>NC_135441.1:13625000-14225000 GCF_051991255.1 Vanacampus margaritifer | reverse complement strand
GCAGGTTTACAACAAGTGTGCCATTGTTTTTGTAGTGGTGTAAAAATCCATCACACTGTTGCAGTACAATGTAGCAAAATTTTCAGCAGATGATGTCGTAATGTAGATATAGTAGTGTATATCATCACAAATGGCTGCTCCTGGTGATTACCTGCTTTAAAGTGTCACATTTTCACACGAACCCATTGAGTGGCATTCATCACAACTAGATCCCTAATGAGCAACATGACCTTTCTTCAAGGTTGAGCACATCTTTGCCAAAGAAAGTCTCCATGATGCAGAAGGAGCCTTTCTGAGTACTCCCTTTGGCTGAGATAATAACTTCATCATAATTAGCTTTTAGTACTCAAGAGTGTTGAATTGTGGGTTGCAGTGGGATCTGGGCTGATTTATTGCTTGATTTAATTATGTATCAAAATTCAATTAGACATGCTTTCAAGCAAATTCAAAGTGATTTTTGTCAAGCTGTCCCTTGAAATCAGGCGCTGCTTGAAGGACATTGTTTCTAATGCAGCTAACTTAATAATCATCCATTACAAAAAAAAAACATTCACGTGCCAAAAAGGAAGAACTTGAAATGAGAGAAAAAAAAAAGACCATGTCAGTTTTAGAGACATGTTTTCACCCCTTTATTTCTCACTCCACAACTCATGTGACTTCAAACAGCATCAAGTAGCAAGAGATCTTGATTCAGTGCTGATCCGCAGAGGGTTGCAGGTACTTTACTAAGTGAAGACAGATGACAAAATGCTCTTTGAGGTTGACTTCTGCTGAGGAACTATCTGGCTTTCTTTACCCACATCCCTGCCTGCTTCTGAATTGTGCCGAGGAAGGGAAAAAAAAATACGTGAAAAGAGGGTGTGGGCTGATTTGAATAAGTGTCACACCAGTCACCAAGAGTTACATTGATCTTTACTACTATGCAAATTTTAAATGTCACAGTGACTATCCGGAGGAGCCAAGGAAGTGGTGGAATATTTCAGCTGGAGGTCTCCCACTGACTGAATGGTAAGCCTTTACAAGAGTGTCAATATACTCATTGACAATTTTATTAGGTCCACACCAGCTTTCCTGTGGTGGGAAGTTTGTACTCTCACTGTGACTTAACTTCTCACCTTGTCAGACGTTTTTTTTTATTTTATTTTTTTATACCATCTCAGAGGTTTCCTGAAGAAAATATTCATCCCCGCGACCCATTGACGAATATTTTGTTTCAAATGATCTCCAGCTATCACAGGGCACATCCTATCAAAAGAGTGTTGTTTAAAAGAAAATACAAACTGAATAGTCATTGGAGATTAAAGCACAATGAAATGGAACACCACTGCATCGATGCTAAGTCTCTGTTACCATTGTGATGTTTTGAAATAATTTCAAATGATTTGCGTGCTGATTTATAAAAGATATAAAGCCCATTATAATTTAACACATTACCCAAAAGCATTGGTGGTTGTTGTGATTAGCATTATTGTGATCTTCATCTTCATTATTATTATTTCAATACACACAGGCATCTCCCTTTTTCCACCATGATCAAAACGACAAGCAATAATGTAGCAAGAAATAGCAGATGAAACGGTAAAAATAACATAATTGATTTCACATTTTCAATCATCAGTTCTTTGAATAAAAGGCATTGCTTACATTTATGTAATCTAGTTGGTTGAAATTGTAGGTGACACTGAAACTGTGAAAAGTCTGGATAGATACAAGTCTTGTGCAACGGTTTATGAACGTTCCGTACTAGCAAGTCTTTCTCATTAACACAAACATTCATGCTGAAACTTTCCATAATTCATTTGATATTAAGACTATCAGATTCAATGTTTACATGTCACAATATGAAATGACTCAACTCTTATGGAAGGAAACACTAATGTAATTGTCCTCCCCTAGCCACGTACAATGAGGACATAAATGACCATACACATGCATCCGCCCATCCATCGTCTTTACCGCTTATCCTGACTAGGATCGAGGGTGAGCGGATGCCAAATTACAGCCCGAGATCAAGATATGATAATAACATGACTAATGTTGCAAAAAAATATATACTGCGATTTATTTTTTTTAAGTATGTTAATCAAATGTACTCAAATCAAACTATCAACTTTAAAATAACAATTCAACTAATCGTGAAGATTTGAATCAATAATTAGTCCTTATTGGAGCGACAGTGCATATTGTACCTTGGGGAAGGGACAGACATGTACCGGTAATCTCACTGGACCCCTTTTTCTGACAGAGTAGGAATGAAACAAAAAGTCATTATGTGTCCATTTTTCAATTATTACGCTCATGTGGGCGTCTTTTTCAATTAAATACCAAATAGGCTACAGAACAGTCAGCCAGGACTGATTTAAATTATGGTTTAATTTTAGTCTTTTGTATTTTTCACACTTTTCAAGTACATTTGTGCATCTTCTTGACTGAAACAAGTGTTGAATTAATTTGGTTTATGAGGCTTCAGAGTTTGTTCTTTGCATTTCTATTTCCCTATGATCGCTGAAGTATTCCAATTCTGCATATACTTAATAGCTATAGCAGAATTATATTGGAAACCACATCTGCCAGGTTGTATGTTTTTATGTTAGGGCAAGCAAAAACAATGCATACATTGGCATTCTGACCACTGCTTTTAAAATATTAATCAATATAGTTAACATTCAGGAGAAAAGCTGCTCCATCCACTGTCTCTGTAGAGACCAATGCCAAGTTCATAAATATTTTAAAAATATTTTATATTTTGTCAGGTAATGCATATAAATGTCGTGTCAATGGCGAGCCAGATGATTACATCAACATATGGCTGTTGTAACACTCCCACCTGTTCCTAATTATTTCCTAAACATTGTTGAATTTAATATCTAAAAATGTCTCATTTTCCTCATATTCATATGAAAGGATTGGCTTGCTATGACATAAATGCATGTACTATTAAAACTGTTATCAAACATCTTGGTTGCAGTCTTTTGGCATGCAAGTCAATATCATTGTTGATTACATTTGTCTGAAAAGCCCAACGTAACGACTGACTTGAATCCACTGACTTGATCCATGTAATAACACCATTCTTTATGAGTTGGACTGCTTGTGACATTTTTTGGGGACACTTGGTGAATTTAACTCTGCATTTTTGATAAACACGCACATGCAAATTAGCTCAGGTCCTAATTATACATATAGCTGAAACAGACCAGGTAGCATTAACCTCAATGCACGTAAACGACCTACAATCACTAATAACACTTCATATTAAGGCACTTACTTGCTAATGCATGCACATATTGTAAATCGAGTCAATTTGTGGAGGAACTCAATTGTGTTATGTTCCCCGTTTTGTGGCAATTAGTGTGGATCTTAAACATAGGTGGCCAAAACATGCCTAATTAAAATTAAACTACACGTGTTGCTTTTAATATTGAAACATGACGATGATAATGTGGCCGTTTTAATATTGAAATATTGACGTTATCGTTAAATCCCAAGTAATCTCCAAGACCGTTAACAAAACCTTTAGTAAAGGTAGAACTGATCGCTTCTCCAGTCTTTAATAATTTAGCTCGTGGGCCAGTTTAGTACTTTGGCTCAGTACCCATCTGTACTTAAAAGATCAAATTGGTCTGCCAACCATCAACAATTTAAAAATATTCTCCCAACCAAACACAATAAATGAAACAAGATCTGATAAAGTAATATAGAAGGAGTAAAAATTCCACTATTTAAAATTGCATGTGACATGGGGCGTTGAGCACCCCCGCCCACCCCTTATACACTATAGCTCCAGAGAAAGAACAGAGAACCCGCCTCGTGCGTGCAGTGACACAGTGCTGGTAAAAAATGGATCAAACACAGAAACAAGTCTCGCAGTATCCCCGTTTGCTCTGTGCAGATTTTCTGCAAATATTATGTTGCTGGAAAACAGCAATATATCTTTCTGGCAAAAGCTGAAAAGTCTGTAAAGAGAAACCCTCACCCGAGTGGTTCCTTCAATGAAACAAACTCCTCAAGATCAGACTAATTTGCACCATCTAGGCACAAATAATCTTTGTCAAAGGCAAACGTGTGCTGCAGGAGGCCCACCCTGTGTTTGTTTTTAAAATCTTGCTGTTTCCCTGGCCAAAGCCAAGTGCATTAACATATGTTCTCACAGTGCATGGTGCTACTCTGCATCGGTAAATGCTTATTACAGCAAGATGCGCCCTGCACTCTTCCGCTGAATATCCATGAGTAGTAAAACACATTCATATCGGCCCGCTCAAAACAGTGGGGATGTGTCCCACATGACAGGGGGTCTCCTTAACATTTTAGTCTGAGGCCCTCTTCATCATATTGATATTCCTCCCCTCACACTAATGGTGGGAGGTAATATTGACAAATAAAGGCAAAATTGCAACTGCATGGTACGCAGTCAGCATAATAAGGTCATCAGCTGGTAATGTGTTGTTTTTTCTTCAATATTTATGCCTTTTTAGCATGCAGAGTCAAATTCGCTCACTATGGGTTACATCTCCAAAGACTGTGCCAGCGTGAAATATGCAAAGTTAAAGGGCAAGAAAAATATCCCGAGCAATGTAGTATGCTCCTGCCTGGCGAGGTTACACACAGGTAATCACTTACAAATGGTTAATTCCTCTTGTAATTCCATTTGATTTTATTTGTCTGCAATTTCCTTTCTCTACTTTGCCATAGGCTACAAGGCATTTACGAATCATGGAATTTGTGTCACGGGATGAAACTCAATTTATTGAGCACAATCACAGCTGTAACAAAATGCTGTTCATAAGATTAAACAGAAAAGTAAAATACAATAATAATCTTCATTCTTCACATTGGCATTTGGCATACTGTAGGTCCACAGTTTTATTCCCTCTTGTTGCACAATCTACCAACATACCCCCTGATGACAAATATGATTTGGCGCATGTCCGTCGTCCGCCCACCCCCTGCCGACCCATTGACGAATATTTTCCAAGTTAGAATTTTGTTCCCACTGCGTACCTGCCAGGGGCTCGTTTTAGCACTGCTCAAAAAAACAAAGCAGACAACTGAGAAGATGAAAGAGTTTAATCTTATATCTAACAAATTCAGTACTAAATTGCTCTCAGTCTTTGTTCTTCAGCACTTATCTTCCAACATATTTAGCTTGTTTGGAAACAGAATCACAAATACTGTAGATGTCAAGTCGTTACATTGGCTATTCTTGTACAAAGAGCTAAGGACTGGCATCAATGTCTTCCCACCACACATTACACATTTCACAGGAAGAGATGGAGGCCAGGATACATCACTGAGACACGAAGCCTTTGAATAATACTTCATGAATAAATTAATTAAAAGAACCTCTTAAATAACTTAGACCATGACTGTGAATCTTGAGCAAGTTATGATTAAAGTTTCATCTGTGAATCAATAAATTAAAAGTTTTTAGATTCCAAATTTTTGTTGATCTATTTCCATTTTTACTCCCAGTTTTCTCGACCAATAGTTTTCTTTCAAGTGTTGTTTGTCAAGTGTTGTTTGTCAGCAAAAAAAAGTGGAAGGGTGGGGCGTGTGTGTGTGTGTGTGGGGGGGGGGGGGGGGGGGGTTCGACTCCTCAAGCATTTTCCATAAAACATTTTGAAGAGATGGGGCTCAGACTAAGGAAGGGCCCATTAAAATATGGTTCATTTCCAAGTGGATGCTGCTGGAATCTTAATGTAATAAGCAGGAGACTATACAGTCGATAGAGGTGTACATTTTGGTGCTGATACAAATTAGGACTGCTCGTCCTTGGTGGAGGTCTGCGCTCTACTGAGTGCCATCCTAGTTAATGTCTATTGACAGGCAAGATCTAGAGAGGGCCTAAATTATGTTAACTGCAAAACTTTGGAGATGTATTTCTTAAGAAATCTAGCTGAGGCTGGACCACCATGCAAACTAATGAACCTTTTCTTGCTTTGTTAGAGTCATTAACCATGAGACTCTAACCTAAAGTTTTCCTCTATTGGAAAACAGTTGCATGGTAGCAACTTTACATGGGGAATTGCTTGTCAAAGTGGGAAATGGAAATATAAGGCAAAACTTTTTTTAATCGTGCTGCAATATCTTTACACGGTTTTATTGTTTTTGTGTGTGTACAAAATTCAGAGGCGGCCACCTCCACCTTATTTGCTCACCACCTCCAGCCTGAATGACATAGTCAGGATTAGGGATGCTCGATACAACTTTTTCCCGATACCAAATACCAATACCACTAGTAAATAAAATTCCCCACCCATAAAAGACAGATGATTTTAAAGAAAGACCTATATATCCCAATATTTAACTTTTTCTTAAAATATCATGAAGTTAATGGCAACTTTGTATTTATGTAATTTCTCATTTCTTGTCCCTAATCATAACACGGCTGCAGGAGGGCGGCCGATAATTTGAGCCGGTAAAAACCCTGTATATATATATATATATATATATATATATATATATATATATATATATATATATATGACTGGCATGAAGCGTGCTGGCAACCAACAGTTTTCCCTTTCACTGCAAGTTAGTTGGTAAATAGTTTGTCAAGCTCTTAGTCAAGATAAAATGCTTTTACATTTTCAATTTAGGGTACCAGAGCAGTTGGACTGTCGACGTGGAGTGCACAATGACTTTCCATTAATAAGTTGGGAGCGTCAGGAGAGCCCAGTCTGAGCAGAGATTTCCATGTGGATATGGCCTGTGGCACTGGGGTACATGCCCCCAGCCATCTGGGCTGATTTGACAAATGATTCTCCATCAAAGGCCTGTGCACTGATTTGTGTGGTAATTGATTGGAAGGGAGGTCTTCAAATCCCTGATTGGTTTAGGGGGATATAGAGGGGAGATATTGTGTGGCATGTGCAAGGAATAGGCAGCCATCAGGAGAGAGGGAGCAAGTCCAGAGCAGGAGATCTGGGAAACTAAATGCTGAACTGTGCTTGATTCCTATTTTAAGAGACTTCTAATGGCATGTTGCAAGATATTTGTTCTTTCTGTAAGAAGGGAATTATTTGGTTTGCAATACAAGTTGTTTGTTGCTGTTCTTTCCCCCCTATGCAACTGCCACAATATCCGATTTGTTGTGTCACCATGGAGATTGGATTTCACCATACGAAAAGAAGAATTTGGTTTCTAATGAAATATCATTGATTGGTACAAGTCATGGTCCAATATAGATATATAACAGACATGACAGAGACGGAAACACATTAAATATTCCTTTGTCACTTTCTCCTGAATTTTTGATGCCATTAGCACTTGTTGTGGAAATTGTGGGAGAGGAATTATGTGTGTGATACATTTACATGGGGTCAATATTTGGACATTTGGAATAACTCCTTTACATGTGTGAGTGGGCATACTTACTCCCGTATACATTGAATAATTAGAAATTGAAATACAGTGACACACGGACAATGTCATGACGCAAATAGACGTCATTTACGCTTCTTACTTTCTAGTGTCAATAAAACATATGCCGCATTTGTGTCACTTACCACACTGATAAAGCATTCATTTTCCTCCTCGCTCCAAAAGTGTGGTTCAACATTTTTGTTTATCTCTGTTTTTTCATTTTTGTTGGGTTGCACGGCAGACGCACGGATTTATACAACATTCACACTGTGGCATTTTCGCCACAGAGACAAAAAAACAACGTGAAAATACCGAGAAAGAAATTGTATTCAAGTTAGGCTCATTTAGTGAGTGGCAAAGTAAGATGGCCGCCCCACACACAAGTAGTTCCTGTTCCCAACAAGCCAAGGCTGTGTCTGAATGAGAACACTATATGGTGTTCTACTAAGGGGTCATGGTATTTTGTAGGGGTGTCCAAATGTTGAAAAAAAAAGTAGAGCACTTTAAATTACCCACAATCCGCTTTGAAAAGAAGTGAACGTCGATGGTCACGCAACAGGTTAATATAGACCCTAATGCATTGCGAGCGGGAAAACATGGCGCAAGCGAGCGACTGCACATTAGAGAGCATCAAGGCGATAGATTAACCATAATGTATACCATAGAAAGTATTAACTCTTTGACTGCCAAAAACGTTAAATAACGTTTAGTAAAATCATATGGAGGTGTGCCAAAGACGTTAAAAGGCGTTCGTTTCAAAACAGAGGTGAAACTAACCATTTTCTATTGTTGATTACTGAAAAACGGAATAAGGTAGAAACAAACTTTTTTTTCTGATGAAAGATGAGAGTCCAATCTTTCATTTGGTAGTATGTGTGTTTCCATAGTCCAAACACAACATTTTCTGTGGACCTTGAAAGATCAGTCAAAATGCTTAATTCGGCTGGCACTGGGGAAAACCCGTTTTTGAAAACGTCTGGCAGTCAAAGAGTTAATTCTATTTAATTGATCATATGTAGATACAGTTAAAAAAAATAATTCACAAGACATAGTCAAAGATCTTAATCATGACAGGTACAGTGGTCATAAGGGAATCCGGTCACATAAAATATTTTTAAGCCTCGGCTATCCAATTAACCGGAAGTACAGTATTATTATTATTTTTTATTCTTTCAACTGTGCGACCCGCCGCAGCCCAGTCCAAAGTGATTCAGGGCCTGGGACCGGTCCGCGGCCCGGTGGTTGGGAACCACTGATCTACTGTATAGTGCCTTTTCTCATTAAAGTGGCGGGGAAGCTGTGTTAGTACGAGAGGCGGGGTACATCCAGCAGAACTTTGTGGGTGTATAACTAGCAGGAAGTAAAACACAACAACAGCTCAAATCAGGACTTTTTAAAATTGCCATATACTGTACCTTGAAGCCGGTAAGTTAAATGGTCTTTTTATAAAGAAAGAGACCAGAGTGGCCTGTTAATGTGACAGTGACAGTGGCTGACTGCCTTTATTACACGGCAGGCTGGTTGCGCCGCATACGTTTTCCCATTTCATCCAGACATGTGGTTGTTGGTAGTGACAGACGCCACATCGCACTCCCAGAGGCCACATATGACCTTTCAGCTTGTCTTTTTTTTTTTTTTTTACCCAGTAACAAACTTATTTCTTTGACTATGACCACCAATAAGCTTTTACGCCTGCTATCTTTCACGACAACCTTACATTAATTGTCATGTCCTATTCGAGACATGTTGAGAAGATGCACGCTTGTGATGCCTCCCTTGCCACGCATCTGCAGCTTGATGCCTTTAATAATATAAACTTAATTGCTGTATGACGACCCTCTTCTTTGGATGCCAGGGGGATTTTATTTTATTATGCAGAATGAATCATCATTACGGTGTGCTTATTCAGTGGCCATTTCTCGACTTAAAATGCTGCTGCATGCTGTTTTTTTAAGCATTCTTATTAACATGCTACACGCTAGCTTCCCAGGATGAATGCCCATGAAGGGGAGGGGGGAGTGGACCTTGCTCATTACTCAACTTTCCTATTGTTGGATGATTTGTTACAGGGGCGGAGTTTGTTTTGTGGGGCAAACACATTGGTGAAAGGACATCTTGATGCACAGCTGTAATTTGTCTTCAGTATTTCTGAGCTGGCACAAAATGAGTAGCAGTCAGGCCTCATACTATCTGAGGTACAGTACTTGAACCCCACCCCCATCCGTTGCCCTCTCCATCTGTCACCTAACTGTATAATATTGTAAGCACGGAGCATGCATGTATGTGTGCACTCATGTGTGCATGCATTCAACAATAGCACAAACACATTAATTAGCCGCACAGGGTAACATAAAAACACCACTATTTACTACTTGCATATTTCCTGTTTGTTTTATATTTTAGAAGTTCCCAGTGTGACATGTGTATGACACTGCTGTTAATATGCAGCGGGATAAAATCCATGTATGCGCTCATTATTGTGCACTACTTGTGGTTTAATGAGAAACACTTCTTCATGCTGCAGCCTTGTGAAAAACTGACACAATTTTCTACCGCCTTAAGCCTGGTGTCAGAATTATGATCTTAGCCTCACCCCTTACCCGGACTGCCGTACTGTAATGATGCTCTGAGGTGAGCCCACTCATCAATTATTCACAGAATCCAAGATTTTCACTCTTAATCGTCTTGCCAGCTAGAGGAGACCATTTAAGAAAACTAGCAGAGAAAATAAAAGGAGCAGGAATGGGGAGGGAACAAAATGAAGGCGGCAAGTTGCTTGGTGGGTGAATGAGAGAGTTAGCAGTGGGTAGACAATGCATTCCATTTGAGTATAATTGCAGTTTAACAATATGTGGGCCTTTGGGACTTTTACTATACAGTATATGGCCTTTAGACTAAGGTCGCTATGGAAACCAAAGGACCCAAACGACCCGCGGTGCCCACCCACTCGGACAGCCGTTAATCATCTTTGCTCAGATCCTGGCACTGCAAAATTTGGCCAATGTGTCAAGAAGCAATTATATATACCCGATCTCCTTCCTCCCCTCTCCTTCCCCATCTCCCACTCTCTTAATATAATCACAGAGCAGCACGTTTAAAAGCCCTCTCGTCATTACACTATCTTGAGGAGAGGGCGGAGGGTTGGGGGTGGGACGGTGTGGGTTGGTGGTGCACACAATTCAGATGAGGAGATGTGCAAAAAGACAGAGGATATTCCATTCAGACAACCATTATAAATGTGAATATTCTTGTTCATATGAATCATATCCAGTCATTTGCTCGCTCACTTAACGGGCTCCAGAGTTGACTGACGTACTAAATTACCCCAGCTGGCCCATTGCAATGGCGGCACATTTTGGGTCGGCGCAGATCATGAAGACTAATGGGAGCTGACGAGAGGGAGATTATGTTCTGCTGCTAACAGCTAAAATGCAAAGAACCCCATCCACAAAACCAGACATAAGCAAATTGATGCACAGAAACAGAACAGAGTTAAGGAAAAGGAGCATCACACTATATGAGACAGGACGAATGTAATATTGCCCTGAATGCCTACGGTAATAACCTAATGAAGAATTGTTCCATCCTTGCGTGAAGGACATGTTGCCTTCTGATCACAACTTGATAGCCTCTTCTTGTGATTTCCCCATGACAAAAATGAAGGAAGTGTGTTGTATTTTATTCGTATTTACTGTCCTCCCACCGTCCGCACTTGTCAAAGTCATTTCTCGACAGCGAGCTGTACATTAGCTATACAGAAAGGCACACATCTTTGTGCAGTTGATGATAGGCTGCTAGACAGGTTCCCGCCATTGAGCTTTTTTATTGAGGTCGTTCGTTCCTCACTGTGCGGCCACCGCCACTCATCCACGCGAAAAAATGGACACAGTCAATTATGACACATCCGCGGCTAAGTGAACTGAGATTGTGTGAATTTCACTGCATAACACTTTATCACATTGGGGAATGGCACAGAAGCAGAAGTGGAAAGTTACTTCGAAAGACTTGACGTCATTAGCGTGTGGTGATAACTCTGCATGAATTGGTATAATTAACATTGAATAAATATACACAAGTTGCTACAGCCAACCAACGGGAAACACATTAGAGCATAAGAAAGTTTTTGATGACCTACTTTACTTAAACAAGTACAGCAGTTTTCAAGGGCAAAACCCTTACCGTTGCCAAATGCTTTTTATGTGCCATGTAAAAAAAGTCCCAATTGTGCTGGCAATTTTATAGATTAAAAAAAGTATATATATATATATATATATATATATATATATATATATATACACACACACACACACACACACACACGGGGAATCCTCAAGTTACGGCAGAGTTCCGTTCCTACGGTGGCGATGTAACGCAGAATTTCGACTGAAGTCGGATTTCCCCGTTAAAGTCAAAATATTTTGTACAGTAATTTTGAAAAAACATATTTGCGCAACCCAGAAAACGCCGCAACAAATATTTCTTGTTTCCACACGGACATTCATTGCTGACGGACGGCAAAGAGGAGCTAATTAAAGCTTAAACACGGAAATGTGATGCGCCTGATGCCGAACTGACCGGCTGATGGACTAACGTTGCTGGAGGTAACAACATAACTTAAATATATAATATAATAAAAAGGTGTGATTACTGTGGGAAATTGACGAAAAAGAAGGTGCTACAGATGAGGCACGGGCGCTGTAAAGTCAAAATGACGTAGGTTGCGTGCGAGGACTCTCTATTTATATGTATATATGTATGTAATATATATACATATATATATACATATATATATATATATATATATATATATATATATATATATATATATACTAGGGGTGCAACAATACACAAAAATCACGGTTCGATATTTTTTCGATACAAAGATAAATAAAAAAAATATAATTTGCTTTTGACTCAAAAGTGCAAGTGGTTTACTGCAGAAACATACTGTCAGTGTTAATGTTTCTGTAGTAAACTTAGCACATTAGCTCGTTTGCTAAATTAGCATGACATTATGATTAAAGTAATTTCAAACATGGTGGTTTTAACGCCACAAGGTTATTTGTAGAAAAAAACACAAATTTTCAGGCGGTTTAGGAGTTCCTGGTGAACTTGTATCCATGAGTCTCTGACTATCTTCCACAGAGAATTCGGTATTTCCTTTAGCCGACTCTCTCCTCTCCTAAAAGCTGGAAGGGCCTTCTTGCGCTCAAAGCCCCGCCCCTAACCCCGATCCAGAGGTCTTTACTCACTTTAAAACACTGCCAATAAGTTGAAACTGAAAAAAAGAGAACTGAAACTGAAAACCAGAGAGTTGACGCTGAAAATCTGTGACACTCGGGGAAAAAAAGAGAGTGAAAAAAAAATCTTAAAAATACTTGTCTCAATGTCAATGCAGCTTTTTCCTTAATGACATTTTTTTTTCAATACCAAATCTTACTGTCAGTGTTGTGGCTCCATAGCTTATACCCTTAGCATTTGCATTTTGGCCTATTTTGAACTAGTATTGCTCAGAAAGACGCTGAGCACTGATTATGAGACTAGCAGTATATACAAATGATGATGCCAAGAAATATGACATTCCTCGGAGAAAGTGGGCGTGTGTTTAGTCTGCCGGGGCGGTACGTTGGTTGCTCACTCATTCTTACACATAAGATTGAGGACCCAATCATTTTCTTGGATTGGGCGGAGCTGGTGCTTAGAGAGCAGGAATTGAATTAAGAGATGGGTGAATGGAGGAAAACACACTTTGGCGGTGTTTTTGGTGAGGAATTAAAAATATTAACACGGCTTAAAGCTAAAACAAAGAAAAACATTTTTTGATTTTGCATGATATAGAGAGACCCTTTAACATAAACAGGTTCTTACATTTTGAATACAATTTTCCTGTATATTTTTTTTATTTATGTCAATAATCTTCAGGCCTGATCAGATTATTATACTTTACGTGTATATACAATTTACTATTATAATGTGATCTGTTAAAATCATTCCGTTATTATTATTCTAATACTGAGACATTTGGGTCCATGTTGAATGCCAACTTCATCACCAAACATGTTTCCAAGCCTGATAGAGTTTTTTTTTTTCTGAATTCCAAGGCGGATCTTACCTTATGAGGACACATGGGTGGTGGAGAGTTAAAAGACTTCTCTGGAGTCTGGATCGCATTCTACAAGAAAAACACATTATCAGGGGCATGTTTCATTGGAGGTCATCTCTTGTAAATCCTCATTGATAGAAGTTGCAGCTTATTTTCTTTCTTTAGGAGCACTTTGGAAAATATTTCAGTGGGTTTCAGCAACTGAATAAACAAGTATGTGCCATCTGACCACTAATCCAAGACCGGGAGCTTTTGTTGAGCGTCATATTAAATCTTCATCATGTTCATATCTATCCGACGTCACGAGAGCAGGGATGATGGTTTTGTTTTGCTTTCTAGTCTAAACCATTATTTCCGTCCCTCTACAAAGATTAACAAACCCTTCTTTGCAGTAAGATTCCCCAAAACATATGTCTATTTGCTGGAATCCTTTTTAGGTTAAATGATTATCACATTGTTAATATACAAGTACATTTCCTGCATACAAGAAAACCCCATTAACAAGCAGACACGAGGTATGTCAACAAGCCAACAACAGATGGTCCCACTGCTTGTGATTATGCAAAGATTCAAATTATTTGCATACTCACAGTTTCATGGTGAAAAAAAAAATGGAAACAGTGAGGTGTCTTGAGCTGACCTTAGTGAAAGATAAAACGCGCAAATGTATGAGGAGAAGCCAACAGGAAAGTGATAGCCAAGCGGAAGATCTTTGGGAGCCCACCAAGGAGCTGTGAGCCGTGTCCTGGGAAGACCCTGTTGTTTTCTAAGCAGGTGCTTTCAATTATGCCCTCATATCCAAACATGCAGCTGGGGCACGTTTAATGGCGCCCCGTACGGTATCACCAGGACAGATGTGACACTCAACTTTCGACTCTTAACATCTATATTTAAATGTAGGGAAGGAAAACACCTCGCTGGTCGACCTAACCAAGTGAGGATTGAGAGAGAAAAAAAAAACAGCCAGGCTTTTCCTGCAGCATAAACACCACATTCATGAAATATAAATGAATACATGGGCCTAGCTGGGACAATGAATTTAGCCGACAAAATTTTCCCTGCAAATTGAGTAGGCTATGTAACCATGATACCGTCTAATTGATGTGACAAATAAACATGAGTTATTGTCTTGGGGGACAGATGCAAGAAACGGTTGCTTTGTTTGAGTGCACACAAACACACATATACATACATTCATCTAGACAGAGCGATTTCCACCAATGCCCTTCATTCCAAACCAACCCCTAAAAATTCTGTGTAGCTTACTGATGGACCTGAGCTGCAAGAGCAAAATCTTTTGCAGCAAGCCAAATGACTTTTCCCCGTGTCACTATCACCTGGACCACCCACCTGCGTGCAAAACACCATGATCCTAATGTTCCAGCTCTACAAAAGCTCTTTGCCAGCCGACATGAACATTAGATGGGCACAAAAGAAGTCTGAGTGGAGCAGCTAACCCTGCAGAGAAGAAAGATTTTCCATCTCATTAGCCTTGTCACCTTTTTTAATGAACTGCTAACAGGGTAACGTGACCACAGAGAAACAATGAACAGAGCAAAAAGCAACACTGTTCAAATCATACCTTAAAAATCAACAAAAATAATTAGTGGTGGCTTGTATTAAAGAACATTGTGTATATGTGCCTTGTTTTTTTAAGCAATAACACCAGTGGCAATATTACTTTTCAAAGTTTTTTTTTTATCAAGGTTGTACAAACATTGCTGCGCACGAAATCAATCAATGTTTGACATGAACTGACATTATACAGCAAGTGGAGGGTTTTATTAGCTCTTTGACTGCCAGACGTTTTCAGAAAAGGGATGTCGTGGGTGCCAGCCGATTTTAAGCATTTTGACTGATCTTTCAAGGTCCATAGAAAATTATGTGTTTGGACTATGGAAACACACATACTGCCAAAACAAGATTGGACTCTCATCTTCCATCAGAAAAAAAAAAGTTTGTTTCTACCTTATTCCGTTTTTGAGTAATCAACAATAGAAAATGGTTAGTTTCACCTGTTTTGAAAAAAAAAAACGTCTTTTAACGTCTTTGGTACTCCTCCATAGGATTTTACGAAACGTTATTTAACGTTTTTGGCAGTCAAAGAGTTAAGGTTTAGATACATCTCATATAATTTTAGCTTAGCTTCTTTAGCATTTGACTGTATACATGGGATCAACATTTTCTTACTGCTCTACAAACTGGCAAAACCTGTGTTGTTTAACAAACGCTTTTGGACTAGCCTAAGTGGCTAAATGTGAAATTAAGATTTTAACAACCCATTGAGTTAGTCCAAATATCGAAACTCATCTTTCCTAACCTGTCTTTTAAAACAGATAGCCTACACAAGAGCTGCATTTGAATCTCTTAACTAACCTGGTTAACTCCAACACACCAACTTGCATATGATGGACCAGAAAAAAAAAGTCAGAAACATGAATTATTGCCTCCATCAATTCTGTCAAACCTTAAATTGTGTGCTTTTAATTCACATTGAATTTACATTACACATTGCTTTATGAGATTTATTTAAAAATCAGGATTAAAAGTAAACAAAGAGTGGGTATTGGATCTTCAGCAGCCATTTTAATCTAAGAGTGCAAATATTACAGAAGATGAAATATTTACAAATAAAAATGAGCTCCCCAAACAGTCCTGATTATCACTAATTCAGTTCACACACTGCAAGGAGACTCATCGAAATCTATGACTGCATTTCAACACACATTAGCCCAACATCTTATTACTTATCTATGCATTTTCATTTTTACTGCTATGCACATTTGTGAGCAAACAATGCTTACAAAGCAAGCTATAAATCAAAACTATTGAGTTAATCATTTTAGCACTCGAATAAAGAGAACATAAAAGGGGGACAGAGAGACATATTTTCACTAGAACATTTTACACCGAAATTGGTTTGACAATGCTTGGCTGTAAAGACTCTCCGATTACACCACATATTGATGTTTTTGTCTTTTCAGAGTGCTAAAGTTTATTTATTTGTTTATATATTTATTTATTGGTAATTGGATGAGCGCTGGAATAGCAGCTGGGGAAATGGGAAGATGTATGAAACAGGATCATTTTTGTCCGATTTCTTGGAAATATTGCAGTTTTTACAAGAATCGTTTCAGCTGAAAATATATTATATATTTATCAGTTTTACCATAATGAAACACATATTGGATCGACATGCAAGATTAGCCCGAGTATAAATAGTAGTCCGGTCACATTCAACATGCCAACCTCCCCAACAAGCCCCACAAAAATAAACAAGAAGTCTATTCAGTGCTGAGTGGACAGGGACTTGAGACACATTTTGTGTTTCGAGCTCCATCAACTCAACTTCCAGCATCCACACACAGGGAAGCCTTATATACTGTTGTCATCACTAAAATATTCCAGGCTACATTCAGTCATTTGCAGCAGCTATATACAGTAAGTAGTGTATAGTGCCTGACTTGCTGCCTGCTATACAGTCCTCCCTTCCCAATGAAATGCACCCTCGCTGGGCTTAAAAGGGCAATGTAGTTCAAGGATTATCAAATGCCCTTGATCATGTGATTTTTCTCTTTTTTTTTTGGCACATAGAACTAAATCCAGGGGGAGAGGAGCTCTTGACAGTGCAGAATGTAACAAGTAAAAAGCATGTACTATAGTGATGAAAAAGATCAGACTTATTTCAGACAATATTTTGCTTATCAGAGGTAAATCCATGCCATGTAAATCATATATAAGTTGTTCAATGGTTATATTCCTACACATGCGTGAATGTTTTTCTTTCATGTTGAGTCAATTGGTTTGAGATAGCCTCACTATTTGAGTATTGGGATGTACATAAATGTAGCGTAGAATTGTTGCCTTTGAAAACAACAACAACTAGGCTTTGGATGTCTGAACCCCCCGACTGATTTTCTCGACTAAACTCCTTCCCCCTGCCCCCCATGGCACCCTGCTGCTGTTCATTAGAAAATGCTGAGCCCGGGGCTATTTTGCAGGGTTTCAATCCCTGCATTAATATTTAGCTACTCGCTTTGGACATGCAATCAAACGGACACGCAATATGCGCAACACTTGTACCGCAAAGCAATGCCTTTTCCACGATGCCCAGACTGAAATCCTATAATAGCGAGCCAGCAGATCTGTGGCGCAAACCGTCCCTCAAAAACAAACAAAAAAAAACTCTTTTTTATCCTCAGTGTACTATCACCCCCAATTAATGTCACCGCCAGGACCAAAATGAGACGTATCAAAACAATTATTTTGATGTGGCTTCAAGCAGCTCAAAATTTCAATGTGAATGGCACCGGAACCTTGGATCATTATAATGCCTGCTTACAGGCCGAAAAAGCCCATCAAAAATGATTGAATATCATTTTAATGGGTAAAAACCTACAAGGCCTTCATACTGTCGACCTGACATGTTATTGATAGACCACGTCAGTCAAGCTAAAGAACACAAGGACAGCATAAAGACAGGCTGACAAGACGTAAGCAGACTGCCTTCCATCTTCCTCTCTGCCTGGCATGTTTATCTTGTATGTGAGCGCAGCACAGCACCGTGCATATGCATACACGACGACGGCGGTTCACAAAACCGCTGCCTGTGGGAAGCTGCGCTTATAGCACAGACACTTAGTAGAATGCTCCACCACTTCAAACTAAATTTTAGTGAAACCGACTGGTATGGATGTGGAGTTTGCGGAGAGAAGAGATCTGTGAGGGTAAGATCCAGTGTGTTGCGAGTGAGTGTGCTTTGAGTGTGGCTTGTTGGGAGACCTCGCGCTGCACTAGTGCGATGCGATGATTGCTTTGGCAGGGGAAGAGGGTCTAATTTACATGAGAGGGAGTTCTGGAGTCACACGGGAGCTTGCCTTTGACCAACATGCCAACAACCCTCTGGAAAAACAATGCAATTTATGCAACTTATGAGGCTGTTAAGCTTTTTTGAAAACTTTTTTAAAAACAATGCGAACCACACAAAATTAGTAGTTATGTGCAATTTCCGTATGTTTTTAGTAGAATAACACGTAACTGTGTATAATACGCCCCCTCAGAATAACCCTTAAAAAGCCATTTTGTTTCGTTTTCTCTGTAACCCGATTTGCTGGTATTCTTTATAATGAGAGTGGAAAATATGAATGAATACATCTTTTCTCATGCCTATGTTTACGATCTTTCAGAGTAGTTTTAAAATTGTGTTTTCGAAATTTTAAATTTGTAATTTTAGTAAGCTATTTTTTCTTTTCTTTGCTTGTAAATCTTTTTAACTCTGTAACACATTTTAATTGTTGTACTTGTAATTGCAGTATATGAAGCATATTGAGTTCTGTTTATGCACTATAAATTAATTATTCTATATATATTAAATATATTTTCCTAACTAGGTACTGGTAATCGCCTTAACAATGATTTGGCATCTTTTTTCTTTCTTGCCCTCCAAAAATTGTGTTATTCGCGGGATTTTACAGTATATATTCTGGGTTTGGGAATAATATGTTTTTTTTGGGCTCACTATATGTATAAAGTATGATTTTTTTTTCTCATAAAGGGATTGATGCCTAATTCTTCTCCAACAAAACATCACACACCTGCCAGAGGATCACCAGTCAGCATGAACTGGAGATTTAGTTTGGTCTTTTTTTCTCCCTCTCTTCACTTTAATTCTCAAGAGCTTCTGCTGCCATGGATTGTTTTGACAAGTGCAATATTGCAGTGGATTAACAAGAATAGGATTCAATACCATGTGGCTTCATAATCTGAAATATGTCAAGGAAGTTTAATATTGTTTTTGTAAGCATCTGTTACAAGTTTTTTTTTTTTAATAAGCGGGGTTTGTTTGTCAGGGAAAAACTGGGGAATTGAATAGCATAGGGGTGTTCAATATTCTCAATGTTTGTGGAATGGGGAATAGTCTCCAAATGAATTTTGGCTCTTTTTTTTGTCTATACACAATGTACTGTAAAAGTACAAAAACAATCAAAATTACATCCATTTTGTTTCAGTTGCTTTACTGCACCTTCCGATGTTGTTAAAGTCAAATTACAGTATTTGAATATAATTTGTTTGTGACAAGTTAATCAATGGGATTATAGCATGGTATGATGTTTGGCGATGCTCCTACAATCATGACAACCACCTTATTTTAATTACCAGTTAAGGTTCAAATTGTGTGTGTTTTTTTTTGTTCCACCACTCCTCAATTTACCCAATCTTTTGTTTGCCCCTGTCCCATTTTTTTTGGAACATCTAGCAGGCATCAAATTCAAAATGAGAGAACTTTTAAAATAAAACAGTAAAGTTGATCACTTTGATGATTAAATATATTGTGTATGTAGTGTATTAATTTGAACATAGATCGAAAATAACTTGTAAATAATTGTTTCCTGTTTTTACTAGGGGTGTTGGATACCACTTTTTTTCAGATCGATACCAGTACCACTCTTAAGTAGTCACCGATACCGAAAGTATAATACCACTAGTACCTTTGATACATAAAATTACTCCACAAAAAACAGAAACGAGATAAAGATAATTTTCTAAAGAAAGACTTATATATGTCAATATTTTTTCCCTTAAAATTGCATGAAATTAATGGCAATTTTATTTTTTTTCATTTCTAGTTTTTAGTCCCTGATTGTAAAATGCTCAGAAGGGTCCAATACCTTAAAACAAGGGCTTGTATCGCCCAATACTGATACCTGGTATCGGTACTCACCCATCTCTACTTTTTATTCATGTTTTACACAATGTCCCAACTTCATTGAAATTGGGGTTTGCTTATAAAATACAAGTTCACCTTGTGGTACACTGGATATATTAAGCTGGCCTACTTAGGAACAATGGCACTAGTTGTAAATGTATTTATTTATTTATTTACTATTTAAAACTTTTGTAAAAGTGAAAGGTCAATGTCTTCTTTCAGAAGAAAATTCAACAAATAGTTTTGTTTTTTTCTAGCTCACCATATTGAGAACACAAGAAACGAGACTACAAACCGAAAATCTCGCTAATCCATTAATAATTCTGGGTGACTTTCCAAGATAAATACTCGGCTTTGTCTTGATGAAAGTGTCTCGCTTCGTTTAAGTGTCTTTGGGATGCGGCTCAAACCACATGGCGGGAAACACACTTGTACACTTGACCATATAATGTGCCATGTTTGTCACAAGCCGGAATGCATTTCTCTCTTCAAAGTATATTTCTTGGCCTGCTCTCGTCACTCACTCCCTCGGACCAATTTGTCGCTCTAAGCTCCGCCGCGCTGCTGCCAGTGCCTGGATGATAGCAGTGGGCCTCTCTGATCCAGGCAGTGGCGAGGGAGCAGGCCAAGTGTTACGCGAGCCACCCCGAGACAACCGGCAGGCACTTATGCCGGCCGATGAACGCCTACATGGCAGGCGACAACTGGCAATGCAGACTTTTTCAATTCGACACAGAAAGCAGTTCATCTACTGTCTTGGGATGCTTGTTTTAAGCTTGTGCATTGCATGCATTGCAAAGTCTCTTTTCTGAGCCAGGTCAAGACTGTAATGAGGTCCCCTTGAGAGAAATAAACCCACACAGAGTTCACAGAAGAGGTTCTCCTGAATTTATGTAGAGTCAAATTGATGTCATTGTGGGAGGCCATACAGCTTGGTGCTTCGTTCTGTGGTCATGCTCATAATTAAAAACACTCATATATCAAATTATCCTTTACTGTTGAAATAAATGAATTTGCCATTAATCTACCCCAGCCCCACAAAAAAATGTCAATAAAAGTGTGTATAACATGTTCTTATGTGTCAGCATTTATGTGTTGTTGTTGACACATGACTGTATTTGAAATGAGCTTTTTGCACTTTGTAGATCTGCTATACAAGTCAATAAATGCCGGTCAATACTTTGGTCCTGCAGACATCCCTATCAGGAGCACAAGGCCATAAAACACATCTCATCATTATTCCTGTTTTAAACAAGTAATGCTCTCATTCAAAGGCTTGGGAGCCATTTTACTGTTAAGCTTATTAGCAACAGTCAACCAATTTACTACTGCTGTTTTCGCTCTGGCTGGTTGAATAGAGCATTAAGTGTATTCAAAAGTAGATTAGATCCATGTTGTTATTGACTGTCTCTCATAGCCAGGCCAAATGTTATTTTGACAAATTATGTTACTGTATGCATGAGCAAATTATCTGCACTTCAGTATATTCCATGTAGTATCAACGTGTGGCTTGTGTTTTGATTCCAAAAGTGAAATTGCTAAATGCATGCTAATCATCTAGTGTTTGACAATTTACAGAGAAACTGTTCTGTTTTGATGAGCTGTGTACTCTGCTCCCTGTAGAGGTGCTCAAAATCAACCTTCCAGACACCGTTGCTTTTTTCCTCCACCTTTTACAACCATGTTGAGGATTAAAATACGGCATGCATGTTTAATGCAATTTCACATTCATTGCTAAGTGCTTAAGGTCTGGCAACAACCATGCTAGACCCAACAATCAACCCACTTGAAAAAGACCTCTTTTGATTGCCTGACAATGAAGGGCCTGATTTAGTGGCCTACAGTGAGAACCCAAATAGCTGGTGCTAAATTGAGTGTTCATGCTAACACATTGTGTGTTGCATGTGATTTTAGATTTCACTAAGATCCCCAAAAAGCTTTTGTTAACTTGCATGTTACCTAATTTACCAAGTACTATTTATCATGTTAACTTTAACAGATTGCATGCGCTGTTGGCAACATGCGTAAAAGTGGTGGACACCGTGGATTTAAAATGAGGGTTTGGCGCTTTAGGAAGTGCGGGTGCTTTTTGCCATAGTGCATTTAGATGAGCGCCACAAGCTTAAAATGAACACACTTTTTCCACCCAAGGTTCACACCGCACTGAGAAAGGCGAAGAGCCTGCAGTCCCTCAGACGAGCCGGTGACAGGCATCAGTGAGAACCAGGAAATGCCAAGGCACAACGCGAGGTATAAATTCATGTCAAGTAGGTGAGGCAGGCCGAGGGGACGCTGGGTCCCTATTTGTAGCGGTGTGCCTTCTCGCAAGGGTAGATGAGCACAAAAACTAATGCTGAAAAAAAGTCTACTATTTCCAATATTTCTGACAATAAATATCATGGCTAAAATGCTATAATAGCGCAACAAAGTAAGAAGAGCATAATAACAATACTAAATGGTAATCAAAGGGGGGAGGGGCAATAAAAATAAAGGAACAATTTAACAGTGCTGCACTAACAGGGGCTGCCAACTCATAGCAGCTCTGATAAAAAAAATTTAAAAAATAATAAAAATAAAAAAATTTAAGTGATGGAATTGGAAGTGTAAACAGAAGACAAACAGGCATATTACTGAGTTACAGAAAATAAATCTATCGATTCCACAATTTTGGGGAAACCAGCAACTGACACAACATTGCGTTTAAAAGTTGAGACAGCACACCCTGCGGCCAGTTTTAGTTGTCACAGTGCTGTAAAATGACCCAGACGAGTTGAAAATGTTGTGACAGGCTCCAAGTCAGTCCTTTGATCAATCAGAAGCTCCAAAATGTCATTTCTGAATAGACGACATTTTGCAATATTTTTTGGTAGTTTTTGAAAAATGTTTACATTGTTCTATGGCGTGGTTTAAGCCGTCCTTTCAGACGCACTGTGTAAAGATGCAAAATCATCCACAGCAATTGGTATAAGATTGGATAAATCACATTGCATATGCTAAATTCATCATATGAAAACACAAATGCAGTGTGCTGCAATTCGGTGCATTTGGCAGGCACAATGGTCAGCTTCCACATCCATTCGTGTGCACAATCAAGTTTGCGCCTGTGTTTGTACTCGCAAACTGTTAAGTGGCTTTTTGAATGATTAAACCAAACCTTTTATTCGACTATACCCATCTCAACAAGCAGCAACAACCTTTTATCTGCCTGTGTGTAAGTTAGGGTTTGATTGGAAATTAATATGGAAAGGTCCAATCAGTTTCCCTTGTATGGGCCTGGTTAACATGTGTGACTGCTCCTTGAGCACTGATGGCAGAGACATGGACGATTAAGGCCAAAGCCCAATCAAACCAGCTGTGCTTCAGCCTCCCTATGGCGCTGCTTGTGCCAGCCATGTGTTTCACACCAAGAGCAAGCAGGGAGGCTTCCACCAAACCCCCTAGTCGGGGGAGTTTCAGCCACACATGAACTGGACGAGTGGGCGGAATGGGGTTTTAGTAATTTAAATATTTTCCCGAGAGAGGCAGAAAGGGTTGCTTGGCATGCATAAATAATCCCATTGGTTGTGTCAAACCTCCGAAGAGGTTATTTATTTATTTATTTTGTTGGGCCAAGCAGGAGTTGTCAGTTGCTGAGGCCCAATGTAATAGGGTAATGAAGAGGGCATTATGAATGCCAATGCTCATCACAAGTAAAACAATGCATTTAAGCTAGGCTGGGGTCATACAAATATGTTGAATACTGTCCTAAACATGGCTATAATTAACATGCTATTATGAATACAACTTGAGTTCTGGGTAGTCATTGCCTCTTTGCAGCAGTGAATCATATTGCAGAAGGTTGTGTCTTGCATAGAAGTGGTTTCATTGTAACATCTCAAATATTCTCTTTACTCATCAGTACAGTACTAAAATTAGCCAGAGGATAAATAATCTATGACTGTGATTACTGTTAGATTGTCTGTTTACATAATGTTGCTGAACAATTTGTGTTCAGTTCATTGCTTAAAGGGTTAAAACATCATATATTGTAATTAGCATTAGCGTTCAGCTAGCTAGCTTTCTTTGGGGCGGTTGTTTGGCTATTCAAAATACACAAAGTGTCATTCACTTTGTTTCACGTATAGTTTACAACCAAATTAATTGGGAGTGGGATCAAACAGCTTGAGGCCTCATTTTCAATTAATTGTTCACTATTTGCCGAAATGCTGTTTATTGTAGTTGACTTCCCTGCCACCGTACAGCACTTGTGTCTTGAGTCTTGCACTCGCAAGTCAAAGCAAAAAAAAGAAGAAGAGTCAAACGGTGGCTCATATCTTGAAAAGCTCATAATTCATGGCACTCATATCTCAAGTCACCACCGTACATAGATATTTTTGATAGTGTGTTTTTGTTCAACTTGTGTGCTCCTTTTACACACAAGAATTAAATTTTCGCTGAATTTCCCCAGCGTGTCATAGTAATAAAGTGTTATTGGATTGTATTATATTGTAAGACGTTATAACCCATTATACACGCACTCAGTATTTTAGAAGTTCAACGGAAACATGCTTTTACATTGTTTTCTTACTTTAGTTTGTCTAATTTGATTAAAGGGTAATTTACTTGCAGATCTTTTGTACAAGTCTGCAATATACTTATGATAGATGAAGCTATGCTAGTCTGTCAACAAAAACACTCCCAACAATGCCAACATCACACATTACATAATACTTTCATTTAATTCAAAATAAACATGTTTTTTTGTACATTCTCAATATACAGAGAATATGGCATGTACAAGTTGTTTTAAGGCTTGTAAAAAATTACTGGAGTAATTTCCTACTTGTAGGCATGATCAATAAGTTGTTGCGAACCCAAAGGCTGCCTTGCCAATAACTGCATACACTAATATAATAAAATCTCGGCTGTTATGAAAATGAGTGAAATCACCAGCAAATCTTTTAAAATGACAGTGTTCCAACACGTATCTGATGGACATCTACATGTTTCAAAGCACCATGCTGTACATGCCTGAATGCAGTGGTAGGCTGTCAAACAAAGCGCGTGCAAGGCCTTGTAAACAACTAATAGAGCTGTCATTGACGGAGGCAGAGGTTGTGACCATGGAACGGCTGGGATATTTGATTCTCACCCAGCATTACCAGCATCTTTGGGAAAGGCTTTATGGATCAGAACAAAGGAGCGGTAAGGCTTTATCAGAGCCAACACAGTGAAACACATGATGGGATCAGAACCCAAAGGTCAGTTGCGGCTGTGAGCTGTCATGTTGTCTGCTCTGTTTACTCTGTGCCATTGGACACATAACACACATCTTATCTCGAATATAAACTCACTAGACAGTTTATTAGGTACGACGGCACAATCTAATGAGATCCAATTGGAATATAAATTGTCCCACTGTAAAAGAGGTGTTAATTGTACTTTTTCAACAGTTTTTTTTTTTCGTGTAATGGTTACCTTATTGAAACACGTAGTATTAAAGTTTCAGATTTAGTGCTGATCTACATGATGAAAAATCATTCTAGCCACACAACAAAAATTACATGAATAAAGTCATGTTACAAGAATGAAGTTGCAATAATATAACCTTATATGGATGTGTCCTTTGCATTAAGATGAAGACTGCTGAACATCTAATCAAAATTCACAAAAATGCATTAACTCATTGTCACAGACATGTCGCTGCTGAATATATTTGTCATGTATGTTTTCAGATTGTTATGTCAATTTTGAGGGAGAAAAACGCCAACATCGGACAATTTTAGGCACCTCACACTCAAATAGAGCATGTATATGTCTAGTATGTTTGTTCTATTGTAGATGGAGATGTCTCTAAACCAAGCAATAATATCATCAAAGTCTCTTTTCTGTTTGACAAAAAGCTTGTTGTCTCCACTTTTTCATCAGAAAAACATATATTTTTGTGTGTGAATTAGTGCTGTCAAAGTTAAAGTGTTAACTGATTAATTAATCACAAAAAAATGTGATTAATTAAACTATTAATTTTGACCATAGATTATCCTTTACCGTGACAGCGGATTGCTAAATTTAAGGTAGCACAGGTTGTGTTTAAGCAATAAACATAATTACGTGCATTAAAGTAAAGATTTAATAAATGTTTGCGTATCACTTTTAGAATATTTGTTCATCTAAAAAAATTGGGGTCATTTTTCCATTTTAAATTATGCAAGTAATCAACTGATTAGAAGATGAGCGTGTGCAGTGGATCAAAAAATGTTGAAGTCGTCGTCATAACATCAAATGTCAAAATAATTAACACATAACCTGGTGCTCTTCAAATTTGGTGGGGAAAAATTATGATAAAAAAGCCTTTTTTGTTAAGCGATTAATCGTGATTAATCAAAATTCTAAGATGTGATTAATCTGATAAAAAATCGAACCGTTTGACAGCTCTAGTGTGAAACAAACCATTAGAACAGAAAAAGTTAGAGACACAGTTTTGTCTTGAAAGATCAGTGAAATTGATCTAAAATGACTGGCATTAGAGGAACTCTGCATTGAAACGGCTGGTTAGTTAAAATAATACCACATTGACACTCTTAATCAGAATTTTTATCTTAGAAGTTGTTATAGAACATTTGTAGTGGATTACCTTAACATACAAGTGCAAAGCATGTGTTGTTAATATAATAAGGCCACCATAGCATATATTATTAAATGACTATTAAAGTGTCTCTACAAGGAAAGCTATGAATGATATTCATTGTCAAAATCAACCCAATAGTTGCTTGTTTTTTTTCTTATTGACTTCATGTCAGTACAAATTAGTAGACAATGCCACAATGATGCGACTTGCATTCTGCAGGGCTCCTCCACTCATCGTTTAAGACAAATCCCTAATCCCTCACAAGACAATAATAACAATAATAACGTAATCCTTATTCCCACATGAAACCATTTTCTAAGAAAGATTTTTTTGGGGCCCAGCAGACTTTCTATTCGATAAAAAGAGCCATAGGGAGTTATTTAAAGACATGGCAATTAAAATTAGACACAGTGGCCAACTCTACCCACTATGCTAATCTTCTCTGATACAGATGTAGCAGTATTGTTTCCCATTGTGTTGTATCTATTGTGTATCATTGTACGTTATTGGCACACTTGTCTCCATTTCTGGAAAAAAACAAATATGTATTACTACCTGCTATTAGAGAAGAACACCATTTTAACCAACATGAGATACAAGCTGGAAATGCAAGGAAAGTGTAAGGCCGCAACAGATGCTGCTGACTGGAGAATAAAATCAGCACACATGAAAGGTCTTCTTTATTCCCGGACTTCAGAAAAGCCTGCCATACCACGCAAGCGTTCACAAACAGTATTCAAAATGGCACAAACAACAATGAGTGTGCGCACATTGAATCGTGGCTTAACATTGACAACCGTTCATGGCCGTAATTAATGATGAATAATCCACTTGCAGAATGTTCACGACTGTCATCTTGCTGTCAGCATGCGGCCTCGTTCATTGTTATGCAAATCGAATTGTGATTAAAAACACATACGATGCATGTGAGGCTTCTGTGCGTTCTTTTATCTAAAAATGTTGCAGTTTCTTTCTTTTACTTCTTAAAAAAAAACAGCGTGTCTGTGGAGTTTCTCGCAGCATGAGGTGGTTCAAAACCTCGCTGCTCCCTGTTCAGGGGTAATTCTCTCACCCACCTCCTACTTGTTTAAGATCGTAAAAGTAGCAGCACAGTTTCCTGAACCCCTGGCACTGAAAGAGGGATGACATTTTAGCAAATGATTTTCCTTTCTTATCCTCTTTTCCTCTCCTCACCTTAGATTCGGACTTTCTCCCACCTCTCATTACCCGGTTTTCTTCATAACCCTCTGTGGACGTGCATACTCCTCTCTGCCCACCTACCCAGGGTACAATTTGTCTTTTGCTCCTTCTTTTGCACTCGCTCCATCTGTCAGTTACCTCGATTCTCCATCCACTCTCTCAACCAATCATTTACTATTTTCCATCCCCGGCCATTTCAGCTCTTCCCTCTTCACCCGCCACTCCATTCTGCTCTTTGCGTGCCACATCGCTGCCCTGCTATCTGTGCTGCAACTTAATCTGCTTTTGCCTTCACTTTGCGCACCCACGTTAAGTGAGTGACACACAGCTTGGGGAGGTGGAGGAGGGTTGCGGTTCCCTTGCTGCTTGCACGCGCTCGGACGTCATACTTAACCTAGAGGGGAGGATTTCACCCATGTTGAAGTAGAGGGTCGGTATGGAAGGTTTGCTGCAGAAGTGAGGAGGGGGTCTCAGTGGGGGGGCCTTGGATTGGTACACTGGAGTGCTCATTACAGCTCTGTAGGCACTGTCCTGTGGGGCATCATCACCATGGCTGTGGAACTCATTACATAGGGCAGCTACAGCGTCAGAAAGACGCTATGAGAAAAGGGAGGGCCGACCAAATTACCGTTAATCAGAGGCACCTGTAGACAGCCAGAGCCTCCCTCCCTATTACCTTCTGTAAAGCCCCCACCTTTCCCCAAAGCACACACTACTCCTTGCTGCTGTAATTATTGCAATTGCCTCACTTGACTTTCATTCCAACGCATAGAGCTGCGCAGCTTGCCTTCTAATGAGACACCCAAAGCTATGATCTGGAGGTGTTATTTATTATCTGATTATTCATTCTGCACAGCACGTATAATGTCAATTATTTAGATTTGCACGTTAGCAGGGCACGTTCCAGAACTCTCCCCAACTGCGCTTATCGACATTCACCTCTCATCGCCTCATCATGGTGTATAGAGAGTTAATTAGGTTTGAGCTTTATGTACACACAACTAAAAGGACATGATTCAAATCAAACAGTGTTTAAATATGAAGTGACACATACAAATAAAAAAAAAGTTCACCTTTAACAACTTTATTTTGCTTGGGCAACCAATCTAAAAGTTTGCTTCAATGTGATACTGGACTAGCGCTCCTCAATATTTTTGTCAAGCCACCATCCAACCCCCCCACCCCAAGGAAGAAGAAAATATTTTGCACCCAAACTGACTTTTCACAGCGACTAAAAATAGTAGCATTTGTCACTAAAATTGTTGTAAGTACACTTCTGCTGAAGAGCTAATGCTGCTTGCGCTCTCTGACAATGAGCGCATCATAGCCATCTACTGTAATGGATGTGCAATTACCTCTTGTGCTGGTACAGAAAAAATTCGGGACACTACCGAAATTCACCATAGATACCCCGCCCCGATAATAACTCACACCAGTGCTACGGTAATATGGAGTTAAATGAATTATACTTTTTTTTTTAAAACTAACCGGTATTAACAATTACAAGAACAAAAGTATAAATGTTTAAACTAATTCCAGCTACACTGATATCCTTTTATGGTCCGCAACAAAAATATGATTTAATTAAATAATTGTGCTTTTTATTCTAATTTGGTTTGTTCAATTTATTGTTCTTGAATACATATATAGTTCATTTTGCTGACCACTCCCAGAGGACTGAGGCATAAATAGAGTAACCTCACACCTAAAAATTTACAACTGAAGAAATCCTTTTGCATTAAAGGTGAACCAACTTCAACAAACAAGAACAAGTCCTGTTTCCTCAATTCAAACTTTGCGGATTCTCATACACATTTTATATTTTTATTTAAAATTCCTTTCTTTATGATCGGTCTTTGAAAAATAAGGATCTAGGTTAAAATGGTATTTTTGCATGTGTTTATAAATGTAAACACCACCAAGGGCTTGTAATTGGATCACACAAACACAATCTGGAAAAAACAACATCATAAAACTCATCAAAATATAAAGCGTTCTGTCACTAAACATGGAATGTGGCCTCATTATTTCAGCTTGATGAGATGCCACACCTGACAGAAACATGACATGTGGCAAAAACAAAAAGATTTGTGCTCCTACCCTGATCAACTCATTCCCTTGTGCCCATTGAGAAGACGTACAGCAGTTTGCACCGAGGAGGAGGGAAAAAAACAAGTTCAAAGACATTGTCTCTTTTCCAAAGTGGCGAAACATTTGGCAAAATATCCAGATTTGTACATGTTTTATCTTGAATCTTGGTTGATGAAATGGAAGTGCTGCACATGTTTTGCAAAAGGTAAGTGTGTGAGAAACAAAAAGCAGGCAGGAAATAGAAAAAAAAAAAAAGAGAGCCTTTCAGCATATTTTCAATCTCTGTCACAGTCACAAATCAAATTCCTTTAAATTTTATGAAACACGCTGCCCCACAAGCTTACATTTGTTCTTCATTGTGTTTGTAGTTATGAAAATCAGAACACAGGAGAGCTAAGGGTTTATGACAGAGTTAGTGCAACTACATTGTCATAGATTTCCGCTGTTTACAAGATGATGGATTACGATCATCAGTGGAGGGCCTCTAATCTAATCTGGAACACTGCTCATCAAAACTGCTCTCATAGGAGGTGCGCTGATCTGGGATCACTAAAGATGTCCTTGTTTTTTCTCCATTTTTAGAATGATCTAAAGCTAAAAGTGATGTTAGATCAGCAATGTCACTTTGAAAATAATAGTGCTGATCTAGTTTGCGCTCTGATGTTTAAAACAATACATCTCCACATGTTATCAACATGACTTTAAGACTGTAAAAACACAAATAGATGGATGGAGAAATAGATGACAACAATTTCTGCTCCAAACCGTTCCACACAGAATCCAAGCCATGTTTTATGGGTCTTGCAATGGGTCAACATTTTATTGGACCCTCCAAATGTGTCACCAAAAATCTAATGCATGTAAACGCAATTTACAACATTTTGCTGTTCCATCATTCGTCAGCACCTTAGGCAACCTTCTGTCATCGTCACTTCTTCAAGCCGAACCTAACTGTAATCATCGCTTCCATCATTACTTTGTGACCACTATTTTAGAAACGACTGACAAAGGAGGGCATTCCATCAGCCTGTCATTTTCAATCATCAACAAAACGGGCTGGCGGCAGCTTTAATTCAACACCCCACAGGGTTAAATTTAGCACTTCAAGTGTTGATATCAGTCCATACTAAACTTAGTTAAAAAAAAAATTAATGCAGAGATATTCAATAACAATAGGGGATAAACGCTGTAAAACGCCTACTCCGAACACCATTTAACTCTGAAAATGTTGACATTACACTTAAAACAACTCCCAAAAATGTGACCCTGAAATTTATCACTCCAATTTTTGCTAGGAAGTAGCTGAGAAAATGAAGAAAATGTCTATTTGGGAGGCTGCTGGCAAAGAGCCCAATTCATTATGAACTTAAAGTTAAAGAAATAAAATAGAAAAACTAAAGGAAAAATAATACAATACAGCACACAACATACCAGTACTGTACATTGGTGGCAGGTTGTAATTTAACTTCGTAACCACAAATGTAATTTTTTTTTGCCAAAGATCATGTGATGTACTGTAACCTAGCATTTCAATTGGCCATATAATTCAATTTGTCTTTTGAAATCACCTCCAAACTAGATTCAGACACTCAGCCTATCACAAAACTACTGTAGGTGCAGAATTCCACCTCCTCTATGAGACATCTGAATTTGAGATTTGTCTTACGATGATTTGCCCATATAATGCAATATAGCTAAGAATAAAATGTTTCATAAACCTAGTATTTAAGTGGACCGTTCCAATGTGCATATTGTAGCCCTATATGATAGCATGATGACTGCAATCTTTTTTGGCTTTAGGTAAATGTCTACTATTAGACCATTTTTTGGCCTCACTGCTCCCTGTTCACACATAATGACACACTTGAGCTGTAGTGGCTGCCCTTTTGCATAGACCAGCACCACATTGTCCTCACAATCAGATGGAACAGCAATGTGAACTGTGTAGCGCAAAGTGTGTTTCTTTTCTACGACCTGCCAGTGCATTTGTTTTCATTAGATGGGATTGGTCAGCAGTCTGGACCTTCGCGTCCAGTAATGGAGCCTGCGATTGCTGGCCTATTATAGACTCCAAGTGAAATAAATGATATATTGATCTTAAATATTCCACACTCTTGACTCTCTGTGAACAGCCGCTACCACCAGAACTGAAAGTCTTGTTACACATCTTCTTTAGGGAATACTCAGTGTACTATTTCAGTATTTCCCTTGCTGAGTGGAGCTCTACAATTCTACAGTTAATGTGCTGAACTTTACACTCTTTTCCAAATCTTATTGAAGGGGAAAAAAAGGATGCTTCACTCATTGATTACCAAGTCACAGCATTCACACTTAAAAATATTTATACAAACTTGCTTAAGCAATTAACTTTTTTGGACAGTACCAATGACAAAATCGATTTGTTTTCCTTTCAGCAGTGTTCCCATGAGAATTACTTGAAATCTCAGAACATGACCACACTGAAGTTGCGGATTGGCATTGAAGGTCTCCATAAGGCGTGATGAAAAAAAAGCAGTGACCAATTGACACATGCAAGTTATGACAACTATGACTTCTTGATTTAAGTCTACCACTGGCGGGTAGTCTATAGTGTTATTGTGGGGATGCTGGCACAGATCTTAGGATGGGGTGGGCTGGGACAAGTGATTCAGAGAGGGAAAAAACACATTTTTAATTTGGGTCATCTCCCAGTCTGCATGGGGCCAAGTAATGAAGCCTCCTCTGCAGATAATCTGGAAACACATATGTTGTACTGGGTACCCACCTGAATTAATTGCCCTAATTATTCCTGATACAAGAGGGAGGAGGGATGGGGAAACACTTTATAAAATGGTATGTGGCGTGTTATTCCGACAAAGATCACAACACAGACTTGAAGGATTGAGGCTGCCTGTCAAAATGACAGGTCAAGCCTTAATTGCTTTAAAAGGCGGAAACACGCACATGCTTCGTGCTGAAGAGTCAAATGGGATTTGCCAAATGGATGGGGTGGGGGTGGGTTGCTATGGCTGCATGTGGGCACACTGTAAATATGACTAATACCATGACAACAAAACAAAGAGAAGATTAAAAATATATGCTAGAATTCCAATATTAGTGGACACAAACAAAAATTATTGTTTAAAATGTAAGATGTTTGTTTCTAACATATGTGGCAGGGCTCTCTAAATCTGGTCCCCGAGAGCCCCTATCCCGCCGGATAAGATAGAAGATACAAATTTTGAACTGGACCCCGAATTTTATGTTTTTATTTAAATCTAATCTGAATCATAGGTCTCGAACTCTGGTCCTTGATGGCGGGAGTCATGCATGTTCTAGATGTTTCCTTCCTCCAACACACCTGCATCAAATAATCAGGATTGTTATCAGCCTTCTGCAGAGCTTGCTGATGATCTGATCATTTGATTCAAGTGTGAAGGAGGAGGAAACCATGGAAAACAGGCTGGGGGGACCCTCGAGGAACGGACTTGGAAACCCATGCTATATAGCTTTCTGGCTGCTTTTCAGGTAATTGCAGTAGTAAATGTACAGGCTACTGTGCAGACAGCAATTGACTAGATCAATTGCTCACCAAAATAAAGTTATTTATTTTGAAGACTTTGTGAGCGGCAAGGGAGTGAACCACTTATAATTTCATCAGCATAGTTTGAGATGTAAATTGCTGTCCGTTCACATCCTAACCTCAAAACCGTTGGCTAATTTCTGCAGGTGTTATACTCCACTTGATTCATCTCACTTCATGTGTAACTGGTTATGTTAATAAGATTTCAACTCAATGTATTCAAGTGCTGATCAATGGCGTGCAATCTCGGCACCTCATGCATTATGTATTTTAATGGAACTCACTTGCTTTATAGCTGTGTGGCTAAAGGTTAACAGTCCCAATAGGTGTGACTCCCTGAAGATTAATCTGAACTTCAAACAGCTGTTTTTCCTCCGATCCCCACCACTCTCCAAAAGGCAAAGGCGCACAACAAAAGAGAAGGTTGTTTTATTATTGCCACTCCTTATGGGTCATTAGAAGAAAGAAAGCAATTTATTAGCTTTAAGACTTTTCTAATATTAATATGACCAGAAATGCCAGGAGACATTTTTACTCTGTGAAGAAAGTGATGCACAGAAGGAATAAAATGGAGGTTGGAACTAAGTGAGGGCAAGGGAAGGGTGCATGCACATCAGGGGGTGGAGGATAATGTGTAGGAGGGTGAAAGCAAAATGAGGGAAGGGAGTGTGACTGCAAATGGGCATAAAATCACAGACCATGGAGAGATACTGCACAGTCTCATGATTATGCTCCTTCTACTGGTGTTAAGACATTGAAAATGAAAGGCATCTCAGCGGTGGGATCTTAAGCCTCTTCTCCATTCCTCTCTGCAGTTTAATATGGAAAACATTCAGTCGTCTCTGAGGACCATCGTCTCTTGCTGCTGCCACTCCCTGCTCAATAAAAGTGGCATGCTATTCCCAAGATGAGAGTCCCGCAGAACTAGGTGAGGACTGAGGTAAAAAGCCCCTCCAGTCCAGACTAAATCTCTGAGTGGAAGCGGAGGGGGCTAGAGAAATATCCTGTGAGGGTCACTTCACAGTTTTCGCTTTATTGTTTTCTCACTCATCAAGAAGTGCCCCTGGCATTTGGGAAACGGCATTGGACTGTCTGGGAGATGCATCTTTTCTATGAGAGGTGCACATTGTAAAGTTCCATTTTGTGTCCGCTTAGCAAAGCAGTGGGACAGATGGCTGGAATCATCCTACCGTAATTTAATTTAGGAGCAACCAAATGGTGACACAATACAGATATAATGTGTATTTTTTTACATTTCGAAAGGAATAATGGCAAAGAAAGTCCAGCAGATGGCCTGTCTCAGTGTGGATTGCATCGCTAGGTCATTTCTTACAATACTGCTAGCTATACAAGCAGCGACAAATCAATTTGGTTGTGAGGTAATGAGAACAAATCTGACTGCAATCAAAATGTGGCTGCATTAGCCACCATTATTAGTCTGTCATTGTTTAAATTTCACATGGATAAAAATGGATTAATGGAGAAATGTCCGATTGCTTAGGGAATAAGGGTATTTGGGCTGGTGAGTGGAAGCTTAAAGCTGTCAGAAAATCACTTAGTCGACAAAAGATTTCACTCGGACACATGACGTATAACCTGGAAAGGAGCACTTGCCTTCAACACAGCGTGAACTGGGGCCAGCCTTTTTAACTGGCGCCATCAGTCCTTCAGGTAATGCAATTAGATGCCACTAATATCTCTGGATGCTCTTCAAACTGCAAATGCACTTTTGCTAAATAGCATGGCCTGTAATAACTAGTGACAGCACTCAAGGAGCCTGGTAAGAAAAAAAAAGCTTTTGCCGATGATTAATTCAAGAAGGTCCAGAATTGACTTGTTGAAGAATTCATGAAGTGAAAACAGATGTCCACATTTATGATCGTTGTTTCCCGCCTGGCGACTCCACACTTTAGGTAAAAACAAATAAAAACGTGAATAAGAAGGATCATGTCTTAAACTTCTCCCTCTATACAGTATTAGTTTGAGTTCTGCCAATAGATTAAATCATCACATTTATCATGAGACCAGAGTACACACACTATCTGTCTGTACCGGTTGGTGCTATTAGGGCTATGTTCCATCTGAATGTGAAATTTTGTGTTGATTTTCTTTCTTTTTACATACTTTATTAAAATGGGGTGACCAGACGACCTGGATTTATTGTGACAGTCCCACTTTTGAGCCTTGTGTCACGAGTCCCGACGGATTTCGCTAGCCCCATTGTTATGTCCCACTTTAACAGAGGTCCTGTTCCGGTGTCCGTCTTTTTCTTTTCTTCTTCTTTTTTGTTTTTGTTTTAGTCCAGTCAGGAAGCAAGCCAATTGTTTGGGCTATATGCATGTCAGTCATACAATCATAATGATTTATACACTAATTAAAAAGGAATTATCTGTTAAATTCCTTCCTATTTACTTTCACATTCTCATTCTCATTCTCATTCTCATTCTCATTCTCATTCTCATTCTCATTCTCATTCGCATCTTATTGGTAGAAGGCATATGTTTGTCATACAGGAACCAGAATTACTTACTGTTTCTGTGTCTAAGAATCACGGGAAATGTAGTCCTACTAGCCTAATCCTGGGTCGCCGGTCAGACCCAACACAAACTGAGTTTTCTGGCGGGGCATTTTCCAGAGGTGGGCACTTCCATCGTTTACGGTGGCCCGTCATTGACTGATAAGCGAGTGCCTCCACATTTTTGGCGAGTATTTTATGACGCGAAGCCTTGAATACACGGCCTGAGCACTGATGGAAGCAGGTTTACATCTGTCGATCCGGTTCGGTACAGACGGTCTTTCTCAGTCCGTGTATTTTTTAAATGCTTCACGTCATAAAGGACTCGCAGCAAATACGGAAGCACACGCCGAAAGGTGGGCATCTGTCAAAGACGGGTCAAAATAACGACATAAATGCTCACCTCTTGTATTTACAAAGTTATAATGTGGGTCCGACACAAGGTAAACGGCACAGCCAGCTTCCAATAGCTGCCGGTACCATGCAAAAAAGTTGGATAAATGTGAGTGCCTTGACTTGGTCAGCGCTGTTGAACTATCAACCAAAAAAAAAACATTTAGCATTAGCTAACGTAATAACACAACCACTGGCAACCAGATTGACTTGTGATTGAATTTGTTAAAAAAAAAATTCTGGTTATAATTTATTGTTTGTTTGATTTTCAGTGAAATGGTAGGGGGCCCATTTAAAAAAAAAAAAAAAAAAAAAAAACTGGTCACCCTAGATTAAAAACTATATTTTGGAACGCAAACCACTAACTGGATCGTCTGAGTATCTTGAGGGAAGCAAAAGTGGTAATATTTTCGCTATCATGATATGACGGTCAAAGCTGCCCACGACTGATGAAGACAGCCACCTTGCAGAAAAAGTACACACACACGGGCGTACTTACACGCTTGCGGTGGTTCATAAAGTGCATCAAGAAAATGCTGCGGGGCGTGCACAATAGTAGCACGTTGTTAGAAGTTCATCGAGTCGCCTTAATCTGAAGCTAAATCTCTTCACTTGATGGATTAGCTGGAATATCAAAGAACACAATACAACATACAGTAACTAAGCAGGGCTGATCAGGAGCTGTGATAGTGACAATGTATCCATAGAGGCGAGCGATAGAGACACACACACAGGGGAATGAGCTCTCACTCCCTCTATCCCCCCTGAAGGCAACATCAGGGTAAATCTTCGAAGGGATTATCCCAGCAACACAATGTTCTCTGTTCTGCGCATTGTACGCTTGTTTAAGCACAATTGATAATTTAGTTATTTATATTGTGCATGGTTGAAAGTCTGACAATGGATTTTCTTGCTATTCTCTTCTGGATTGGGAAGTACTGTACAATAGGCTAGCCATGGGTTATTTCGCAGTAAACACAAAAATCTGAGATTAAACAGCAAAAATTGGAGTGTTAAAATTGCAGAGTTAAATTTGTGGGAGTTCATTTTAACTCTCATAGTGTATTTTTTTTTTTTTCATTTTTAAATTGTGTGTAGAGTAGGTGTTATTTCACCGAGTTCGCCTACAGTTATATCACCTCCAGACAGTGTTAGATTGGCTCTGCGATTCATCTGCTCGTCTCCAGTTTGATTTGTCCTTGAAAGACAAAAGGAGTTCCATGAAGTCATTTTCAGTCTGACTGTGGTCAACTTTAGCATAGCCTACTTCAAATGCTCTCCTCAAATGAGGTGTTAAGGTTAAAGTTGAAAACTGCCCTTACATCTGCCGTCATTGACACATAACCACATTTCGGCGAGTGTGCTTCCTTATTTTTGTCGAGTACTTTATGAGGCGAACGAAGTCTCGAAGAAAAAAATCCGTCCGTGTACTTTTTCCGAAGCTTGCCCAAAAAAACAGTCCGCGTTTTGCTAAACGCAGAAGGTTTCTCCCGTGACGGGCCGATGTTGACAGAATCACATTTTCGGCGAGTACTTGATGCCTTGAAAAATATATGTCCGTGTATCTTTTTAGAGGGTTTGCTATTTAAAAAAATAAAACAGCTTGTGCCGGACCGAAGTTGCAGGTTAAATTTATTTTCAACACCCAAAGCACTATGAGGCTGGATAGTCTAGTTGTTAAGTATACCACCTGTGTTATTAGAGTGCGCCGGTTCGATCTCCATGGTGGTCAGAATTTTAGGAGTCATCTTTTATGAGTGTCTGAGGAGAGTTAAACGTCTACTCCTGTAGTGTTAAGTAATTCTGCTTTGTGAGTTCAAAATGTACTCCAAGAGTTAAATATTTTCACTATTTTACAAGTGTTGATTTGACTCTGGAAAGTGTGGAGCTATATAAACTCTGAACAAGTGTTGAAATCAACTCTGTAAGAGTCAATTCATCACTGGGCTTTTTGTTGTGTACACATCGGCCTGAAACTGATACTGAAACCATTTTTACAGACTGTGTCTGCAAGTAAAGGCACATCAGCTGTTTTTTGCTTAAAAAATGGCCCTGAGCCAGCGGGAGTTAGACAATACGGTGCAGTTTGAGATGCTTTGCTTTCCAAACTTTAGTTTGCCTGCCAGCGCAATTGAGGCCCCAATCGGTCTTAAGTGAGCCACACATGGGATCTGTGTGGGAAAACTGTCTGCTTTTCATTTAAGGTAAACTGATAGCTTCACATATTGGTAAAAAAATTGTATCTTCATCTAAAAGCGGTATCCTGTGCCCATCTTTCTACTGGCAGCCCACTTTTTAATAGCTCATGAATTTTCATTAATTTTAGTGTTTTGGCCAGATCCCCAGCTTGTATGAGGAGACACAGTTTTAGACCAATTAAAATTACTCACTCATTGTTTTACTGGTGGCAACCGCTTTACAAGCCTCATTTTCCAATCTTGTCCTCCTGTTTCTCTTTCATTTTCCCGTTGCCTTATTCAAGACATCCCTAAAATGTCTTTATTTTCATCCTAGCGGCGCACGCCTTAGCTTTAACTCTGCTTGCCCCTAAGCTCATAAAAATGACTTTGACACTCTACGTTCTAAGAAAAAACGAGGGAAGGAGTAAAAAAAGTCCTTTAGTAACACAATTCATCAGATAAAAGGAAACAATCTTCACGTTGCTGAGAAATGTGTGTTGTGACACACAGCCTGTTTGACGCTTTGTTTTGAAAGTAGTCAAGGACGGTTCCTTTTAGAACAAATTCAGCCCACAATTCTAAGAATGGTTGTGGGTTTCCATCTCTGTAAATACTTCACCTGAAACATCTTCTACAGTTTCAGCTTGAGATGCATTGTTACAATTTATACTTGTTTGACTTTAGTACTGGTAGAATCTTATCTTGCATACCCATATTCTATTTATTGGGCTATTGATATTGCAATGGCTATACGAATCACTGGGACAATTTCTCATCTTTTATCACCTGTTCTGTCACTAGGGATGAGTACCTAAGACGGTACTTTTTATGGTATGGACAGATTTTGGTTGGTACATCCGAGCACCAATTCACGTAAAATGAAACGGTGCCGTGTTTCGGTTCTGAAGCATGTCATTGCGACTGTGACGTTGTGACTGTAAGGAGTAGAGGTGTGGACGATTTTCCACGGCGCACTTGAACACAACATTGTACGTACACCAGCGTACTGACGTCACCCACTCGCTCTGGTTTTCACACACTAAAAATACATTTCCTGAGATTTTTACGGCACCAAGCCAAACAAAATACAGTATGAAGTAGGAGTATGACAGTCTCCGCGCCGAGTGGAGGATGGTAATGTTTCTGGTTCCCCGGCAACATCCTCACTCGCCGTCACCTTCCTTTTAGGTGCAGTACACAGTCGCGGAAACCGAGAGGTCCGTCTTCCCCCACCGGAACAAATCATGCTAGAGGGTACACGGCTTTACCTTTACGGTAAATATGCATCGTAATTTGGAACAATAAAGCTTTTGGCCAAAATGTAGCGAGCATTACAGACCATGTCGGGTACATTCAAATGACTAATTTTATTCTTTCACATCATGTTCTCTCCCAATGTGTTTTTTTGTGTGCAATATTTGAGTCCAATGTGGGTTCAAACTGTGAACTCATTGTGCGGCAGGCTTTACATTCTTCAAAAATAACTGCACAAGAAACGAAGATAATATCAATTATTAATATATATATTTACTGTTGGTGTTTAACTTTGTTCCGTAGTTTTTTGTAATATTAATGTGTATTAATTATACTTCAATAATTGTAAAATGTTACACCTTTATTTTTGTTATTCCTCTGCGTCGCATTCGTTTTAATTTTTTTTTTTTAAGTTTTATTGTTAAATAATGAATGATGAATATTTATTACCACACAAATAAAATAAAAGAAAAACTTAAATACATTTTTAAAAGCTAGAGAGAGAGTACAAAAGTACCAGAAATTGGTATTGTTGAGTACAGGCATTGATTCCCAGGTACCGAGAATTGGAACAGTACCGGTTCAAATGTGAAAGGTACCCATCCCTATCTGTCACGCACTTGTGCTGCTTTGTATGAAAGGTGCTCTATAGGCTTGATTGATCTGGTCTTCACCCAATTTAGATTAGAAGTTTCCTTGAGAATAGTTTATATGCCGGAATAGCTTATAAGAGAAAACTGTAGACAAAAAAAAAGGCTCTTAAAAAGCCCCATGTGATTAAATTGCTTAGGGAACAAAAAAATATTGCTCTTAATACTTCTTGTTCTCGTTGATTAACCATAACCTACAAAATAATAATTTGAGTAAACTACATGGAAGTATCTCGATGCCAGGCCGAGTGTATTTTTTTGGAAAACAAAATATGGTCACCCTATGTAACCTACAACAATAACAATAAACTTATTGTGAAATAAATACATCTCTGGCAGTCATCAAAACCTAACGTGGTTAGGTTTGCAAAGACTGATGCTGATACCGCTCTGTTATTAGATCTCATTAGGCTCAAGTGTACTTCGTGTAGTGACTGATCACTGAATGCGTTAGTACACATGAAGCAAAAGCATGGCTCGGTACTTTACCACCAAGTGATCAACCATACATAATCAACCAGCCAGTGTCACATGACCAAACCTGTGTTGACAAAAAATGCATACGCTTGTAAGATCAGTACATCAAGTGGGGGAGAGCTCATGGCTCCCATTTACACAGTCATTCAAATGACCTCTGAAGTGTTATCTTCACAAGGCAAATGTGGTAGCATTACGCCACCCTCCCCCTCCCCCCCCCCCCCCCCTACAACTCTTTTCTGAAGATGCCAGGAAATATCGCAAAGATCCAGTCTCACTGCATCAGCAAATTCACATTTTCAAGGTCGAAGCCTAGAATATGGGATTATAATCATGTTCCAATAAATTAGATCTCTTACAACCAAATATACTGATGGTTAAATCGTCCTCACTGAAGATATAAAAGGACACTGGACACCTTTAAATTCTGCAATCTGGATTCTGGCTTTTAGTGCACCCTTTAAAGAGTCTTCTCTTAACTACGGCTACTGAGCGCTTTGTCCTTCACTGACCTGCATTCTCTGCAGTGATGCCATTAGAAGAACACCAAATGACAAATACCCTAGGATCATGTCAGTCGTCATCTGCCACATTTCTCTCAATAATAAAAGCATATTTTCCTCAGAGATTGTAATGACAGGTATAGGATAGCTGTATATAATCAGATGTGAGCATTCCGTCAATATTGGCATAAGGTCCGTCAGTGACGGACGCCCGTGTTGGTGATGATTAACAACTGACAGGAAACCTTGACAAATTGATGGACTAAGCATTGCTCAAATCGGGTTTTCGTCCATCAATTTGATAATTGATTAGTTGTTGTCGATTAGTTTTGACAACTCTAGAGTCAAACCTAATATAATGGCACACATCAATCACTTGGCTGACTACACGTTAGCTGTTACCAGTGGTGTAGTCCAGGCGTATACGGCCTTATTGGTTAATTAAAGACATGATGACTGATGCGCCAATCAGAGAATGAGTTGGGCGGGTCCTGCCGAGGACTTTATTGCTAACACGTGAGGTGCCAATGCCACTCCAGTTAATTGACAGGTCACTCTGTCTCCTATGATAGTAAATGTGAGGAGGAAATAAATAAACGTCTTTCCAATGAGTGACGGCATGTTCCAAACAACATACTGTACATATTGCGAAAACATCATTCGCAGGTAAGTTTTAAAGTCGTTTCCAAATAAATCCTTGTTTTAAGCTACTGGCAGCAATATGACTGACTGTACTGTACAGAGGATGATTTTGTCGCCAATACATTGTAGTTAAACGTGCGTTTAGGCTAGGCTAACGTTATGAAATGTAATGTTATCCTAACGTTAGCAACTTAAATTCTCTTATTAGACCTAAACTAGCTGGATTTCTTTAGTCCTTCCTCGGGTTTCCTGACGGCCTCACGATGGCTGGAAGTGTTCGGTTTAGGTGAACGGTATGGGATTTTTTAATAGGTTTTAGGTGAACTAATGAATACACACACACTCCCACGCACGCACGCACATACACATACTCACCCACATACAAAAAAAAAAGGGAGAGCAATGATGATGACATGTCAAATCGGTAAAATTACCAAATGAACAATACTGAGCTCTTCAGAAACAGAAAAAAAAAGGGATAATGAAGGGAACCTGCGTAATTGTTTCAGTAATTGTATAATGTAAATGTATAATTAACCCAGTTTGCAAATACTTTAATGCTAGACCATAGGTTACTGCAGGTTTTGGAAGTTTCCCTTCTCCAACACACCTGAGATATGATCAGCTCATCAGCAAGCTCTGCATAAGCCTGATAACGTAGCTGCTGGTTGGAATCAGCTTGTGTTGGAAGAGGGAAACCTCCAAAACCTGCAGGACTTGGGCCCTCGAGGACCGGAGTTTGACACATATGTGCTAGGCTGTAATGTATGATGAATGAAACTGTAATAAATGCCCAGACCAGAGATTATCTCACTGTCTATGAAGCTTCCCCCCTTTATTTTTAGGTCTAAATAACTTTAGCAAAGTTATTGTATAGCCTATTGTATACATTAACTTAAATTATTAGAGTACAGTCTGTAGGTTACCTAGCCCTAACTTATATGATGTAGTTAAATTTTATAGTAGATAACATATTATTCATGTTTGACTCATAATAAATACATTTTACATTACAAACTGCTCCTAATTCATTCACGATAATTGTATTATTGCGCGTAGTTACAAATGACGGCATTTTCTTACATGTCACCATTTTTAAAACGTTTTTCTAGAAGCAAAAAAAAAAAAAAGAAGTAAAAAAACAAACAAAAAGTACCGATACCAGTAAGTAAAATTTTGAGTATACCCACTTCTCCAGGGACCACTACACCACTGGCTGTTACTATCACGATTACATGCAATTCCATAAGTTCACCATAAAGACCGGACACCCCAGGCAATTTCTTTGTTGTGTCTGTATCTGAAAAAAGAATTCCCAAACGGTTCTTCTATTAAAAAAAAAAAAACAAGCTACATTCATTACTTCATTTCTCACCACACCAGAGGAAAAATCTTTTTTATCTGAGCACCATGACTGTGGCGGGGAGTCATGTACTGATCCCCAGCAGAATAGCAAGACACAAAACACACCACAGATCCACTCAGTGTGTGCCACCCTCCAGAGAACAACGTGCTCTCATGTTATCCCTGCATCCCGCGAGCATCCAGGCCTGTACTCATCTGGCCCATGAAACATCAACCTTATCACTTGCTGCAATAAATAATTTATCACAATGCAAAATTTGATACTAGCTTAGATCAATCCTAGATTCTGCGTTGCGTCATACCTTATGATGTTCTCAATTTCATTCCCTTGGTGTTCTTTTTCTCTTATATGAGGCACATGGTTAAAACACTGATTATTTGCATATTCTGTCTGAAACTCTGTCAAATTCTTCACACATTTCACTGCATTGACACCGCAGCTCTGGGCTGCATTACTGTACAATTCTACTGATACTTGCCATTGAATTATTTGTGACCTCAGTGGCTCTCCCGTTGTGCAGTCTGCACTCATAGTGAGTGCATAGCAATATTGGACACAGAGGTAGCGGCAAGCTGCACTGTGCATCGATTTCAGTCTGTGTCATGTTGTTGTCTTGTGTAAAGAAAGTCGGGGCTAATGATGCATACAAAGTAATAGTTTTTTAGCTCAAATCTTAAATTGTTTTTTCAGCGGTGACAGCAGCGTACGGCAAGATGATTTTTTTCCCCTTGATTAGCCAAATTCTAAGCACCTGAAGTCACAAGGAGAGAACAAGTTGTTTTCTTCCACCTCGAAAAAAGTCAATAGGAGCCTAAAAAAAAACAGTCCTCTATCAAAGGTGTATTTAATCATTGTGACGCTTTCTCCAAAGCATGTTATCAATGTTTGCATTGAGGAAGGAAACCACAAAAGAGTCCCAGAGGATTTGCAGACATCGGTCGATTTGAGTCACCGAGGGGGTCAAACAAATGTGATGTGTCTGGGTGACCTTAATCACTTCCAGGTTCATCCAGGCTCAGATTTCACTTGTGTGCCTTATTTCAGGTCAGTGCCTCAAAGTCAAAGTAGGGCAGAGTCATTATCTGAGGGAGCACAACACAATCATCCACACAATACAATAAGGTCGGCACAATTCACTGAAGTGCTGCCCATTACCTCTGGGCTTGAACACATGTGGTCCCCATCAGCAGCAGAAGCTATCTATATGTGAGTTGCATGAGGAACATATGCAGGACAATCGTGTCTCACATAAGAGCAATTTTTCTGGACATGTGGCTATCTTTCTTTGGCTGAAAATCATTTGCAAAGAAAATCTCTGAATGGTACGGTTAGTCGCTTACATAAAGAAAAACAAGGCAATCATGTTACGTTCTGATCCAACTATTTAAACCACTTGGGGTTGTTTGCAAATGTAGTGTTGTAGTTCTAGAGATCGGTCTTTGTCTCAAAACCACTTTTTAAGGGTCTCAGTCTCACCTTGGAATTAAAGGCATTTTTAGTTGGCCTTGTTTCGTTCTCGACCTCCAAAAGTCTTGGACTTATCGCGGTCTTGACCTCCAAAAGTCTTGGACAGTCTTAACCTCTAAATGTCTTGGTCTAGTCTCAGTCTCAACCTCCAAAAATCTTTAATTTGTCTCGGTCTCGACCTCCAAAAGCAGATGTGGGCATCGAGGGCCTGAGTCCTGCAGGTTTTGCATGTTGCCCTTCTCCAACACAGCTGATATATGATCAGTTAATCAGCAAGCTCTGCATAAGCCTGATAACAATCCTGTTGATTGGAATCAGCTTGTGTTGAAAGTGAAAAACCTAAAAAAATATATATATATATATATATATATATATATATATATATGTTTGGACCTCTTAATTTCTAATTTTTTCTCATTTCTCATATATATATATATATATATATATGTATATATATGTATGTATGTATGTGTGTGTTTCTTAAATTGGTCCAACTTAGAAGGAAATAGGAAGAAAACCCACAAAATTAAGACGTAAAACTGCAATAGATGAAGTTATGGTCATAAATGAAAACTCACATTAGAGTGAAGCCGTAATAACTGTACTACAAAGAAGCGAAGGAACACTGTATTCTAAAGTGCTTCTTTAATCAAGAAGAAAATGTGTGAAAAAGTGTTTAGCTCTCAAGTCCATGGCACAGTCAAATATGAAGTCATCTAACTTCATCATTGCCATCTAAGCAGCCATGCAATGCAGACTTCTGCAACAAAAGATGTCAAAATGACATGTACTTATCTGTGTGACTGATCTCGGGAATAAGCCTCTGCTCTTTTTGAAGACTGCACGCACATAAATTTCTAATGACCATCGATGGCTATCGCACGCATTATTTGAGAAGAGTCTTGGAAAATTCAATGTGTCTATTATCCTTTGGGGCACGTACCAACAATATTTTACATGACTACCCACCATAATGTAAAAACAGACTATTATACCACTGAATGCACCACTGAATGGTTCCAGATACAGAAAGTGATCTAATCCAGTCAAAACCTTGTTATACGTTTAAAAGAAAGCCCTAACAATGGCACACATAAAGGTCCATTAGAGAGTACAGTCACACAATACAGCTTTGTGGTTTATGACTTGTTTCTTCTAATGGCTCTATGGATGATTACTCACCGATATATTTGTACATTGGAGCTGCATTCAACTTCTGCACGCAGACGAGAAGCAACTCATTGAAATGACTGCATTCATCACAGTGTGTCCAGGTGTAACTGCAACTACAGTCGTGGCTCCCATATAAATGCTTAAGGTGTATTCAGGTGTTCACATTTTCCCTCAAATCTGTGTTTCTTTTTTCCATCTACCCTTCACTTTGAGCCTCTTTGCTTTCCCCCTGATTGAAGCCACTACACAAAGCGAAATCAGCAGGTTATTGTGCACGTGTGGATTAACGCTGCACAGTGTGTAAGTCTGAGCGGGATAGCATTTGGAGCCTCAACCTGTTTTACGTGTGTGTGCGCGCTGGTGTGTGTGTGCCCCAGATTGAGCCTGACAGCTCCGTGCAAGACTGTGCAACTGCAAAGGGGAGTAAAATGCATGGGATGTTTCGCTCCCCACACTCCATTCCACTCATGCCGTGCAAAAGCTCTAATTGGGTAATGAGCTAAACTCATTAGGCTTTGTTGCAGGTGTGTTAGTGGATAAGATGCAGCCATGCTTATAATCATATGAACATTGTGACACCTTTTGTGGTTTCTAAGATAGACAATGTATAAACTAAAGCGAGTATAATGGCTATATCATAAAAGCACACCATATGATACAGTTACTAAATGATTTAGCATCTTAAATCAATATTTTCACTGCTATCATTATGTTGTATAAGTACTGAAAAAGGACGTACTGAAAATGGATTTTGAATCAGCGTTAATTTATAGTTTAATGCCGATTTTGACCAGCATGCATTAAATGGACTGTGTTCCATGAAAATATGATATTCGTGTTCAGAATCAGCTTACAACTTTGTCAACACGAAGTGGCGGTGAATATATTTGCAGTCTTCTTTCACTTGCCTTCAATATAGAGTCTAAGACCCTGTTCATACTGAAGCAAAACCGGCTTTGTTTCTCAAAAGAATCTTGTACACAGAGAAACGTTTCAAGACATGCGTGTGTCCAAAAGAAGATGCTGAGGATGTTTAACAGCTGTAATTTATATGCCAAGTCTGGAGTGGCACTGTAGCGCAGCCACAAAGAGTTAACGGAAAGCGTAGAAGAAGAATCAGCGAAGAAGACGAACCACTGATCTGAATAGCCGATAGACCAAGACTTTTGAAGCCGCGAAACCGCCTTATTATTCTCCCAAGAAACGTTTCTCGGCAAACGATCCTATACATTAAAAAAAAACATAAAAAACATATATATATATATATATATATATATAAAACATACTTTTACAACAAATGTTTTTAAAGAAATTATTCTAATGATTTGGTACATTCAAAAGAAGAACTTGTAAAGAGTTAGTGAGCTGTTTGTGACTTAATTCAAATTTAAAGTGGAACATTAACACTGTGACCTAAGTCAGACATGAATAACAATGTGTAATATTGATTTACTAATGAGTGTTTGCCTTTTAGTTCATCACACTAAATGGTTTAGCCGATGATCATGTCTGTGTTATTAGTTTTAGACACTACAATAGATCCACTTGACTGATAATATTAAGTAATGTGAGGTATATACACTGGATGATTTTAGAAGCGTTTTAGAGTTAGCTAGCGAGTTTAACACCCACACTATAGCCTACTTGACTTCTCACGTGTGTTCATGTTGTGGGTGTACCATATTAGTCTTTTAGTTGGCATTAAGAGCATGTTTGAAACTTCCTAAAACAAATTATTAAAACGACGGGACTACAAGGCTAACAACAAAGCTGTGCGCTAGTCAGAACTGTGTGTGTTCACCTTGTGCCATAAACAAAAAGAAACTCCCTGTTTGTACTGCACAGCAAACACTAATAAACTTATTTTTAATAAGAAAAAATATATATAAATACAATTTATAGAAAGCACATTTTGTATTTTTTATAAATTTTGTGACGGTAAGTTAAAACTGACATGGACAAATATGTCATTAGGCTAACAAATTACAATGTTCTATATGATATATTCTCATTCGGGGGCTGAGCACTAACCTCACAAGACAGATTGATAATTGGGATTCACTCAAGTGAGTTCTTCACATTATCAATCTGGGACTTCACTCGGCAGATCCGTTCGTAAAGGGGGGACTTGCTGTACAACACTTCGAGCTGATTGGCCGATTCTGCAACTTTGCACGTTTGTTTTGACCAACAAGGCAACGGATGAAAATGTCGTATTCCATCTCGTTTTAGGGAAGGGTGACGAGGAGGGGGGCACGAACATCTTTACCAGATAAAAATGCACGAAGCGACTCTCGCTGTCCAAATTCAATAAGGAAACAGTGAGTAATTCTGCGAGAACAGAATTAATTGCAGCGTCCATTCGTCTGTTAGGTTTGTTTGTTTCCCCTCTGACATCGACGCTTATTGGTTTTGTCACACCCTAAACAACGCCTGATTGGTCCGACCTAAAAAAGGTCGGCTGTAATGGGAGTGGTACAAGATGTATTCTCTGGAGTTTGTGAACTCACAAATATCGAGAAAATTCAGCTTGCTGGCAAGGTTAGCTGAGCACCCCTTAAGTTCAAATCCTAGATTCACTCTAAGTAGCTACATTATTTTAATAGTAAATGGAGGAGAAAACATGAAAATATATTTATGTTAAAAAGTTTAAATTAGTCAGTAATCATTAAGAAGAGCTACACAGTTTCTGTTTTATTCATACTGAACTAGAGAAGAGACATCTGGGGTCACTCACAGTCCAATGTGTGTATGCGGTGTTATTTCTTTTTCTTTTCTACGTTAGGCAAAATGTGCTTTTGAGTGCTAGTAATTCTGGAGATAACACATTTGGGCTGTGGAAATTGGAAGCGGGCCTGTTTGAAATGCGGTGATTAATGTGGTGTCTGGATAATTTTACGAGTCCCAGCAATGGTTCTAATCAGGAATTAAGTGTCGGCATCTACTTTAAATCACCTTCTTTACGCATTCGTGGGAGGTTACTGTCAGGATAGAAAAAGGCAATTGTCTGTGCTCTTCCGATTATCCCCTGTAAAAGCCTATAATCTGGCTGAAAGTACTTAAAGAGTCAAGCAGCAAAATAAACAACATTGATTATCATCCCACTGTTCTTTTCCCCTCGTGTAGTAGACCATACAGACAGGGAGTGGGTAAAGGGTTAAGGTCACTTCAGCGCCATCTGATTGGGCAAATGTTAAGACAGGATAAATTCCCCTTGAATCCTCTGTCCAAACCAGATTATCAGCTATTCTAAGGAGGCAGGCATCTTATCATCTCCCAATCTCTTTTACAAAAGCAAATCAGGAATTCTGTTCAAGGATTACCAGGATTACCAAGGAAACACACATGGTCCTTCTTAGACAATGTCTTAAATTGTCTACCTTAACCAATGTCTTTGCTGCTGCTTTGCTCCCAATAATAAACAAAAAAATGCATTGTTTTTAATTTCTGTCACAAGTTGTCTTTATATTAAATTGTGAGGGGGGAAAAACACTAGCTCCATTCTCCTCAAAAACTGTTGGGAAAATTTTGAATTTAGTTGTGATTTCAAACGAAACAACCTGTACCTCCTTTAGTCTATGGCCAAAATGTTTTAACTTCTTTAATTCTCTGTCATTTACATTTACACAGCCTTCTTGACGTTTACCCCCAGTCTGTTTCTTTTCTCTGTTACTGACTTAAAATTCTATTTGTGCTTATTTTCTCCCAATCATTTTTATTATTTATTTTTTGTTATATTAAAATACAGTAATAAACTAGAGCTGCGGGGCAGCTGTAAAGGGCCCTCGCAGCCCGGGCCACTTTGGGGTATTTGCAAGTTGGGGTACTGGCACGTTGGGGTTCTGGCACATTGGGGTAGTAGCACATTGGAAGCAGAATTTCGTTGGAAATGACATAACAAACCTTTACAAAGTCAAGATTTTTTCCCCAGGTCTTGAGATGATACATGCCAAGTTAGAAGTAAATCGGATGAAAACTGTTGGCAAATGGGCAAAAAGAATGACCACAGTGACATTCAAAAATTCATAGCTCACTTCCTGTACATTTTAGGATATGGCTTCCACTGACTTTTTTGTGTGTCTCGGGGCGATTCACGTGCCTGCCAATTTTTGTAGCCCTCGGTCAAACGTGACGGGATTGGTGCATATTTTTCCACGCTAGGGGGCACTATATGTTGTTATGGCAACTTCATAATATAAAATATTTCGCCGAGCCCGAGGAGTGTGCAAAGTTTGGTGAGTTTTCGTAAATGTTTAGGTCCCCAAAAATGAGATCGTTTACAAAGAAGAAGAAGAAGAAGAAGAATACAAATGAAAAACAGCGGTAGCTGCTCGGGCCCTAATAATACTGTTCCCACTCATGTGTTGCACCTCACCACACATTTAAAATACTGAGTTCAACAGAAGATCTTTGGCACTGTGACAGTGGTGGCTAAACATTTTCTCCCAAGGGCCACATACAGAAAAATCGAGGTAAGGTCCACATTGAAATTCAACCAAAACCAGTCAATCAAGCAACTGCATATTGTTTATACATTGCAGTGTTTTTTTTCTTCTTTTTTTAAACTGCTATCTGAACAGCTTTCAATTAGGCAGATAGTTTAGTATTTTACCAGATTTTGTGGTGGTCGAGACCATGTAACCCACCAGAAAATATCAGCCCCTGCAATGAACTGCAGCCAAATCCCATCTTTATATACATAAGCAATCGGTTACAAGCTGACAATTTTTTAAACAGTTGCTTGGAAATCATACGATACAAAGTATGATCACAATCTGGACCTTGATACAGAGTAGAAAGTCAAAAAAACCATTTGTGTGTAAAAAAAAAAAAAATCTTTATTGACCACTGTGTTATGAAGAGAAAAGCTCTTAGAAAAGTATATAAACCAAATGTATTAGTTGCAAATGTTGTTTTCAGGTTATGCCGCGGGCCGCTTAAAAATGGACAGTGGGGCACAAATGGCCCCCCGGGCCGTAGGTTGCACACCAATGCATGATAACATTCTAAAACAGTGCTATGATTTGACTGTTGCAGACTGATTGAATTGCACAGTTCAGTGGCACTTCAGAAAAGCATCTCAGTTTTACACAAGAGTGACAACATCATAGAGTTGAACAATGACCCGCAGAGGGATGTGGCGAGGTTGGAAAATTGCATTTATTAGCCCCAACAGCATGATAGATTGCTGGTCAGGTTTCACACTGTATGCTTCAAAGAGGATGAAATGAGGGACAAATTCAATGCAAGCTTCCTCGGTGGGGTCAAGTGTACGCAGAATGCAAAATACATCATCTGCATCATTGTTGCTATGAGAGGAAAAACAACATTGCAACAGAAAAAAATGGTAAATTAAATTGTGCTTTCTTTGTATTTTATTGTGTTTGGCTCTATGTTAAAGGAGGATTAGTGGCACGGCAACATGAGCATAACTAATGTTCAACCATGATTAATTCCCAAAAAAGTGGGATGGGCTAGGGGTGATACAAATGTCAAGGGTGTCACATAAACACTGCTTTTGAATCTCATTTATCCCGATACTGTAACATTTGGAATGTACACTCCAAAAAAAGATAAATCACAACAGAACATAATCCTATATGTGGTAGACAAGCAGAGATGAATTTCTACACATTAACTTTCATGTTGGCACACCAGCCACATGCTGTACACTTGTACACTATTTTTGATCGCACCTTTAACATGGAACAAACAATTGTACAAGCAATCGATGTTCCTCTGATCCCCACTCGGCAGTCACACCTCGTTTAATCAACGGAATTGTTTTCAATGAAAACAATCTCCCGGCTGTAGCGCTGCAGAGTGTCTCAGAAAGAACCACTCTGCGCGCTTCCGCACTGATTTGATTGTTGCACACACAAAAGTAGCTCGACCACCATAGCTCCGGAGGTGGTTGCTGAAGTGGCAGTAGGGGGATAGATTGAATTATTCGGTTTGGCAGAGATTGGGCAGAAATTGTGTGAAGCGTTGCCCTGAGTGGAGTGAAACAGAAAGACAGCATCTTCCTTCCTGAACATCCATGCATACATTTTTTTTGTACGGCTTATCCTCAAAGTTCACACGTGTGTTGGAGCATATCCCAGATGACTTTGGACGGGAGACGGAGACTTGGATGTGCCTGCGTCACAAATCTGTGTTCTCTCTTGCCTACACCGTGGAGGTCTGCTTGTGGTTCCTTTTAAACAGGGGTGCACATTAGCAGTGCACTGGTGCGCATGAGCACTGCAAATTGAATATTGACCTCCATTTTAAGTCCTGTCACCGCACTTTTGAATAAAGCAGTTCAATCAGTCAGCTTGCATGCAGTCAAGACAGCCTCAATTCAAAGTCAAGTAAGCTGCCACAAATGCTTCCGACGGCCAACTTCAAAATAAAAGCTAAGCAAGGCATTGATATCCACGACCAATACTACATGTTTTGCTTTTATTTTAAAGTTTACCCCTGTGGCATGTTGCATAGTAGCCTATGAACAACTATTGCGGTGGTTGGCTTGACTACGCTGGCTCAGCTAACGGCTACGGCTAACATTCACCGTGAGATGGTGGCCAAACAAATCGCAAGAGGGCCGTTATCGCTGTGCCCCGGCTTCGACGGTCTGTTAAAATACGTCCTTATGGGAAAGTGGCCCGTGATGGACTGCAAGAGAAATACATGTGCTAAGTAAGCTAGCTGATCTCAGGGTCCCATACTGGAAGTCAGAGGGAGGCAGAAAAAAAAATAATTATATTATATTATATTATATTATATTATATTATATTATATTATATTATATTAACATTAAACCTTGCCCCAATGAGCCGTACATCTTTATGTTCAACCATGAGGGTTGGTAGAATAAGCATCAAACAACTTCTGATGTTATTTTAAATACTACACAGTTTGTGTGTGCACCCCTGCTTAGAAACGTAGCTTGAGCGCCTTGACCTGCCACAGGACATGAGAAAAACAGTTTAATCTTCTGCCATATTTAAGACTATGAGTGCGCCTCTCGTGTGCCGCAATTTTAGGAAATGAGAGGAGCCCCTTCGATTGGTAGCAGGGGCGTGCAGAGGGAGGAGCCTCCACCGGGCACACACCCCACTGATGAAAATGTGTTTTGTGCTTGTAAATTGGCGATCAATAATAGATTAATGCACATGTCGAAGGGCCAACCTGCTGGGATAGAGGGGGCATAAACTTCGAGAAATTGCAGATGTAACAGAGCGTATGACGATTGTCTGTGCTGCTTTCAACTTTCTAGTCACATTTAGTGAATAAAAGTCACTGGTGAGCTGGCCAAAATCACAACTACATAATTGCATGTAGCAAATGCATTTTCCTGTCAAAACAACACAACCCTAAAAGGCTAGTGTCATTTATAGCACTTATATTATTTCATTGTTGTCATTGTTATCTTGGCAAGAACCATCATGAAGAATACATGCACAATTGTTAGGCCTAATTAATGCCGTGCCTTTGTTTTATGCATCTATTCATGGCACATTTGAACACATTTCATTGTCTCATTATGCATAACATAAAACATCAAATGATAAATTATCCACCTCAAAGAGATACATATATCTTAAGATCTACTCAAGGAAAGTTATAAAGTAGGTACGAGGCATTAAGCAGATTTACATGAATCTATTAATAGAAGGCTGACATTTCGGCACCCTATACGAGTATGCTCCACTTGAGTGTGAGCCATTTTCTCAAACCACCAAGGACACTTTCCCCAGCGGGAATTGATTAGCTCTCTACGTTTGAGACTATGAAACAACTTTGATTAGCAATTAAACATTTCTCATTGTCTATTCTTTGTTTTGTTCCTTTCAAGTCTGTATTTTTGGATCAAATGGGCCCAACACCGAGTTGGAGCAGCAGTTATTGTGCTGCTTCTTCTCACATAATTCCTCCTCTCAGATGTGTTTGTGCACTACTGTACACCATAACAGCGGGGTTATCATTATCAGATGATCATTATCAGCTCTCATGGAGGAGAAATTCAAAAGGAAATGTGTTGTTCCAAAAAAAGCTTCAATTTGAGCACTTCAAAGGATGTGCCTTCACCGCATTTCCATAACTTTTTATCTGTAATCTGTTCCTAATGAGCAATTTTTCTCTCAGAAATGTGCTGTTGAGATGGACTGTGATTGTTCAATTCAAATTATCCATTTGCATTGACCACACATTTTTCGCTTGGCCTCAAGTTCACAAGGCTAAAGAAAGGATGGACAAAGAGAAAAATATTCTACTACGGTAGTATATACAAGGAAATTGCACACAATGTCCCTTAAACTATGTGTCCAATAATTTTACAGTTTACAGTGCACTAGTTTTTGTATAATAGCTCTTTAAATCTCATAGCAAGAGCTAAAATTCACACATTGGACAGTTTTATGACATACCTAGTGTATATACAACAATATACTGTATTTCCATACATTTTCTACCACAGTTGAGCTAGTGCCTATCACAGTTGAATGTTGGCAAGACCATGGACTGGTTGGGAATGTTGGAACATGCAAATGGATGGCTTTGTAACTAAACAAATGAAAAGTTCACCGAAAGTTTCAAATAAAACTTACTTATGGCATAATTCTGTTTTTTGGGTGAAAATGTCTTAAGACTTTCCTTCTTTTTTTTTTTTAATAGACTTTCCGATGACAATCAGGGTAGAGCTCCCATGGTCAGATTACACTGGATGTTTAATGCAATTTTCCCATTAAACATTGGGTTTGCAATCACTGTTGTAGTTCATCCCCAAGATGTTTGATGAGTTCGACTTAGAGTTCAATCATAGTCTACATCTATATACAGTACAACATCTAAATTGTCTAAAATGTCTTGACAATGTGATAAATAACATTCAGATGTAAATAATTAGTCCACTCTCTCTCTGATTGGGTAATTTATTGATTAAGTGCTGTGTTCAGTGCATCCGTTTTCAGATTGAATAATTATTATCATGTTTATTTAATAAAAAATAATATTTAAAAAATACTCAACATAAGATTGTCCCACATTACTTATAATTGTATTTAACATTTAGGACTCTAATTTTGTGTCCAGTGCAAATCTAATGTAAGGCACGGGACGGTCTAAATCTGCACAGGGGTGGGCTAGACTGTGTTTTGATATTTTCACAGGTTGGCACAGTGAGTGGGCACTTGAAAACCATCTTCTACCCTGATTTTACATGTATGCGTGTGACATAACACCCACACTCCTGACTAGGGGGGTGACTTTGAAAATAGAACTAAGATGAAAATAGTAATGATGATACATGACTTTGTCATACGAATAAGAATAAAATACGATGACATCTACCACATGTCCGATCTGTTCGCCTGTACACCGATCAAATTCACTACCTGCACCAATATTTATAAAGTTTAGTAACATACTTTCAGGAAAACTTCTCGGTATGCCAGAAAACTCACTGTGGTGCAGAGTCTGCCAAATTGCCAATCAGGCAAAACAAGGCTGTACCGGCATGAGAATCAGTTTGTGCTAATTTTTACAATTTTAAGTGCAGCTATGGATATACTGTAGAGCCTTTAAAGATCAATTTTGAGAAATTGTAATAAAGATTAATCTTCAATTTAGCTTTAACTTTTATAACTCATTGCAATCCCTTACTTAAATTTCAGGTTAGTATATGTGTATGACAATAAATGCAAACAGAATTATTCTTGTTAATTTGCAATTTTATTCTGTCACGCTGTTGATTGTTCATCTCTACAGATTTTACTCTGCAGTAAGTAATTTACAGGACAACACCACTATGTGTGAGGCAAGCTGCTGTGAGCGGTTCCAAACAAATAATCAGAGTCATCCAAATTTGCAGTACAATGCAAAAGACTTTAATAAATGTTTGAAGCGCACACATACATGAAACAGTTACAGTTTTCTCCACACTGGCAAATCAAAATCAAATACAAAGATCATGTAAGGTGCATATTGTACTTCACATTGAATCAAAGTGAGGTCATCTGTCTCCCTTACAACAATACAAGTTTTCAAATTCATAAGTATTTTTGTTGTTTTTAATTTCCCAACGATCAGCCAAATCTAATCATTACAGTACTAGGATGCTATGGACACGTCATACTGTAGCTCCTACGCAGAAGTGAATACATTTGATACCATAATTACATGTACAGTATATACCTCCTCCGATAATAACAACCTGCCTCAAAGGAAGGCAACACAATTAAAAGCTTTAAAATAGACATAGTCGGTTGGCACAAAATCAGAGTGGCTGCTGGTAGAAATATGTCTAGAATTCAACGTCATTGTAGTTTCTGGTCCGGCTGTACATTCCAAATTGACCGGCTATGTCTATTTTAATGAATCTAATTCTATGGTTATACGTGTGATGCATCATAGGCGTCATAGAATTATCCATGTTGTTCACATCAACCAGTCATTTCAGAAATGATCTATTCAGGACCAGTTGTGCCATAGCGATGCTGTGAGATGTGTCTAGACAGATGATAATGCTCTGAACAAGAGGTCACAAGGTTTGGTGCTCAATGTTCCTGTCAACTATAAAAATTATTCCTGCAAGTGTAAAGAAGTGCAAGCAAGTTACTTTCACTTATAAGCCTGTCAACCAAATAATAAAGATGATTTCTTTGTCTTTTTTTTTGTCATTTTAACCATCTGGAGTCATTTTATTATCTCTCAGCAGGTTAAAGCATTTCCCAACTTGGGAATTTAAAGTGACACGCAAAAGGTCAGGCTTAGTGCTCTTCAAATCTGCCCTACATAAACAGCCTTTGATTATAACCCGAGTCCCTTGTGATTGTGGCTTATCTCAAAGTATTAAACTTGTCCTACCACCTCTCCCAGTGTAATAACAACAAGGCCATCAGAACCATAGTGGGTGCACCGAAAAAAATCAAATAAAAAATACTCAGTGGCAACAAAAAGAAGGCTAGCAAATGGTGAAAAGGTGAAAACAAGTTCACCGTGATGTGTGCAGTAGCGGGGAGCCTACGGGCCAGTAGACCTTGCAGCATAAATACATATTAAGTCATTAGTTCTGAGAGCAAGCTCACATGGAAATTAATGCAGAAAAAAATTAAGACAATAAAATGCCATTAGGCAACTTTGCAAAAAAAAAAAAAAAGGCAAGGGAAATGTACTTAATAAATATAAACACCATCAACTCTGTATTGGATACACATACATACATATAAACATACTTTACAGATCTATTGACACCTATTTTACAGCATGGGTGCTGGAGTTTAAGGTCGTAGCATCGGACTCAAACACAAGTCACACTTCCAATACATTTTACAAGAGGATTTGTGTCAAGTTTCAAGCAGGAAAACATGAAGCCTCTTTTTTTTTTCCATTTCCCCCATTTTTCCCTCTCTCTTCCACCCCCGTGTCTGTATGAAGAGGTGAGCTTTGAGGCTGTACAGGCATTAAAGTACTTGTTCACCTTGGCACTTCCTGCCTTCTGCCCTCACTCGTTCTCTCTCTTTTCTCTGTCCCATCTCTCTCTCTCTCTCTCTTTCTCTCTCTCTCTTTCTTTAGGTAGTGGGAGCTAGAGATTGATTTTAATCCTGTGGGAGTGAGCTGTACCTGTGCCACAGAGTGTGCCATAGTGTGGTGGTTTCAGTGCAGTCTCCTGAAATATAGAGAGACAGACAGATATAGGGAGATTGGAGTTACAATATAAATATCATCCAGCTCTGAGCAGTCTAAACCATAGCCTCATCAGTGCCAGGCTACACTCAACATGGAATACAAAATAATAATAATAATACAAATCTCTTAAGTGATTGTGATAAAAATCATCAATAATAATAATAATAAAAACATTCTTCAAGGGATGGCTGGCAATCATGTCATTTTCATGGTTTCCTTGAAGAATGCTAAGTATTGTGCATTTTTTTTCCTGTACTTATCAGAGCATCCAATTATCACTCCCAAATTGTTTTTGTCTCCCACCACACCAGGCTAGCACTCTTCACCCCACTCAAACAACAAAATCTGGATGAATTTAGGCCCACTCTTTCGGACCCTTGCCAGTGGGTCCTCTGATATGTACAGAATATCACATGGTGCTGTTTTCATAACGCAAGCAGCACAAGTGGCGTTGACTGGGAGAGAGAGAAAGAGTCTGAGAATGTGACTCACACAGAGACATTACACCACAGTGCTCACATAAGGATGTTGGTCATGAAGCAACTGAATGAAAAAAAAGATGGATTTAAAAAAATATATATTTTGGAAAAAAATATTTTGTACATTTGACTATGTTGGGTAATCATGCTGTTGCTCCTCGCTTAAAGTGAGTCATCACAAGCACCATGGGTGGTTTGTAGCAATATTTTTGGCTTCAAAAATGTGTTACAAAGCAAACGTTCATGCATGGAAAAATGGTATTGGCTATGACAGTACAGGTATGTTGCTAGTTTACCCTTTTACAGCTATAACATCTTCCACACTTATCAAAACACTTTCTACATGATTTTAGTCCACATCAGTGGTAATTTGTTAAGGTCACTGGTGTTAGACTTGAAAGACGACCTAGCTCATCATCACATTTGTCCAAAAGATGTAAGCAGTTGAGCATGAGGTATGTCTCGATATATTACAGAAACAATGACGGCAATTTGTCATCTATTTAGCCATGGGAGAAGACCTTATACACCCTTGAATACGAGGTCAACAAAAGAATGTGTTAGCCTTTTGTCTGCCTGCATGTTGGTGTGATGTCGGAGATCACTCAAACAAGGTGGCGCTTGCTTAATCGGCCCCTGCTAAAGTGCACACCCTCACAAGTGCTGCTCATCACCGGCGGGCAGGTTGACCTCTAATACAATGCAGCACAGGTTGAAAGAAAGTGATGAGATGTGTAAAAACGAAGGAGGGGTGGGAAGTGTGTGCGTGTGTTTGGCGAGAGTGGGTATTGCCGCTGTATAATGGAGCCATATGGTAGCACAAATCTGTAGTCTCTGAAGTGTCTTTTACAAGCTGTACTCTTTAACAGCTACATCTGTACAGTCCCTGGAAACATTTTGGTGACCTTAACCCATAAGCTGCTCTGCATGTGTGTGTATTTTTCTAAGCTGGGTTGGTGGGCATTATTTGAACCAGCTTTCAGTAGGTAGGGTTTCCAGCCACCTATTTTTATTCAAATTTTCAAGAATTGTGGAAATAAACCTGAATGGAAATGCCAGAAATTTAAAAAAAGGCCTACATTTTGCACTAAATAAATAAATTAAAAAAACTAAAAAAGTTTGTATGCTTGGATGGGTTGATTTTTCATTGTAATGATGACAGGACTGGATACCACGTCGCATGTTTTGACCTGATATGACGCCACACGTACATACTGTAATCACAAAAAAATAGCGGTGGACAATAAACTAAAGTATGTTTGAGGGGACGACGAAATTGAAATATTTCTGGAATTGGTAAAAGAAGCTAGATGGAAAACAGCAAAGATGCGCTTGGTTGTGCCGCATCAGGAAGACTCTACATGATGGCAGCATACGGTGAGAAGGCAAACTTCAAAATAAACCTTTAGCATACCGAAGAATACATGAACCTCAATGCCTTGGCTAGCTTTTATTTTAACTGTAGTGCGTCGTGGCAACTGTCTTGACTCGTCTCTTGACTTATAGTTAGGACCAGTTTATTATATCACCATCACAAATTGCTGCCACCAATATCAATACAACACAATCCCAAATTCATTTCCAATCGCTAATTAATGATGCTAAAATATTAATAATAATGACACTCTTATATGACGTCAGCACATGGCGCAGTCTCAATATTAAAAATAATAATAAATGAAAACGGGGATAAATTGCACACTTGTTTTGCACATTTTCACTAAATTTGCTTAAAATTTTTTAAACATTTGGATGGAAACCTGATTAGTTAATACAAGGCAGCAATGGAGTAGGGGTTTATTAAAGTACCTACTGTAAATCAGCCACTTCCATTCACCAAACAGAAAAAACAAACAAAACTGTCATTGTTTGTTTTTAATTAGGTTTCTGGTGTCTTGGCCTAAGTGGTACCAAATTACACAGTTTGAGGGACACATTTGAAGTTCTCTCCACAAACTAATTGTTGGGGGGAAAAATGCTGCTTCATTACTCATTTAAGGCAAACCAATTAAATACTGTAAAATGGAGCTTGTTTTATGAAAAAGTAAACAAACACCTATTACAACATAACTTTGGGATCTGAGGCAGACACACCCAAGTGTCATCTTAGAGGATCACCGCCTCCTTCCCTCCTCTTATCAGCCTTATACAAAACCTAATTACAGCGATTTTAATCATACTGTATTACGAGTGATTAACCCTTTAGTGCATTTAATTAACCTTTGCAGCCACAGATTTTCATCATGCTTTTTTCTTCATGACACAGGCTTTAAATAATCACACTTAAAACTGGAGGGAAATCTAATGTCTAAAGTGGGAGCCATCACTTGTCAATTGCTTAAGGGGGCAGAAGAATATAGATGTGTTATTATGAGCACCTGCTGAAAATGTGGTTAATTTCAATCAGTGAGCAATTATTTTTTTAGATAACCTTGAAAATATTTTGGGGCTTGTGACACGAGGATAAAAACTCAAAATATAGATCAGAGCTCAACAGAGCTAAATACAATTGGATAGAATGTTATCATATATGCATTAATTTTAAATAGATTCTAGAATGACTTTAGCTCACAATGCTCAAAATCCAAGATTGATAATAATTCAGAAATGAGAAACTCCAGCAGTATATTTTTGCATATTTCACAGCAGCCACAACCACAGTGAGGGGGGGATCATACTGACAAGTCGAGAGTGTGTCACAGACAAACATATTATGAATTAAATCTTTAGTACTCGGGGCTGTAGTAGGCTTATGCATTATACACCATGTCAGAGCATGGCTTTTAACCAGGTTTTAAAAAGAAAGGTGGATGAAGGGAATGACTCTCAGCTCAGTGTGGGTGTCCTCATAAATTATCCTCAGCACAATACTTCATGGGATAAACAGTCATTTAGCCAAACCATGCCAAGATTAATGTTAAGGCTTACTAGATGACATTAGGAATAAAAGAAACTATAAGAATCAAAAGGCAAAATAAAACACACACACATGACAAAGTGTAAGCAACAAACAAAAGCAAAGCATCAAACAAAGTCAAGATAGTGATGCAATATCGTGGCGGTGACCCAGATTTGAATGAATGGCAGATTTGATCGTTATATTCGTGACAGAAATGAAAGCCAACCAAAGAAGTGCCAAATCCACCAAAATGGTAAAGATGGGAAAAAAAGAATGGATAAAACAGTATGTTCAAAATATGTATATGTCATGTATGGACGGTAATTTGACTTAAGAGTTCCTCAGTATCTTTTGGAACACAAACCACAACACAGAAAAAAGGCAAACCTCAACCTGGATACTATTTGAGCTAATTTAAACAAAGTACTGAACGTGTATCTACATATGCAATTTATAACAATAATTGGGGTCATTAAAGAAGATCGTTTATGAGCTAAATGCAACGTCAGACGGGCATGCTTTTTATGGACTAGTGCTCCCTTGGTGTTTAAGTATATTGGTCTCAAAGCTCTGCGTCACCTTGATCCCTGCGACCCCCTCCTGCTTCCCCCACCCCGAGCAGTACTTCGTCTTCCCCGTAGCACTGTGCTCTCGCTGTCGGCACAGAGCAAGGCCACCTCTCCTTACCTCTGATTTACATTTATTTCCCTCATCCGCGTTTATTTATTGGGGTACTTCTCGTTTGGCACATTTCTCTTTATGGAATCATAAGCCTTTGCTGTACTACCTCATTTAAATGAGCTTTCCCATGAAACATTCTCCTATGAAACAACTCCCTGTACAATAAAAGCAGGACAGTTTTAGTTTTTTCCCCCAAATGAATTGCTGATTAAGTTAGAAGTCCCTGTCAATCCGGTTACTGTGTTTACTTTTTGCTTGCTTGGTTTTAACGGATAGTCTAAATATTTGCACAAAGCTTAACTCGGCCCTTGACCACGAATAAATCCGTCGAGTTCAGTAATCACTGCTCATATCATAGACCAAAAAGGGTACGATGCAAGCATTTACTTTGATAGCGCTTGTGCAATAACCGCGATTAATGGCTGGATATACTGTATTTGTATACTAATAAAAATAGTCTTCCTCGCAATAGTAATTACAGCTAACAGTGCCAAATAATTACTTGAGATGCTCTAATGGTTAGCTTCTTGTTTGGGTTGAGTTTTAAGCAAATAGCCCTAAGAAGCTGATTTCTAACTTTGTGTTGGATCAAGGATTTTTAGGAAATGGAAACACAATACCTTTTCATCTGAATTGTTGATTGCTACCATTAAAAAAAAAAATTCAAAAGACCCAGCAATAATAATTGCACCGCTGCTGCTAATCAAGCTCTAAATGTGAAATTAACCTACCACATGTAAATGATTATGCAATTATGATTGCTTACAAACGAGGGTGCATACAAGATTATGGTGCCTCACTCGCGTGTTGAATTTCATTAGAATTTTCAAGTGCAAATGACATTCATGTAAACATTTTCTTGGCTTATCTTGGAACTTATTTGCACTCCATAGTGCATCCCTGTTCCTGTCACATCAACTACCTTGGGGCAGCAGGGATAGCATGAATGGGGACTATTGTGGGCGGGTTGAAAAAAGAAGTCATGAATTACCTGTCGTGTGGTGATTTGCCCTGGAGTCTTGAATCCCCCCTGACAGCCGCACTCTGAGACACTGTACGGGTCGGAGCTCGTCGATGAGCACTTGGAGAGCGTGTCACAACCCACCACAAATGTGTTGTCCAAAGGGAGCTCCTGGATCACGTGATGCTTCTTTGGGGCCACCGGAGTCTCCGGTTTGATTTGAAATGTAGGCTGAGGGGACGCAGATTTGTAATGCTTGGCTAAGTCCGGGCTGTCGGGTTTGAAGGTGGTGGGTGTGGTGGCCCAGTTGTACTTCCCCATGGTTTGCTCCTCTAGCTCCACAGGGAGATCCAGCGTACCATTAACATGCTCATGCATAGGGTCGTCAGGCTTAGATTCATCTATGGTCACAAAGTTCAGGAGGAGGCTCTTAGGGGATCGCTTCTTTCTCTTCTTCTTCTTTTTGATTTGACGGTTCTCTTGGTTAGGTGACACCCACTCGCCGCTCTGCTTGCCCTTCTGCACAACTTTGTGTCTGGGTGTCTGTCGGCAGCGCACCAAGGCAGTCACAAATATCACCAAGATGACAGTCATGGTCCCAGCTATGATAGCTATGACAACAATCACATATCCGTTAGCCTGAGGTGTTACTTCACTGTCCCCTATGTTTCGGTCCAGTGGTGTCTCCATACTTTTCCGCAGTTGTTCTTGGATGAAAGTGGCATTTGAAACAGTGTCATTGACAAATAAGTGAATAAGTGCAATAGCTTGTAATGATTCCGGCTGCCCGAGATCTTTGACTTTGACAACCAGCCTATGCAGCCCTTGATCCGCCGCCACAATTTTCTCTTGCAGTGTTATGTTGCCTGTTGTTTTGTCTATGGAAAAGAGGCCTCGAGGGGAGACTCGAGATGTGATGATGATGCTGCTGGTAATGCTATACTGAAGCTCAGCATTCATACCCGTGTCATTGTCAATGGCAAACACTCTTGTAACAACGTCACCAGGGGTGGTGGTGGTCCGCACTAGGTCATATGAGTAATTAGAAGCAGGAATCACAAACACAGGGCGATTGTCATTTACATCAACCACATTTATAGTGACCTTAGCATAAGAGGAACTAGGGGGCTGCCCTCCATCTACTGCTTTCACCATAAATGTGTACGAGCTCTGTTGCTCTCGATCGAAGGTGATATTGGGCTTGATTACGCCAGTTTGTGGGTCAATGATGAAATTATCTTTCCCGTTCAAAATGGACAGAGTCACAACAGCATTATCTCCTGCATCCGCGTCTGTCACTGTGATTAAGCCCACGGTTCCAAAGAGAGGAAGGTTTTCAGGCACATAGAAGTTGTACTCGGGGTGTGTGAAAGCCGGGCTGTTGTCATTAAGGTCCTGAACGATTAGCCTGACAGTGACATTGCTCTGCTGGGACGATGAACCGTTGTCCCTGCCTATGACAGTGAACGAGTACCTTTCCTGCTTCTCTCTGTCCAGGCGTTTGCCAACCGAAAGGATTCCTGACCGTCTGTCTATATTAAACCCATCGGGTGCATCGGGGCCAAGTGTATAAATAATCTCAGCATTATGTCCGCTGTCTGCATCAGTGGCACTGATTTTTATTAACTGTGAGGACGGGTCATTATTCTCTGGTATGGAAAGTTGAATTTCTGGCTGGGGGAAGATGGGCGCATTGTCATTTTCATCCTTGATTTTAATTAAAACCATAGCAGAAGTGTTCAAAGGAGGCGTCCCTCTATCCGAGGCCACTATCCTAATTGCATATTCTCGAGTTGTCTCATAATCGAGGGAAGCAGCTGTCTCTAGTAAAAACTGATCATTAAAGACAGGCTTCAGTCGAAATGGAACATCATGGTCAGTGTAGCAAGTGACTTTTCCATAGAGATCTGCATCTCTGTCTGTAACTGTGATGAGTGCTATTTTGGTGTTAAGGGGAGCATTCTCAGACAACAGCACAGTCCCGTTCACCAAGTTGATTATGTAGCGAGTATCAATGGAGGGAACATTGTCATTAACGTCTGTAACATTGACAGTCACTGTGGCCCGTGAGGGTGTTGAGCTGCCATCACTGGCCAGAACAATAAGTTTGTGAACAGGAGTCAACTCCCTGTCCAGTGACTGCTTTACAGTGATCAATCCTGTTGTGCTGTCAATGGCAAAGTGACGTTTGGTCGAGGCTGAGATCTGGTTACTGAAGGCAAAATGGATCTGGGCATTGGAGCCGAGGTCAGCATCCGTTGCATGAAGCTGAACAACCGATGTTCCTGCCGGGGCATTCTCCGGTACTGTGACTTCCAAATCGCTATGCTTGAAGACAGGACGATTGTCGTTGACGTCGGCGATGGTGACTTGGAGGATAGCGGTGCTGGACTTGGGAGGATTACCGCCATCTTCAACCTTTATCTTCATGACAAAGGTGTCCTTCTGCTCACGATCTAGGTTCTGCTGAACGATCAACTGTGGCCACTTGTCACCCTCTGGTGTCTCAATGATGTCTAAGCCAAATTCTCCGACACTCTGAAATGACAAAATAAAACAAACAGTCACATTCACTCTCCTGCGCATGACAGTATAGTACAAAATCACAGTATTTACTCTGCTTAGGTTTCTTATATATGGGTATATGCAAATTATGAGTCCCTTATATTTGAACTGAACTGTAATACTATCACCTTTGTGTTTGCAAACTTTAAGAAAGCCATTAAATGCTGTTTAGGAAGTTCCTAAATTAGCTAATCTTAGTACTATTATTTCGATCAGCCTTTCATATATGTAAAATATGCTATTTTAATAGCAAGAGCTAACTTGAAACAATGTAGCTGGATTTACTGCACTCACGTCACAAATTAAAAACATGCTCATCAACAGCCAAAATCCAAGCTCCAATCAACACAACACATGCTTCACAACATGAGTGAAACCTCAAGTCAATTAATGAATTATTTTTAGAATGTGACAATTCATTGTTTGTGATTTTCTGATACTGTGTGTACGTCTGTATACAGCACACATGTGTAAAGTAATTGAAGTAAAGAAAATCACAATTGTAGACCAGATTACCATATTTTGTAACGGGGGGCGTGAAGAATTTAAAATGTCCAAACTGCCTACTTTTTTCAAGATGTGCTTAATTGAAGAGTAATACGGAGGGGAACAAACATATAAGTAATCCCCAATAAGAAACTGACAGAACTGGCACTGGTTGTAAACTTAATTGCGTTCCTTTCCAAAAATAGCACTAGTGCTTAGAATTTCCAACAGAGTATGGTATGGCGCTATGCACAGATCCAAAAAGAAGGGGGTGGATGTAAGCATAGGGTGTTGGGGGGTGGGGGCAAAGCAGAGAGAGAGAGAGAGAGAGAGAGAGAGAGAGAGAGAGAAGATCAAGCCCATGAATGAGCTGCATGCACATTATGAAACAAAGAAGCCCTTTGAAGCTCTTTCAGTCAGAAGCAGTTTCATGGTAAAAGAAGAAAAAGGGTTCTCTTTAAAAAGATAAGCTTCATGCTGCACATAATGTTGGAAGTGATTACTCCCGTCTAGGCACAGCCATCAAATGAGATTAAGATACATACATTTTTCTTGTTCAAGTCGGGAAATTGTGTACACAAGAATCCTCGAAGGTTTATAGAATCTAGGACCGACCTTGTGCCAGCGTGAACTTGACACATGGGAACGTGCAGGTGCAGCATGTAAATTATTGTGTACTCAGAAACAAATTGCTTGCAGAGAGTGTTGTCAACACGATTGACAGAACTACTTAAAAACAAGCCAGCGCAGCAGCAATGATCTCTCAGACTACCTTTTGAAGTACATTATGGTATGCAAAAGTACTGCAGGAATGCAGAGACATGGCATTAAAAGTTTGCATGAGAACGTACAGAATTTCAGCACAATGCACAACAGACCTATTTCTAGCATCAAACATGGGTCTCTCTTGCTCATCAATACTCTATTGTTTGAATGGCTTATTGCTACAGCACAGTAGCTTAGTATTGGCACAATGATTTTTGACAAATACTAATATTAATAGTGGGATGTTGAGTTAGGATGCGTCAAAAGTAACGCTGCACAATGATTTATGAGCCAGCGTTTGCTTGATGCTTTTGTCTTGGTTTCACACAATTTTACAGCTGACAAGACAGCACTCAGTGCATTTCAATAAGTTGAGGAGAGCTATCTCACAGGCTGCGCACACTCCTGAATACAGAATTAGTCTGGTGGATTGTGATAAGATCTTAGGCGGGCCAAGGGAAGGCCAAAATACTACTAGGAATCACTCACTCGAAACCCTTAGGCTGAGAAAGAAGGACGAAGCAGCTCCTAACTGCTAAGCGTGCAGAACACGTCACACCGTAGCGTGCGCTTTTTGTCACTACACATACTGAACAGCTACAGTATTTCGAGAACGTTAAGGAATTTCCATTCATACCACACTAATGAGACAACATTTTTGGAGATGATTAGATAGGGATTAGGGCACTAAGGTGGACGTGGGAGTACACAATGTGATCAAATCTCCCTAATTTAAATGAAAATGACTGAGAGATGCCAACAGAGGAAGTGTTAGCAGATGATGAGCAAAGGGTGACTTTCCACCCCTCTTCTCCAGAGAGCACCGTAGATTATCAACAGATGCATCCCTCAGTCAGAAACTTGATGACCCTATTAAAGCTCAGAGGAGATTGAGATTTGGTTGTGAATATATCAGAGGGACTATAGTGACGGTAATGACCGTCACAAGTCCTTGCACCTCTTTATAAAACCAGCCATCTTTGGCTATGTTTATGCTAATTTCCACGGATTAGTTTCAGACAACCATGAGGTAGTCTTGAGACAACATGGGACAAGCTGTACTTGGTGTGGATATCGAGTTGTCAAAACTTGGAGGTGGTATTTATATGTATTTTGCTAAATCTAAGATAAGCCATGTGCTTACCTCATTTGCTCCCAAAAACATATAAATAGGTTCAATTTTAAATGTATTGAGTGTCCCAAAGACGTATTTATATGTTTGTTATGTTTTGTTTTGTTTTATGCTGGAGCATACAGAAGAGCTTTGATGCAGCCTCTCAACTGCACGGTTGAAGCAATGGTAGTTATTACAAAAACGGCCAACAGGTGGCAGCAGAGTATAACAGATCAACCAGGGCCATGTTGAAAACAACCTGATTTACCAACAGCTCTAAAAAGATTTGTGAATAATGATGAAACTTAACTATATTCTAATGCTAATTGCTGCCAAACGGAAACTGATAGATTTTTCCTGATGAAAGAAGATACTCTAATCTTTCTTTTGGTACGTTCCATGTTTTATTGCAACAGAACACAATATTCTGTGGGCCTTGCAAAATCTGTCAAAATCCAGTAAAACAGCTGGATGTGAAGGGCATTGCTTCAGTGAAAATGGCTGGGAGTGATTGAGTTAATTTATGTACAGTATCTACAATGCTAATGTATGTAAGAGAGAGAGAGAGATGGGAGAACATTTACATGCAGTCAGTATTCACACAAATAAACAGAAACCTTGGGTTAAGGTCAAAATTACGTCTTCTGAAACATTCAGGATAGCCTGTCTAGTGTCTACATGCGTCAGTGGACAGCGTTACTCTTATATGCATAACCTGATCGAATTCACAACAAACAGACAATGTCATTACGCAAGTAGACGTCATTTCCGCTTTTAACTTTCTATGGTCAATAAATGACTTATTCATATCACTCACCACACTAATAAAGTAGTAGGTTTCCGGCTCACTCCAACAGTGTGGTTCTTTGCTGCGTCGTCGTGTTTATTTACCGGTGCGTGTTTATTTACCGGTGCGTGTTTATTTACGGTGGGTTGTGCGGCAAATGCACGGACTTATGCATATAGCCTATGTGTGAATAGACACACTGCAGAATTTTTGCCGTAGAGACAGAAAATAATGTGAAAATGCCATGGAGATATCAATGTGATCAAGTTAAGCTCGTTAAGCAGCCGCCACACATACAAGTAGTTCCGTTCCTGTTCTCAAAAGACAAATATTCCTTGCAAGTAGATTATGTGCAGAACACAGATCAATACCTCGTTCAATCAAGGTCTTCCGACCGCGTAAATATTCGGGTTACAAAAGGGGTGACCCAGGGGTCTTATTCAGGTTTTAAAAACGCTGAATAAGAGCATATTTGGGTTTTTGCATGTGTGTATTATAACGTAAAAATAATATTGCCAATATTCAGATTTTGAAAGGGTTATTGAGTCAGAGAGGGAGAAGAGACAGAGAGAGTGAAGAGTTACTTGGCATGCATAAATAATTTCACTCAGAGAGTGAGTGTTATGTGTAAGGGGAATATTTACCCATGTGCTTAAATCAGAAAAGCCACGCTGCTGCACAGTTTTGACTGCACAGATTTTCTCATCGTCAGCCGAGTTAAGTGTGTCACTTACGCACCTTCATGAAATCTGGGGGGAGCGACCTTAACATGAGGGTGTACACAAATCTGGCCGTACGTTTATTTTCCCAGAGACGTATGCATCTTTTGTCTTTTGCACGCTGGAAGCTCTACTAAAGTCTAGCTCCTCTCAAAGGTTAAACATACTATTGCAAGTTTTGAGTCATTTCACAGCAGCTGACGGCGGATGATGACTGTCTTCAGCCAATTTGTCTGATTCGTGCGGACATGGCCTGGACAGAGGCACACCTGGCCCGTATACGCTCACCGTCTGCCCAACGGCTGATCTCTATGGAATTCACAATTGACACAAAAACTCCACCATATGAAAATTAGGGCCACCCTTAAACTTCACCAAATCACACTCGTGGTGCATATATTTCCAGGTTAGAGAGAATCCCAGCAATTGTAAAGTGTCCAAGAAAGCCATGTAAGAAATTGACTATCGCGCAAACAAGAGAATATGCCCCTACATTAATAAGGGTCTCTTTTCCATGTTGACGGATTACTGATTTACAGTTGTTGCTGCCAAAAACTAATATCAAACATTAATTGACAGGACATAACAACTGGGAGGGACTCCGTACTTGTATTCATGGTAGATCAGAGGCTGAACCATATTGTGTCTTTTGAGCCTATGGGACTCAGCAGCCACATCCCCTCACGGCCTGTCATAGATACCCTGATAGACTGTGGAAAAAAATTCAAGACATGAATTTGGAGGGGAAAAAAATGGCCCAGATACCACCACGCACAGCATTTTGGACAAGTGGATCTGCCATATCCAGTCAGCGTAGCCTTAATTTCTCATTCCTCTACAATCCTTAGTGAACTCGCCATCCAGAAAAATCAAGCTATTTTAATACAGCTTTCATTAAAAAGTTTAAACCACAAACAAGCTCCATAATTTCTCTTTCTTTGATGGAGGTTGAATTTGTTGCTGAGAGATGTTGATGCAAAGCCACATGAAAGAACTGAATTGATTATAGTAATCTCCAGATATCAGAGGAAGAAGAACCATATGTGTATACTATTTCTCTTGTGCAATAGCATTAGCGTGGAAGCCTGTCTCTGGGCATTAACAGAATTTAGACTGAAAAACCCCAACATCCACCGGTCCAATGTACAGTGGAATAAACAAGGTTAGTGGTTGAATGCTTCATCTAGGAGCCATAGAAATCAGCCAGCTAAACTGCAGACATACACTTCATCATGCAGTTTATCAGCGAGACATAGCCTTTATAGCCGGCAGCAGCACAATGATCTACACGGGGCGACTTGAACAAGACACCCACTTTAAATGTGTATGAAGACGCTGACACAGATGAAAGTCGGTTTAATGTAGTGTGTGATGCTGCAAATTCATTCAGTGGGATAAGAAAAGGGGTCAGTATTAGAGAAGCAAAGCCAAGCTTCCAAGCCCAAAAAAAAAATCTAAAGTAGAATATATTTCAGTCCAAAGTATGTTTTAGTGTTGGATACTGCATTATCCCAGGAATGAATACTGGACAGTGATATAATCTGCTTCTTCATTTTTCTCCATTCATGCATGGGATTGCTTTTTTTGACCTTGACCATTTCAAAGGATGCCTATCTCTGCAGTTCAGGTGATGTGACAAACACTCCACTGGACCACACCAATGCCAGAACTGCTCTCAAAAGCCTGATTACCAACTTTTGTTTGTGGTATTGGAACACTGTGTGGGACAGAATTACAGTTCCCCCCTTAGCATGGGAAAACTGTAATGATGCACAGAGATGTTTTGTCGGAAAGCTCAGGCACACCTAATGTGGATTGACAGTGAGTTTGTAAAACACAATGGTGGTAATTTCCTCATTGTAGCCTGTGAGACACAAGAAAACTGGGCAAACTACAGTATCATTCTGAGGGTGTTTTTCAGACAAATCTCACAGGACCGCATATTGGTAGTCCAAGGATGGTTTAGCAGCCAATAGCTATTCTTGGAAATGCTTGCACACTCTTTCCCTACTAAACCCTTGGCTTTCTCCTACATTTTTAGAGTAAAAAAATGCCCACCAGAGTTGAAAATGTCACTTTTTAATGATCCCTGCTGAATTTTACATATGGAACCAGGAACACAAGGAAATTAATCTGAACTACAATGTGAGTATAATGAGAGAGAATAAATCAGGGATAGTGTGCCAAGGATGCTCTTAGAGGAACTTTCTGTGAAAGATAATACAACAGCAGCCTAGGCGACTTTTAGAGCGTTTTATATTGTGAAAAAGGACAAAGGAAATGATGGCAGATGATCATTGTAATGAGCAGAACATTTGCTCGGTGATTTTCCAGGCATGAACAATTCAGGACATTGCGCTGGAGAGGCCTTGGAAGTGGGGAGACTCTTTAAAAATGCAAATTGCTATTACAGCAGACACGGCTGTTGATGATTATGGTTTTACTAACACAATGTCAACTTAATCTGAGACTCCAAGATAGACTTTGCATTTCTGTCACACTATATCTCCCTTTATTTACAATGTCTAAGCTTTCCTCCAACGTGCTTGCAAACGCCGTAAAATTAAACATAATTTGTCTTTTTCAATATTAATCTTTCTACAAACCTAGGAGTGCTGTCCAGACTGTTTAGAGCAAAGCATCATATTATCTTACTTTTTACGAATAAGGGGGTGACGCCATTAGGAACATAGTTTAATATCAGTTAGGTGATGAAAAGCGTTCCCTCATTCTGCATCTGCTTGCATTAAACTGTGCAATTTTTCTTAACCAGCTTTACTCTACCACATTCAAACCATGCAACCGGTTGCTAGAAATTGGGCAATTCACTCATTGCTGTGTCTGCATTTTCTACTCCATGTTCTGAGCTCTGTAAATGATACTGCAGCATTTTCTCATAATGTAGCACATGCAAGCATTAATTACTTTTATAAAACATTGTAGACATCATGATATATTTATGGTATATATAATCATATTTCGCAACGTAGGATGATAATTCATTTTCTGTGTTGAAATGCAATGCAGCCATACAGCAATCAAGAGAACAGTAGTGAGCGATGTTGGGTGTTTGAAATGGAGAGGAAGGGGGGGGGGGGGTACAATCGAGAAAGCAAAGGTAGGAAACCCTGTTCAGCATGGTGGGATGCAACAGGACAGTCTGTGAGTCGAAGCATACTCACTAATGGGGTTGCTGATGACTATTCTTTATGTGATAGTGTCTGCTGCACAGGGCCGCTTATTTTATGAATCACAAAAAGGCACTAATGTTCACTAAAAGTAATTTATTTTACAGAGTCCATGGGGGAATCAGTATCCATGCTTCAGTACTTTTACCTAATTCACCACTAAAAGACATTATGTGGGAGTTTTTGGAGTAGATGTGATTGAGGATGTTCAGTCATTGCCTAGAAATTATGTTTTAGTGGGATGATTTGTCAAGAAATTCCTAATTTGATTGTTTGTTCATGTATTGTCTGCATAATGTCATTTTGCAAGTCAAGCAACATTTAAAATTGTAATAGATAATACGACAAGCAATTGTTGTTATCCTTTTTACAGAAAATTTAACAATTATTATTGGTGGCTTCTGATTTCTAAAATAGTTATCAATCAGATTGCCGTGTATGTAATAATTTGATGAGGAGATTAAAGATTTATTTGCTTCAAGTCTTAACAACTCTCTGAGGGAAATCATAAGTACAATGTGACACACGATAAAAATGAGTTTGACACCCCTGGTCAGTACACAAGAAGGTTTTCTAGTGTTGCATATTGGAATTTATCTGTTTCCTAATTTTTGTGAGAAATCATTAACACGGTCAGTGTCTTCACATAAATGTATATTATTAATAATAACTAGGACTAGGACTATCACTAACAAAACTTTGTATAATTGATTACCCAACTGATTATTCCTTGGATTACTCGGGTAATTGCCCCACCGCAAATCGAGGTAGAATTTTTGTCGACCAATTTTTGTGGTCGACTTAGCCGAGTTAGCAACCCCCCTAAGCCATTATAATAATAATCATTATTATAATAATAATAATAATAACAATTATTATTATTATAATTATAATAACAACAACATATGATTGAATGTCATTTGAGCAAATTTGTCATTTCAGAAATGTGAATGAAACTAACTGATAGCCCTTCACATTAATCAATAGTCTTTTAGATGTTTCCCTCCTCAAACACATCTGATTTAAAAATATTCAAATGATCAGCTCATCAACATTATCATTTGAATCAGGTGTGTTGGAAGAGGGGAAGCATCTAAAACATACAGAATAGAGGCCATCAAGGACCGAAATTGGTGACCCTTTAACCCTCACTGGCGTCGGGCCAAACCCTTGTAACTCCAAAATCATCACTTTTCAGGAGACCCCAAAAACGTCATGTTTGTTCAACCATTAACATTGCATCATCTAAGAGAGCAAGCCATTATATTGGCCAATAATGCATAAAAATGACACCCGCACATGAGGACTGATTTAAAATTATAAATTTGGGAAAAAATATTAAATATGGCAAATTGTGACTTATGGGGCTTTGGCGTGACGTCAGCGTTGCACTCAAGTATGACAAATACATATTTAACTGCAGCATTAAATGGAAGAGGGCACTTCAGTCTCTTCACGTTGTTGATGGATGCCCACATTTTTGGCAAGTGTGTTATGACGCGAAGCCTTGAAAAAAAATACAGGGATTGAGAAGAACCGAAAACCTGCTTCAGTCGGTGCTTAGTCTGTATATTTGTCCGTGGCTTTGTGTCATAACACATTCGCCGAAAATGTGGGAATCCATCAATGTTGGAAAGAGACAAGTGATGAAAGTGCCCACCTTTAATATTAAACAAGGATCGTTCTCACCTTGACCAGCTCGTAATGTTGGATCCCATTGATCCCGACGTCAGGGTCAAACGCAGAGGGCACCGGGTATCGGGTGTTAATGGCTGTGTTCTCTGGGATGGAGATGTTTATGACCGTGGACTGGAAAAGGGGCGCGTTGTCATTGACGTCCTCAATCAGGAAGCGGATCTTGACCAGTCGGAAGATCTCATCAGGCAAGACAGCCACCTCAATTTCATAATAGCAGCGTTTCTCTGCAAAGACCCCCGAGCACAGCTTCTCCCTGTCGATTCGGTGATTGGTAGTAAAGATCTCTCCCGTGTTGGCCTCCACCCGCACCAAAGGCACGTCGCCTGTCTTGTACACAGGCTTGAACTGCAGGGGTGAGGATAGCCGGATGTTTGGGTCCAGGTTGAGGTCGAGATCCCTGCGCAAGTTCCCAATGCGGACGTTCTCCGGTTGCTCCTCCTTCACTGTGTAGTCTCTCTCCTGGGCCCGGCATATGAAGACCGTGGAGGTGAGAAAGACCACCAGCACATAAGTCTGACTTGCTAAGTTCATACTCATGAGTGGATGCAGCTTCACTTCCACAGAAGCAATTCTGTCTCCTGAGAGTGGACGAGAGAAACAGAGGGGAAAAGGACAGATAATGTCAATACCGGAATGTACATTATGTTAAATTCCTGCTGCAGTGGTGACCTACTCATCTCAACGAGTTATGAACACCCATCATCCCGATGTCTTTGTGAGCAAATTAAAGGTAGTTTTACACCATTAACCTTTGCTAACATCCACTGAGCAAGAGGACACATAAAGGTTAACACTTCACATATTCCATCAATCTTTGTAATCACTTTTGATTAAATGTGTCATTTTTGGGGGTCTCAAAAGTACAGTATGCAAGCCAGAAGCAGGAAGATACTTTGCATTGACAGATTGTCCACATTAGACCTTCAATTCATGTCAAATGGTTGTGAATCAATCCAGTGCATACGCTGCACCTTATAACCGAGCATCAGCTGAGCAGGAGAAGGCGTTACGCATTGGTGCTTGCATGCATGCACACACGCATCACTGTGAGTTGTAACGCTTGACAGCAGCTATTAATAGACAGCCTAATTTGCCTCCAACGTAAACAATTGCGCTCCCGAGTAGTTTGTGAACACCCATGTGTAGCGGAACGAGACAGACAACAATTTGGAATTAGTGTGAGCATTTGCGTTCTCAAATTTATTAAATTTTTGGCTGATTAATAAAAGGCTACAACAACGAACTAAAATCCACTATATATTTTATGTACCTGTACTAGCAGCACAAACACCATAACACGGGTAACAACAACGCTTTAATATGGTAATGCTTATGAATGATACGAGCAATACAAAAACTGGGGTATTTTGTAGCTATAACAATAAATGTGAAGCCACATTTTTATGTATCTATATTAGCAGCGCCCTCCTTAAATGCACCAACATAACAAGGCACCACAGAACAAATCTAAAGTCCATGAGTAACTCACTCACCATTACGCTAAATTAAGAGCCGTCATGCGTCGAAGTCACCTGTAGCCATGCTTCTTTATTTTTCTTCTTGGTCATAGGCTCCTGTGTTGTCTCATCATGGGGCCTTTTCTCCATTGCAAAGAAACGTTCCAAATATGTCTGTTTTTTACTCATTTTGCTAACTTGTCGATTAGCATCAGCGCTACGTGACTGAGATCATTAGCATATTGACATACGTCAAGAGTCCATCGTAAACAGAGAGAATCTGGTCACTTTTCAAAATAAAATAGTCTTAAGCCTCAGCTAATCAATTCGCCTGGAAGTACAGTACGTTTTTTTTGTTTGTTTTTCAACTGTGTGGCACGCTGCAGCCCAGTCCAAAGTGGCCCACAGCCCGGGACCGGTCCGTGGCCCCGTGTTTGGGGACCACAGATTTAGAACACAATATACTATTGGAGACAATAATGGACTTTAAGTTTGTAGTTGGTAAGCTACTTAGACACTTTTTCTGACGTGATTCTTTTAACTTTAAACTACTTTTAACTGTAAACATTTTTTTTAACTAACTAAAGCGGGGCTGGGCAAACTTGGCCCTCCAGGGCTGGAGTCCTAACGGTTTGGAATGTTTCCCTTCTCCAGCACAGCTGATATATGATAAGCTCAACAGCAAGCTCTGCATAAGCCTGAAAACGACCCTGTTGATTGGAATCAGCTTGTGTTGGAAGAGGGAAACCTCCAAAACCTGCAGGACTTCGACCCTCGAGGACCGAGTTTGCCAGCCCCTGTTTTAAAGGATTTGACAAAGTTGGGTTTTAAAGCGGAAGTCAACCCCCCCAAAGATTTTCTTTGACAATAATATGTTCTATCAACCCATGTCAGGGGCGGCCATTTTGCCATTTGCTGTCTACTGAAGATGACATCAATGTTGCTCAGGGCTCAGGCAATGACAAATCACAGCTCACCTGTTTTCTGAAGCTGAGCTGTGATGGGTTATTACCTGTTTTCTGAACCTGAGACCTGAGCAACATTGATGTCATCTTCAGTCGACAGCAAGTGGCAAAATGGCCGCCCCATGAGATAGATAAAAATGGCTGGATTTTGCTTCATAACTCATATTCCACAAATGTAATATTGATCAGAATTTCACATTTAGACTAGTGAGGTCATATATAATCATATATTGTCAAGAAATGTTTAAGGCCGACTTCCACTTTAACAGAACATTTAACAGGACTGCACTTTGCTAATGTTGGTTTGTTTTATTCTTCATTAAAATAAGTCAAATAAGTATGACAGCCACCACAGAAATTACACTGTATTAGAAATATATTCACTAGTGACAGGGGACCGCAAAAACTGTCACTTTCTGGGAACAGGAAGAAAAATATACTTAATGGATTTCCCTGCTATTTTACATGACTCAAATAATAACCTGTAGAAAAAGGCATGAATACCTAAATTGCACTACAGGGGTCCTCTGCTTTGGCAAGGAAACCACATTAATTGAAGCTCTCAGCCCACTGACAAAGGGGAATTGATTAAAAATAAGAATTTAATTTAGCCAGTTTTTAATGGCAACAATTGCAAGATGTTTCTTTTCATACGTGTTATAAAGCGGCCACGCGAGACTCATTAAAGAACAGTTGGATGTGAAGAAGAGAAGACAGCTGACGTTGATCAGTGTGAGGATTGCTTACTTTTGTACTTTATGAATAGCACAGGCACTATTGTGCTGCTCTATCAAAATATGGACGAGTTACATTCCATAAGCAAGTGTGGAACACTTTGAAGTGTGTGTCATATCAGACGGTGAATTGCTTTACTGTGACGATAGCAAGACACTCCAAGGTGCACAGTGAAGTTTGAATTTAATCCCTAAATGAAAAATGATTCACCACAGTGAAAAGAAAGTAAGACAGGAAGGATCAAAGAAATATCTAGATTGTGTCTTGCTCATGAAATGATAATAATTTTCATAAGTATGATAGGGGTGTGTGTGTGTGTGTATTTGAGTCAGTGCAGGGCTCCAGATGCAGTGACAGAAAGATATAACAACTTGGCAATGTTAATGTAGGCTGATGATAATATTTTACCAGAATTCAAAAGATGTCCGCATTGTAGACACTAGACTAGGATCACCTGCGCAATTTTGTGGGACAATTTGTTTGCGTTGCAAATAAACTTTGGGGTCACATGTTGAATATTTGCACATTTATGTAAAGAGCGTAAATGTACAAATATATTAAATAAGTGATGATTTTTTTCATCAGACAAAATATTTGAGTGAGGAACTTGATTAGCAGTACTGTGATCAATGTGTAATTATGTTTTATACTATTACAAACAATTACACACACACACACACTTAGTATTAAACGTTTGCTAAAATAGTATTGAAAGAAATTAAATCCAACAAAAGACTGGTCATGTTTTTTATTGTTATTATTATGATAATTTGTGAGAGGTGATTGAAATATAATACTTTACTTATCGCATGCACCGTTTAAATAAAGGGTCTCCAAGTCCGCCCCTTGAGAGCTCCTATCCAACTTGTTATCCGTGTTCCTTTCTCCAACACACATGAATCGAATGATCAAGATCAGCATCAGGCATCTGCAGAGCTTACTGATGAGCTGATCATTTAATTCAGGTGTGTTGGAGGAGGGAAACATGGCGTGATAGTGGCTCTTGAGGACCGGACTTGGAGACCCCTGTATATTTATATAGTAGTTTGTCTCAGTATTATACAGTGTAGTCCTTTGCCACTTCAAAATGTTATTTTACTTCAATCCTTTGTTTCCAAGACAATATGTCAACATGACTGCATGTCACAATTCCTCTGACTCTTCTGTCCTGTCCACGTGGAGCAAAGCCAAGCCAAGCAAGAGAATGAATTGGAAAAAAAGTAAGAGGTTAGTATAGAATCCATTCTGTGTGTCTCCTTTGTTTACATTTTAATAGTCTCCAGAAGTGCTATTTTGAGGTCAAGGCGGCAGGTTGTATTCAGTCAGCAAACCCAAGCTTCCCTCGTGAGACAACGTGAAGAGGAACAGGCCTGCACTGGATCACTTTCCATGACAGTGTGATGGACAAGTCTTCCTGCTGTTTGGATCTACTGGCTGTTGGAGCGGAAGGCCAAATATACAACCACTGTCAGACTTTACCCCGAAAGAGACCCTCAACCATCAACTACGTTTAACCCAATGACCCGACAACATAGACTTCTTTACCAGGATGGATTTCTTTATCGCCATTACATGCAAATTAGATTTTTAAAAGACTTCTGATTGGCTTTAGGTCCTCTCATTGACAGCTTTAAAGATTGCTGACAGACTGACAAGACCCGGTATGTCTTTTTTCTCCCCGGTACACATAGCCGATACAATTTTCCAAAAACCTCCAAAGGAATGACATATGTTTTCCCTCTGGAAATTACGACAATGGCGACGTGATATAGTCCTCCAGGAAATAGACAAAGTGCCGGAAAATGTAATTTGACCTTGACAAAGTTGAAAGTGACACACTATTATCGAAAACTATTCTGTATTTGTTTGCAAAAAAAGCTGATAATTAAAAAAAAATATTTCGCACATTGTTTGCATTTTAGATTATCAGTCACAGTGGTTTTTCATGGCAGTTCAGTTTATATACATGTTAACTTTCTTAACCTCTGCATTAGCTATATGACAAATTGACATGACTGGAACAATGGGCCTCAAGAGGGCAGTCAATACATGTTCATGTGTCACTGCTGACAAATGCAAACTTTCTCACTCTTAAGATTTGTTCCTCAATAACAATTATGATGATGAGAACATACCAAGATACGTCAATTTAGTTTAAAAAAAAAGATTGTATTTTATTTTTAACGACAATGACCTTTCCAAATATAATGAACGTCATATAAGCTTGACCAAAGTGCAACACTTCAAAATTAAATATAATTGTTGAAGGAAACCAAAGCACCATTTTCGTGTTGAATGCCACATTTAGGGTCTATCAGAGAAAGTTTTCTCTTGAATATGTAACATAGGATACACTCAGCAGGCACTTTATTAGGTAAACATGTACAACAAATGACATTTGATATAAGACCTATATGAAAAGGTTTACCATCATCAAGACATGCTTATTAATTTTTAACGTGTGTTATTGTGGCCGCCGTTTGACATTTATAACTACTGTATTGCATCGCACATATTTTCTGCGGCAGCAGAGAAGATTTTAGTTGAAAGTGTGTTAAAGTAAGCTCAATAACATGATACAGGATACACAACACACACTTCGTGGATCTGGAACAACATACATTTTCTTATATTGAATTTCTTACTTTTTCCATATAATTCATATGAGGGAAATGTTAAGTCTTTCTGGTAATAATGTTGCACCTAATGATTGTTTTGCTGTAGAGTTGACTACTTTCAAATCATGGATGGATGGCAGTATAAATTGTTTATAAGCAATGTAGCCTATTCCTAAATTTTGGCTAAATATACTGTAATATCATAGGAAAGAATGGTATCAGCTTCCCTATGATATTGTATTCCATTCATCTAAAAATCAATCCACTGATCGTACGAGTTGAAATTTTATGTGCAAAAGTATGAGACAATTATGAGACCCAAACGAGCCACATGATGACGGAAGCATTACGACCACTTGTCTCCTATGAGCAAAATGGAAATTGGTCTGGAACAAAGTGATTGCCCCCCGAGGTTATAGTCTGTGACAGCTCCACGTACGGCTGGACCGGGATCTCGCTTGTTGCCGCGCACCCACGCAACGTGCTTTGCTTTCAAGATGCTGAGAGACCGGTGCTAGAAAGTCGACGCACTTGTTAAAACCGGATTATCCATTCATTTTGATATAAGTGAAATGTGCATATTTCCCCCCACTATTATTCGAATTATACAACAAGTGCACCGTAGGGGAAAGCCAGATGTATCCGTTGAGCAGCGGGGCTTGGGACGAACCAAGTAAATTGGCTCACTATCGCATTAATATGCCCACTTTGAATGGATGCGTGATGGTGTATATGTGGCGCATTTTTAGTCGGGATTCGGTGGTTGAATAAACTCATCGATCGTTTAAGTCAAACAAATTTCGACCTCATCATTTAAGCTATTGAAAAGCAAAATGTCTTACCTTTCTCGCTTGGCTGCTTTGAAAAATCAGTTAGTGGTGTCTCCGTGTAAAGACATCACTGATTATGAAAAATGAAACATAAGAATAAATAAAGTGCCATGTATTGAGCTGAAGTGGAGATAAGACGAGGGGAGTAATCCTCGTCAGGTGGAAAAAATGATGCCAATAGAAAAAAAAATCCACTACAAAAACTTATCCATGCGCAAAAAGCGGTTGTCCACGAGAGCTGGAAGGAATATACACGCACACAACTTTCTTTACAAAAGGAACACCAGTACAATTCCTCTTCAGTTTGTCCAAGCTTCGATTATCACCCTAACACTGTAAATTTAAGTCAACATCGCTTGCGCCAAAACGTGCGTCAAAAACTTCCATCCAAAAATACACTTATTGGTGAAAACTTGCAACTAATTAATTTGCAAACAAACAAACAAAGCAAAAAAATTCCAAAGAAGAAGGATGCACAGATTGCATCGCTTGACCGCCCCCCTCCCTCCTCCAGCTGGATCAAATTGTGGCTCGATGCAGCATCACTTGCAGGAGCCGGGATAGACGCTTCGCCGAGGCGGTGCGCGAAACTGGAAATGTCTCGGTAGTATTGGATGAACTCTCCGTGTGTGCCCACCTCTCTCCCTCACTCCCTCTCCCCGCCGCTGACATCACGGAGAGAGGAGGAGCCAGCAGAAAACTCCGGAGCTGAGGTCCTGTTAAAGCCGCACTGCGTTGGTGAGAAGCTCACACTGGCTTGTGAGGAGCACATGCAAGTGCCAACAGGATGCGCGACTCGACTCCCCGAATCCACATGAAAGCAGAGGGCGCAATGTTCACTTGTGTTTTGTATTCCCAACTGAGTCCTTTTGGATTATTATAAAGATGAGCGATGAGCTTCGAACTCTTCTCCTGTGTCAAAACAGCATTTTCATTATGACTGAGAAGGGCATAGGGTAGTCGGGTGGCTGAAAATGGGGTTGCATGTTCACGTTTTAGAGGTGTCAGTCGATTTTTTTTTTTAAATCGTAGTTGATTACATGACTTCAATAATTAACTCAAGATTAATCAGAAATGATTCTCACATTTTACACCTTAATATTTTTATGTAATTTTTCATACTCTTGTTAACATAAAACAGGGAAATATGGAAAATTGTTGCACTTTTTAGTCATTGATTAATTTCATAACAATTCATAAAATAAAAAATAAATAAAAAATAGGTACTGTCCTGTAAAAAAAACGAGTCTGACATTGATTGTTGAGTGTTGGTCATTTTTCTTTCATTCTATGGCATAATTGTGTTTGTAAGACAATGGTGACAGCTAAGTGCATGAGCAAGAGCTGACTAATTTTTAACATAAAGTAACTTGTGAAATTCTGCACATTTTAAAAACTAAAATACAACTTGATCCCAGTCCCTACAAATACATGCATTGATATTTAATTTATTACTGCTAAATTGTGTTACAGTGACTCCTTCGGACAACGTTGAATGCTTTTACTGTATTTTGTTAAGTTCAATACGGATGCACATTGCCAGTGTCTTCTTGTACCGGTCCCAAGCCTGGATAAATACAGAGGGTTGTGTCAGGAAGGGAATCCCACGTAAAACTTTGGCCAAATCAAACATGCGACTCAAATATATGACTTCCATACCGCATTGGTCGAGGCCCGGTTTAACAACGACCGCCATCCGTGCTGTTGACCTACAGGGTGCCGGTGGAAACTGGGCTACTGTTGGTTGTAGAAGGAGAGGAGAAAGGAAGGTGTGTTTGTAGAAAGAAAGAGAAGAGGAACACCAATAGTCTAGGACTGAGAGTAGGGACTTTGAATGTTGGAACTATGACAGAAAAAAGTAGAGAGCTGGTTGACATGATGCAGAGGAGGAAGGTGGACATACTGTGTGTTCAGGAGACCAGGTGGAAAAGAAGCAAATCTAGAAGTTTAGGAGCAGGGTTCAAGTTGTTCTATAATGGTGTAGATAGGAAGAGAAATGGAGTAGGAGTTATTGCACAGGAGGAGTTTGTTAGGAACATCCTGGAGGTAAAAAGAGTGTCAGATAGAGTGATGAGCCTGAAGCTAGGAATCGAAGGTGTGATAATCAATGTTGTTAGTGGGTATGCGCCACAGGTAGGATGTGAGCTGGAGGAGAACTTTTGGTTGGACCTTGATGAAATGATATAGAGCATCCCTAGAAGTGAGAGAGTTGTCATTGGTGCACACTTCAATGGACATGTTGGTGCAGGAAACAGAGGTTGTGAGGAGGTGATGGGCAAGTTTGGTATCCAGGAAAGGAACGCAGAAGGACAGATGGTGGGTGACTTTGCAAAAAGAATGGAAATAGCTGTCGTTAACACTTTCTTCCAGAAGAGGCAGGGACATAGGGTGACCTACAAGAGTGGAGGTAGGAGCACACATGTAGACTGCATCTTGTGTAGACGGTGTAATCTGAAGGAGATCAGCGACTGCAAAGTAGTGGTAGGATGATTCTGGTGGTGAGGAAGACAAAGACGGCAAAGGCAAAGCAGAGGACGAAATGGTTGAAGCTGAAAAGGGAAGAGTGTTGTTTGACTTTCAGGTAGGAGTTGAGACAGACTCAGGATGGTCATGAGGTGCTTCCAGATGACTGGACAATGACAGCAAATGTAATCAGGGAGACAGTCAGGACAGTCCTTGGTGTGTCATCTGGAAGGAAAAGAGATAAGGAGACTTGGTGGTAGAATGAGGAGGTGCAGAAGTGGATCCAGAGAAAGAGGTTAGCTAAGAACAAGTGGGACACTGAGACGACTGAAGAAAGTAGACAGAAGTACAGGGAAATGCAGCGTAAGGTGAAAGTAGAAGTGGCAAAGGCCAAACAAGGGGCTTACGATGACTTGTATGCAAGGTTGGACAGTAAGGAGGGAGAGACTGATCTACACAGGTTGGCAAGGCAGAGACAGAGATGGAAAGGACGTGCAGCGGGTTAGGGTAATAAAGGATAGGGATGGAAGTGTATTGACAGATGCCAGTTGTGTGATTGGAAGATGGAAAGAGTACTTTGAAGAGTTGATGAATGAGGAAAATGAGAGAGTGAAGAATAGAAGAGGTGACTGTTGTGGACCAGGAAGTAGCAAAGATTAGTAAGGATGAAGTGAGAAGGGCATTGAAGAAGAGGAAGAGTGGAAAGGCACTTGGTCCTGATGATATACCTGTGGAGGTATGGAAGTGCCTAGGAGAGGTAGCAGTATAATTTCTGAATGGGTTGTTCAACAGGATCTTAGATAGTGAGAAGATGCCTGAGGAATGGAGGAGAAGTGTGCTGTTGCCCATTTTTAAGAACAAGGGAGACATGCAGAGTTGTGGCAACTGCAGAGGAATAAAGCTGATGAGCAACACAATGAGGCTATGGGAAAGAGTAGTTGAAGCTAGACTGAGGGCAGAGGTGAACATTGTGAGCAGCAGTATGGTTTCATGCCAAAAAAGAGTACCACAGATACAGTATTGGCTTTGAGGATGTTGATAGAGAAGTACAGAGAAGGTCAGAAGTAGCTGCATTGTGTCTTTGTAGATCTGGAGAAAGCTTATGACAGGGTGCCCAGAGAGGAACTGTGGTTTTGTATAAGGAATCTGGAGTGGCAGAGAAGTATGATCAAGTGGTGCAGGACATGTACGAGGACTGTAAGACAGTGGTGAGGTGTGCTGTAGGTGTGACGGAGGAGTTCAAAGTGGAAGTGGGACTACATCAGGGATCAGCTCTGAGCCCCTTTTTGTTCGCAATGGTAATGGACAGGATGACACACGAGGTTAGACAGGAATCTCCGTGGACCACGATGTTTGCTGATGACATTGTCATCTGTAGTGAGAGCAGGGATCAGGTGGAGGAGAAGCTAGAGGCGTGGAGGTTTGCCCTGGAAAGAAGGGGAATGAAGGTTAGCTGTAGCAAGACGGAGTATCTGTGTGTGAGTGGGAGGGACCCAAGTGGAAGAGGTTACAGGGAGAAGAGATCAACAAGGTGGAGGAGTTTAAGTATTTATGGTCAACAGTCCAGAGCAATGGAGAGTGTAGAAAAAATGTGCAGGCATGCTGGAACGGGTGGAGAAAAGTGTCAGGTGTGATGTGTGACAGAAGAGTTTCAGCTAAAACGAAAGGAAAGGTTTATAAAACTGTAGTGAGACCAGCGATGTTGTTTGGTCTGGAGAAAGTGCCACTGAGGAAAAGACAGGAGGCAGAGCTGGAGGCGGCAGAGATGAAGATGCTGAGGTTCTCTTTGGGAGTGACCTGGATGAATAGAATCAGGAATGAGTACATCAGAGGGACAGCAAATGTTAGAGGCTTTGGAGATAAAGTCAGAGGAGCCAGACTGAGATGGTTTGGACACAGAGGAGAGATAGTGAATATGTTGGCAGAAGGATGATGAATTTCCAAATGCCAGGCAGGAGGTCTAGTGGAAGACCATAGAGGAGGTTTATGGATGTAGTTAAAGAGGACATGAAGGTAGTTGGTATGAGAGCAGAGGATGCAAAGGTCAGGGTTAGATGGAGGCAACTGATTCGCTGTGGCGACCCTTGAGGGGAAAAGCCAAAAGGAAAGGAAGAAGATTGTGAAATGACGTAACTTAACTGGAAACGAACCATCAAAGGTCTTTGTGTTCTTTTCATATTAGGAGCTTTCTCATTTTTAACATGAAGTAACTTGCAAACTTCTGCACATTTTAAAAATTGCAAAATGCAACTTGACGGCAGTCCCCACACATATATGCATTATTATTTAATTTATTACTGCTAAATTGTGTTATAGTGACTCCTTTAACAAAGTTAAAGGCTTTTATTTTGTTAAGTTCTCGGATACATTGATTGTAAAGTGACGCTGCTTTACTGGAAGCCAGAGCCTCTCTGCTGCACGCGACAGTGAGCACTTCTTCTTTGCCGAGATAATCCATCCTACCTCACAGGTGTGCCATATCAAGATGCTGATTAGACACCATGATTAGTGCACAGGTGTGCCTTAGACTGCCCTCAATAAAAGGCTGCTCTGAATGGTGCAGTTTTGTCAAAATCTGGCTGTTTTTTTGGGTCCCCAAGACCCACCCCAAATAAAGCAAAACTACACCTTGTCTACTCAGCCAGCATGGCACACCTGTGAGGTGGGATGGATTATCTCGGGAAAATAGAAGTGCTCACTATTACATATATAGACTGGTTTGTGAACAATACTTGAGAGAAATGGTGATATTGTGTATGTGGAAGAAGTTTTAGATCTTTGAGTATATCTCATAAAAAATGGGAGCAGAAACAAAAGTGTTTCATTTATATTTTTGTTGAGTATACGGATTGGCGATAGGAATAAACGAACACGGTGAACCTGAATGAAATTCCATTTGGGTGTACCGTGTTTATTCCGATTGATGTGTTTATATGAAGCATTTTCATTCTGTTTGGTCATTCGGTTTCATTCTAATCGGAATGCAAGGCTCCATGTAAACCCAATTTAGTGATGATCTTTGTGTTTAATACAAAAAGAACATTTACAAACATCTGCTTTTACTTAGGAAAACATGATCTTCATATTTCCCTTTTTTCTTATGCGTTGCAGACCAAACAAACATTTACTGAATCAAAAGTTCTCATCTATCCCGGCTCCTGCAACTTCCAATTAAAAATGTCATATTTGTGAATAATAAATATATGGATCTGGATATTTTTTTATCTGAATTGACAGATGAATCGATTATTCAAATAACTATTAGTTTCAGATAAAAAATAAATAGGAAAAATGTACAGCTCATCCATGTACAGTATGCTGCATAAAATCCTGAATGTAGTTTTTCCACTTTTTCAATTTCCATATCAAACAAGGGATTCAATTAATAAATGACTCAATACCTTCCTCATATTTTTCCCTTTCTCAGTCAGCCTGGCAATGACCATTAGTATTAAGTAATATCGATCACATCACTGACAACAAGGTGGGTGCTACATAAATAATAACATGGCATAACTACTCTTCTGTTTTGCCTTCATATGGTATGTACCAGTACAGTATTTCTGCCATGCATGGAGTATCAAGTTTTGGAACAATTTACACAAGCTTTTTCATACAATGCCACTGTTATGCAAATGAAAAACAGAAGCACGTACTGTATATTTCCAATAGACAGACACTCTTTGCGAGGAACCAAAGAAGTTTGAACAAAAAAAGGCTGCATTTTACAGAGGCTGTCCGTTTCCACAGCAACTTTCAAGAACCATTTACGATTTATACCCCAATGAGTTGAATCTCTCTCTATTGCCTCATTTCTTTCAGTTTCTTCTCACTTTTTCCAAGATCTCTGGAGGTAGAAAATATTTGAAAAAGATGGAGTGGACAGAGCAAGGACAATTCAATATTTACTTTTAGTTTCTTTGCAGCAGAGGTAGAATTTCAGAGAAATGGTGCAGGGACTCAAGATAGACAAAGACTGCATGAGATAATATTTGAACTTTTCCCGCAGCGCGTGAATATGCAACGTGTGTGGCCTTAGTTTCAACCAAAGTAGTAGATCAGAAGGAAGAAAAGGCTTTAGGCTTCCCATCTGTCATGTCGGTGCTGAAACGGTTGACAACAGACAGAAATCATGCTGCATGGGTACCCATGTCTTACTATTGTTGCAAAGTTTAAGAGTAATACCTACCTTGTTCAGCATGAAACAAAAACTCACTCAATCAGAAACACTGACAAAAGATGCAATGCGCTACTTAATAAATAATTTCCAAGAGGTTATGTGTAAAATAATTGAGTGAAGAGTTTCAATGCACACTTAATATGAGTGCCACTTGATATCCTGGATTATATTAAGACCATACGTGTTTGCAATACTCATGGCACAATTTGATTTGTATTTGACGCATAAACATGCCCTGTTGATTGGCCTCAATTAATCAATATCACAATGGCAAGAAGTTTACTTCCAATAAAACTCCAGCTCATAATATCCTGTCAGATCAACATGAAGCGCGCTTAAAGCAAAATGAGAAGAATTTCTCACGAGGCTGGGGAATCTCTAGACTAATGAAGGGTCCAGCATTGAGTGGCATGTATTTGCAAAACAGCAATTAGAGTAACGCCAGACCTCACCTAATGTCCACTGGCAAAATTATGTGTGCGTGCAGGAGAGAAACATGATGTTGTTACATGACAGCTAATTAATTCCTTGTTATTGTCTTACAGAAAACTACCGGCTGCATGATAAAAACATATATTGTTTTTTTTACAGATTCACATGACTTCTCTGTGGTTTTGTCATGCCATTTGAATTGAATATTGCAACCGGATATTATTATGTGAAGCCTAATAACCCCATCTCAGTCTGAACATTATGCCAGAATTGAATTTAACAACCAATTTGCACATTTTAGGAATTATGTATTAAAAGGTGATCCAAATTCTCACTTCACATGAATTCAAAACAAAACATTTACATACTGTTTTATTAACCATCATTAACAATGATTATAGAAATTACTTGGGATGTTCGATGCCTTATCGAGACATATAATTTAAAAGAAAGATCTATTTGTTTCAATATAGCATTTACCCCCATAAAATTAATGGAAATTTTCTATATCAACCCGATACTGTCACGGCTTGAGAAGGGCGGACCCAGATGCAGTGAGGAAGGCGAGCCACGGCAGGGATGCGGATAACTTTGATTTAATGTGGCGATAAACGCAAACACAAAATCACGCACACAGGCGGACAAAAATAAACACAAACTCACGCACACAGGCGGATAGCAAACAAACTCAAAATCACGCACACAGGCGGACGAAAACAAACACAAACTCACGCGCACAGGCGGATAGCAAACAAACTCAAAATCACGCACAGTGGCGGCAAAAAAGTAAGTCATGGGCAGCAGGAGAAAACTTGTAAGACGAGTACAGTCGGGTCAAGAGAGCGGCGTCTCGGGGTAATCACCCGACACTCCTTGCTGTGTCCATCAGGCCTTTATTGAGGTCTGATTGCATGATGGGCAGCAGGTGTGTATGGTGGGCGGAGCCCACCAGCTGACCCAAATCATGACAGATACCAACAGCTGACCTGGTATTGGTACTTGTCCATCTCATTCCTTGGCATACGGTTTACATTGAGTGGTGGTCTTATACATTTTACTGTGGAACACTCTACACTGGTTGGTCTTTGAACTTTTCATTGTTGGTATAGTCACTGTTTAAATCGTAAAAATTGACACACACATACACACTGTAATGCACACGGGCTGACAGGACAGGGCAGGACAGCAAAAAAACAAAAACAAACGGAAGAGCAACAAAAGGATTGCCAGTCCACAGATTCACTTTATTAAGAAAGAAAAACAAAGGGTTCGGCGCCACCACGTGTTACAATAACCGTAGCTTCCACGGTATAAAAAAAAATTCAACGCCAAAATCGAAGAAGTGCTACACATGCACACCAAACAAAAGAAGCTCCACCCTTTGGCGCGGTGCCACACTGCCGATTATTACAACACACACACACACACACACACACACAAATATACATCTGTGTCGTTGAATACAGGACACTCCATATGTTACGTAAAGGTAAATTTAAAGTATCAGAGAAGGGTCTGATGGAAATACATGTTCATAGAGTCAAAACTAAATTGAATATATTTAATCAAGGTGAGGGCATGTATCCAAGAAATGGATTCATTGAGGAGCCAAAGGGGTTAGCCCAACTGATTAATCATTTTATTCTGAGGAATACTTTTGCCTATACATTTTCTAAATAAATAAATAAATAAATATTTCCCTTTCTGCAGCAGACATTAAGTTGTTAAGGTTTTCCCCATTTGAAGAGGTAACAACTGTTAAACAGCATTTGTGTGCTGTACGATGTGAGCAATATACATGCTGTGGTGATGATTCCTTCCATCTGTCTACTGTGAAACAGCCCGCGGCAACGTTGTCAAATGAGAATGTTTGCTTGGCAGTACGCATTACATTTAGTTGAAGGTTCATTTTCTATTTGTTTGTTAATTTGCTCTACTTCTCATGAAAATAGTGGTGAGGAAACCTTAAGGATCCTGAAGAAAAGCAATTTAGGCTGCAGAACACAATGAACCTGAATAATATTGCTGGCAGAGTCCTGATTAATAAAGACATGCAACACTCGTTTAACACTGTGCCAGTATTTGACGACGCGTTTGCCTTTGCATGGTGAAGGTCACTGAATTGATTTTAGATAAAAAAATTTATGTGGCGAAGATTTTGATCTTAATGACTTGCCTTTGTGAGGTCAGGAACAAGCCTGGCCCTGGTGACAACAAAAGTTAGTTGAAAATAAATTGCATGGACGTGAGTTAACGATGAGATGATGGATCTTCAATCAGTCAATGCTCTGAATCCTCAGGGTGTATTCCTTATTTTGTTCATTTTGATAGCAAAAAAAAATTGGGGTTATGACAAGAGAGAAAAAGAAGTGTGTTTTCGATAATCACCAAGGAGTCATTATTTGGCAATCGTCCTCCCCAGATGGCCCAATGGTTGGCGTTCTTGTCACGTCGTGTTGCGTTCCTCCTGCCTTGAACGGGCTGTGTACACAACCATTGTTTGATGAGTAAAATTGAAGGCAAGTCTTGTAAACTGACAATGCCCCCTCGCCAAAGACATGGCACTGCAAAGACAATGTGCGCACACATCTCCTTTGCACTCTTGAGACTTTAAGCTCCTTATCTTGCTGCTTTAGAAAGGAAGCAGACTGTATTGTGCTGGAACGAATGCTACGAAGCTTGAAAATATACAGTTGAAGAAAAAGAGGGGGAAAACTTAAGACCAATTAATCTGTGACAATAACGTCATAATTGCAGTTTATTTCTAAATAATATTATTATTAATCCATTATTGTCCATTATTGTGGTTGTATTTTGCAAGAGCACAGAGTGTAGGGTATTACACAGAGATGCTTCCAATATTTTGTTTGCCTTTTCGTGTGACGGCTGAGGCCTTCACATATAATTATTCTACACATTCAACCTTATTATAGATAATTATATTTTATTCCTCATACTTCCACATTTTTCATTCACCATTCCTATTTAAACAAGTTATACAAATTCACAGTTTTCCCAAAATTTCACATTCTTTCCCAATGGCACATTCAACATTACACATTTACATTTTTCTCATTTGAAATTCAAAACATTCAACTCATTCAGTTCACTATGGGAAGGCTTTTCAACATTCCAAACATTCACACATAGCAAAATCTGTACATTTTTCAAATGAATACTCCTAAATTTTCACCCCAATTTTTTACAAATTCACATGTTCTACACTGATCCAAAATTCATGCTATTCAGGCTACTATTTTTCGCATTCCAAAAATTATAGTTTTTCACAAAATTCTAAATGTTTCTCACAAAACTCACAATTAATTAACAATAGCACATTCAACTTAACAGATTCTTAGGTTCCAATTTGAAATGTATATCATTCAGCCCATCCTATTCACGTTGGGAACAATTATCAACATGCCAAAAATTTGCACTGAGCAAAAATTCAAAATAACCACCAAAACAAATAAAACCTTTTGATTTTTTGTTCGTTTTTTCTTTTTTGACTGTTCCAAATAAACTGATCAGCTTCTAATGGCCAAAACATTAGATACACCCCAGTTTCTTGTGTTTAGGCATCCCTAATGTAGCGGCCATATTGGTCAAAATATTAGGTAAACCTTGGTTCTTGTGTGTAGGTGTACCAAATGAGGGGACCAAAAGTTAATTGTTTCCTTTTTTTTTTTTTTTAACATATTACGGGCATGTTCCTACATTTTATGACTCAATTCCACACCATTCCAACTTCAACATTCAGCTCATTCCAGGTCATTGTGTATCATTCCATATCTTTCAATATTATTCTAAATAATTCTACAATTTTTCATTAAGACTCTTAACCTTCACACCCAATTTTTCCAGAAATTGCATTCTTTAGTTTAGATACATGCAATCACTCCTTCAATTTGTCCTCTCATGCAATATTTCTAACAGTCTGACAGTCACAGCTTGTAGCAGTCTTTCCTTACAATGTGAGAGATGATGTGTCTATGTGTTAGAAATATAATATTATTAACTCATTCACTCCCAGCCATTTTCACTGAAACAACCCCCTTCGCTCTCGGCTGTTTTACTGGATTTTGACTGATTTTGCAAGACCCACAGAATATTGTATTCTATTGCTATAAAAACACGGAACCTACCAAAATAAAGATTCGATTTTCTTCTTTCATCAGGAAACAAGTCTATTTGTATTTGTTTCCATTTTACAGCAATTTGCATTAGAATATAGCTAAGTTTGATCATCATTCACAAATCTGTTAAAACTGTGGGGAAAACAGCTTTTTTCAACATGGCCCTGGTTGATCTCTTATACTTTGCTGCCACCTGCTGCCATTGCTTTAAAGCCTTCTGTGTGCTCTAGCATTAAAAAAAACATAAAAAATGTGTAAATACTTTTTTAGGACCATGGCAATATTTAAAATAGAATGTTTTTATACATTTTTGTAAGCAAATTAGTTAAATTTTAAACGTAATAGTGTTGTCAAGCGATTAAATTTTTTTAAACTAGTTAATTGCACAATATTCCGTAATTAACCGCGATTAATAACGATTTATCACATTTTCTACTTCTGTTTCGAATTTTTCTAAAAAGCATGTAACAGATATTTACTGAAATAAAATCTCGGAATTGCCTTTTTATTAATTAATTTTGCTCTGAGATGATACGACAAGATGTACAGCTATTATGCTATTTGAATTTGGCTTTGGAAAGTGCGCAAATAATACTTTTTCCAACAAGTGTCAAGCAAGTAAAACTGAAGGTAAAACTACCTGTTTGTCTATCTTCGCGCCAGCGACGAAGTTTGGCTGCAGGTTAAAGGGCGTAACAGGAAGTAAATAAAACTGATTAAACAAGAGTTTTTTTTGTTTGCTTTTTTAACTCTTTAATGAATTTAAATTACCGTAATGTCCAGAGTTAACACTTTAATTTTGACAACCCGACTAACCTCATATTAAATCGTGCTTGAAATAGGTGCGGTCAAAGAGAATTAAAATTAATATCATATGATTTAAATTATTCAAACTTAAATGCATGGCTTATTGTTCTGAGAAAACCTTAAATATTATTTTAAATAGAATACACAGGATTATTTAACCCCAGATGTCCGTTGCAGCTGATGCCAGAGGCCAATAGTAAGATGATTCACAAACAATAGAAAGTTTGTATATGCTGTTGTTGTCTGGAAGCAACTTAACACAACTGTGGCCTCTTCCCACATTGCCAGATGCTGCGGATAAACACCAATTCATATTCATCAATCTAGATGAATATGTTTATTGTTACAAGCTGTTATTTTAGATTCATTTTTTGTTGTTGGGTTGTCAGACTCATGAGAAATTGTCGAGCTGTTTCCAAGACTGTGGTTATTTTCTGATAGCTTTTTTGATTTCATGTCTTAAACCATCTTTCATGACATGATGTGGTGGGTTAAAAGGAGACATAATAACAAGCACTAAAAGAGCATTTAACAGTAGGAGACAGCACAAACAGGTTTGGATTTTCACTACCTTGCTGTCAGCGAGAGACTGTCACAGAGTATCACAGCGTTTCTTCCCGTAGAGTTGTGTGTGTCAGTCCATCAGTTATATTAGCCATCTCATTGGGCCTCAATCAAGTGCAGTCGTGGTGAGGGGACTCTTGTCTGTTCTCAGTGTGTGTCCCCACAGAAGGAAAATGTTCAGTATTGATTTCATGTCTTTGGAGGCCCTACAGACTTCAGATGGAAGTGACAGTTAGTGAGTGAGCTCTGTTTTGATGACAGACTCAAGTGCAACGAGAAGCAGCTTTGAAAGTGCATGCTGGAAATATCAACCAGATGTTTTTTGTAAAGTCAAAAAACATGAGAGATGATAAATTGTATGCCGCATACAAAACAAAGAAAACTACTACTATCTGGTATCAACAGAAATTTTGGGGTTCTCTGCATACCTACAATTTTTTTTATTTAACTCTACCTCAATACACCTTGGAACCAACAAGAGCTGTTGTGCAATCCTTAAAAACGAAAAAAGAAAAATAAAGAAAAACTCCTTGTTGCTTGGCTATCTCTGGCCACTTCTGATTGGTCAAAATTACTTCAAGCAAGCCCAGTTTGAAATGCTATGAAATGATAATTCCAGGGAATGAATAGATTAGAAAATAATAATAATAATAATAATAATAATAATAATAATAATAGGCAGCACGGTGGCTGACTGGTTAGCACGTCCGCCTCCCAGTGCAGAGGACGTGAGATCGAGTCCGGGCTTCGGCCTTCCTGGGTGGAGTTTGCATGTTCTCCCCGTGCTTGCGTGGGTTTTCACCGGGTACTCTGGTTTCCTCCCACATTCCAAAAACATGCATGGCAGGTTAATTGAACTCTCCAAATTGTCCCTAGGTGTGAATGTGAGTGTGGTTGTTCGTCTCTGTGTGCCCTGCGATTGGCTGGCAACCAGTTCAGAGTGTACCCCGCCTACTGCCCGAAGCCAGCTGGGATAGGCTCCAGCACCCCCGCGACCCTAGTGAGGAAAAGCGGCCAAGAAAATGGATGGATGGATGGATGGATAATAATAATAATAATAATAATAATAATAATAATAATATATCCATCCATTTTTTGAACTGCTTATTCCTCACAAGGGTTGCGGGGTTGCTGTAGCCTATCCCAGCTGGCTTCAGGCAGTAGGCGGGGTATACCCTGAACTGGTTGCCAGCCAATCCAGGGATAATAATAATAATAATAATAATAATAATAATAATAATAATAATAATAATAATAATAATAATAATAATCAGGGGCGTGCAGATGGCAGGGCCAATGGGGTGGCGGCCCTCAGGACATCCACCGGGGGTGGTGGTGGTCAGGGGTCAAAGCCCACCCCCCTTCACAAAATATTACCCAATTTCTACAATGTCTACGTCATTGAAAATCATTTTAAATGACCTTTCAAAAAATATATGTATATTAATATATTTTATGCTGGATGTTCTCATTTGTGCATAAACACTATTAGTGAATGAGGCTTATTGTTCCTCAACTGCAACACAAATGAGTGACTGTAACAGAAAATGACAACATCAGTGCATCAGTGAACTCAAACTTTTTCAAAAATGTGGGGAATATTGCTGTGTGGAGTGTACAGTACGAAATCCAAACTGCCTCTAAATGTATTAATAATATCTACAGCTCAGGCAGATGCAGTCTTCAAAAGTTTTACAACACCACAAGATAGCATTGTGAAAAATATTGTTTGAGAAATTACCTTGAGTTTCATTAGCTGGTAAAAGTAAAGCCACTAGAGTAACCACCTCCCCATTTCCATCCATTTTCTATACAACATATACTTTTCAGGGTCCCAGGGAGCTGAAGCCTATACCAGCTGACTTTTGGTGCAATAACAATGCTGCAGTAGATAAGAAGTAAGTGTATGTTTGAGAGGAAAATGAAACATACAAAATCTTCCAATCATAGAAATAATAAAGTTGTTGACCAACTTTATCAATGTACAAAAGCAATTTTTTCTTCTTCCCTTGAGAGCGTATAGTTGCAGGAAACAGATGCCTCCCCTTGTTCTTTTGTCATCGGATTGTTTTCTTTATCATGAAGAAACAATTCCGTCTATGGTCACCCACTGAGCATGATTCTTTTTGGGTATATCAAAACACATCAGCAAAAGAAAGAATATATTTCAAAGATTGAAATGGACCGAATATTAACTTGAACGGTTCTCTATATTCTGAAGCAGACTGAATAGGAGAAAATAACAACTTAGCATTCTGTGTTTATTAACAAGCTCTTGAAGTCCTTGTTGGTACTTTGAGGAAGTAGTACAATCCCGTTCGATTGTTTTTTTGTTTTTTTTTTGAGAGTTAAACAATTCATTTTGAAGTGTTTCTCTTTTTTTGTTTATTAAAGATGTGGATTTGGCTTGTAACCACAGCTTTATGTTTCCGTGCCATGAGATTTACATAAAAACCCTAAAGTCAGGAAAGTTTTGAAGGGATTCTGGCAAAAAAAGAAGACTGAGGATGAGCGACAAAATGAAAGCCTCAAAGACCGGCGGGTGGGGTGCGAGGGTGGCGATGCTGTACGCGGATGTGGGGGTGGGTGGTGCTGAGGGCAAAGGGAGAAGCACTGGGGAGATTGGAAGTGGGGGGTGTATGCTGGGTAGCTGAGCCTGAGCTTGGCTGTGTATGAGAGCGGCAAATCCGACTTGGTTGGTAAACAGAGGCTCCAGGGACATCTCTTTTGCATGCAGACTGAGATGGAAGCCCTCTGTGATCCTAATAGAGTAAGCTCATAGAAATCACCATAGAAAATGCCAATAAGACAGCTGAAACACACACCAAGCCACATACAACACACAGACATACTCACACAAACAAATTTGAATGTATTTGTGAACCCTCTGGCTTTGCTGCATTTCTGCCTTCTGGAGCACTAACTTGTTCTTAGCTCTGAAGCGTCAGAAGGGCATCATCTCACTTTTAATTTAAACCCCATCAGTTTAGCCTGGCGAGTTGAAAAGGCAGTGTAGCACTCTCCCATAGTACATAGCAAACAAACTAATTTTATGGTTGTGATTCTAGAAATTCCCAGTCTGCTCCCTATTCTTTTGCCCTTAGACACTCAGATCAAACACCGAATTTGAATTGGATGATGACTTTGTGAAGTCATTGTTATTATGTTTTGTTTGTTTTTGGTGGCGCTGGGGTAGGGTTGTACTTTCTACTTTATATTCAGCGTTGATTTCAACTGGCTGTGAAATACAATGGCTGGAAAACTAGCAGCACCACTTTAAAACTTCTGTAGATTCAAAGGTTTTTACCCTCAGGTGAGATTTATGCAAATTGATAAACACAGATTATTAGATTGGTCGTATTTTGATGCATGGTAAAACGACCAATACGGTCGTTTTATGTTGGAGGACTTGTTGAAAAATATATGTTGATGTGATAGAATATAGATTTTTCTTGCATATTATTGAAATTAATATATTTTAATAATGGAATTATTAGTTCACCACTAGATGGCACTAAATCCTACCCACTGTCCCTCTTGATTCTGATGATTCTGTTCTGATGTTTTCTGGCATGGACTAATAATGTGCTATATACCACGAGTCTTATGTGAATTGATAAGAGGATCGTTGTGACCTCCCCTGAGGTTTATTTCTCTTCCCTTTGCTTTATTTTCTTTTAGGAGGAAAGTACCTGTAATTTATCTTCATCAACTATTATGGACATTCCAGGACACAGACCCTAGACCCGAAAATATCAAATCACTCGTACATTTTTCAGAAAATGGCAGATCCAATTTTATTCATCTCCCTGAGGTGTCTCTCTAACTGTGGGTGCACTGACCCTTCACTTGTATGACACTCCCTCTTATAGCCCAAGAAGAGCTTTTCTAGAAGATTTCGGTGTTTTTCAATAGGAGGTATACTAGCTAGATCCCCTAAATATGTTTGATATTCATACATTTACTATAGAGGATATGAGGACCTGAGAGGCCAAAATGCAAATAACGCAATTGATGTAGCGTCGTCTTGGTCTGACATCTGTCAAGACTCAAGACAGCATTGTCTCATGTGTGGTTCTCTGTAATATATTGAAGACAGCATCTTCAGAATAATAACATTGCTCGCCTTGGCACTTTTAAGTGCTTAACAAACTTTGGCATGCTTTCTCAGATCATTTAGATGAATACCATACAGCTACAGAAAGACATGACCTAACTGTACAAGGCAACATAATAATACTCATATTGAGGGTCACAATGTTACAAATAATTGATGCACTGAGGCTACACGTGCGATGCTCAAACAAAAATAATAAAGATGTTTTAATTTGCACCAATGCCCTCCAATTTGTTTCTGAAAGTGCCTACTCTTTTCCAAATAGATTCAGTCATCAATTTTCCCATACAAAACATATTTTCTTAATGGAGGAGCCAAAGTGCCATAATGTAATTATATAGAGTGGAAGATTATCAAATAAACAGGGTAATTTAACATCCATCTATGAACACAAGACATGTTTACAAACTGATTCCCCGTGTTTAATCTATTTAATGTTGAATATAATATTTACCAGTACATAATACAATATTTTCAAACAAGTTACCTATATATCAGTTACACACATTTACTTAAGCTGAAATTGATTTTTATGGCATGTATGCAATAGCCACACACATCGATATCCTATGTGGAACTCTTACAAGCAGATGAAAAATGACTTTTTCCAAGGATAGTAAAATCACATTCCAGCAACTTTGATTGTAATACTTTATGGAGTTTGGCCAACAGTGGTATCACAGAGTATGGATTAGGTCTACTCAACATACAGCAAACTGTCAGGTTGAAATGATAAAACTAGAGTAAAATTGGCCTGTGTGCAAAGGATTGCTGAGGGCAAGGATTATAAAGGTTTTTCATCCAGCGCCTTGCCCCATATTGATTCAGTTATAACTAAGAGATTTATCAACACAATGTTTGACAGGGACTTCAGTAACACTTAGAATTAAGTTACAACTACAAGTGAGGAATAAAAATGCCACTGCAGCAGAAATTCAGAAAAGGACAAATGGCTCCTGTGAAGCTTTGCCCCACCCTTTACACTTACTTCACCTCCCTAATATATGTAGGCACTCTCTTGGTTTGACAGTTTTACAGATGGACTGATAAAATACTGTGGACATAAAAAATACTTGGTGCTGTTATTTATTACATTTATAAAGGGACACACTTTTGATCATGCATCAAATCCAATTTATTGTATGTTGTCGCTCTAAAAGGGTACGTGGCCTTGTACAAAAATAGCGTACATTGCTGGTATCCGGCAAAAACCTTGCATCTCGAAACATTTAAAAAACAAAAAAGTTGTTGAGCATCGCCAAAGAGAGCAAGCCATTTTCAACACTTAGATTGGTCAATGTGTGAAAACAACAGACCCACAATGAAAAAAATATACAATTGACCTTATTTGGACATGAGGTGTTTCCTATGTTATGTTGTTTCTATGGGGATCATACTTCTATTATGATGACTTATGTTACCCTTCAGAATAGTGTAACATGTTTAAAAACCTTGCCTCCTGCTAAAATAAGAAAATGAACATTTTAGCCACAGTGTGTTATCACACAAGTAAAAAAGTAAGCAGCAGAACCTGTACTTACATGATATGGTTCATGTGACACAAGAACCCAACTTGCAGTAGGCCTCGATCACGTGAATAAAAATCTGACATGAATCAGATGTCTAGCCAAAGACAGGTTCGATACACTGTGAAACAGACGACTCAGGAATATGCCAATTAGACATAATAATGCGTATACCGGCACAACATACTTGCCACAAATCAAATCTACAACAAAGCTTCTCTTCTGCATACCATTACATGTACAGTGGATTGTATATGTATGCATGGCGTTGTTTGCTCAGTACATATAAGCACAGTTGAATATTTGGAAAATAATGTCAGTTTAGAATGAGCATTAAATCGGACCTCTAGGGCCCTATTTTCGTGCTGTGCGCAAATCTAGCACAAAGCACAGTCTAACTGTGCGCGTGGGTGCAGCTTTTTTAAATGTATTTTGTTAGACTAGCGTAGATACAAGAGGACATTAGCGCCATTGTGGGAGCCGACTCCGACACTATAACTTCCATGAAGACATTCTGCACAGTGTTTGTTCATTAGTCCATTGGTGAAAAAAAATGGAGTGTCTTTTGTGGTCGGGACAAGTAACTTAATTTAAAAACAAAAACAAAAACTGAACAGACAAAGACGATGGTTTAGAATAAACTCACATTAAAACTAGTAAACCCTTCTTACAGAGGCAATTTTTTAAATTGATCAAATTTCTTGGACTGACCTTGTTTCTACCTATTGACTACAATTTCAGATTGAGAGTATGAAAGGGAGACATAACAATCCCTTATTCATGCCATTGTGTTTGCTTCTGTGATGATGCATGAACCACAGTACGGTATTAACTCTTTGCCAAAACGTTAAATAACGTTTAGTAAAATCCTATGGAGGTGTGCCACAGACGTTAAAATACGTTTTTTTTCAAAACAGAGGTGAAACGAACCATTTTCTATTGTTGATTACTGAAAAACGGAATAAGGTAGAAGCAATTTTTTTTTTTTCTGATGAAAGATGAGAGTCCAATCTTTCATTTGGTAGTATGTGTGTTTCCATAGTCCAAACACATAATTTTCTGTGGACCTTGAAAGATCAGTCAAAAATGCTTAAATCGGCTGGCACCCACGGCATCCCTTTTCTGAAAACGTCTGAAATATTAGTTACAAATGAAAAGTCCTATTGTATTTATTTATTTCCACATGGTGTATTTATTTATTTTCCTCTAGTGGCCTACAGAATATTCGTTCACTTATATACTCCTGATGACAACTGATCCTCTCATGGGTTGATAAAATCCACACTTGCTGAAAGTGCTCCTGTTTCAGGAACTGTATCCAATGCTGATGTAATCACGAAAGATAAGTGCATTAACCTGTCAAAATCTAAAAATACTCTATTTTTGTTAAAAAGTCAAGAGTCTATGAATAATCGTTTTTCTAATCTCATGGTGTATCCAAGCCAATACATGTCACTGACGCAACACTTATGCCTCATCTGTTTCACTCGGCTACGTTATCTTCATGAAAAGCAGGCAGTCGAGCCTTGCGTTGCCTGGAAGCGCATGTGGGATGAGATAGGAGACAGATACAAGAAGATGGGAGACAAGAAAGTTCACAGAGCAGTGAAGCTAAGGAGCAGCATGGGAATATGTCATGAAATCAAAGCTGAAGAGGAGATTCACATGCATAAACATTCAACTGTGTTTTTCTTTTAGACCTGGAGGTGATGGAGTGCTGCTCAAAATCAAATTCCGCTTAGTTATGTACAAATGTGGGTTTGCAGCACTCAAACAATATATTTTCAGAATACCTTGCTTGTAGCCTCAAAGTGAGATGATCAAGTCCACACGAGAGATTGCACACGACTGCTTTCTCATACTAGGTTTAACCAGCTTCAGCCAATTGGCGTAGACTATGTGTTTAATTGGCAGTAAGTTATGTGCTGGGGAGTACTGTAGTTACAATTAATACTCACTTGCTTTTCACCGATGATATTGGTACAGGATGACTAAATAAGGATGAGATAAAGTGACATTTAAATATCCTTGTTTTGTCCTTGCCCCTCGTCAATAAAAATGTAAACAATTTTAAATGTTTGTCCTTAAAAGGCCCAAACTCCAGACACAGCAGTTTTTGTAACTTGCGTGCATAGATGGATCGAGGGGAAAGCAAGCCAAATCTAATTTTTATACTGTAAATGCATTTTTTTTTTTTTAAGATTTGAGACCTTGCCAAGGTTTTACTCTATGTCACTTGGGAAATCAATTAGTCAACAGCTACAATAGGATCTTAACAGCGATCTTCTAGATGGAAGTGTAACAAGATTCTAAGTCAGAGCAATAAATTGAAATTTGATCTGATGAAACAAGAACTTGTTATTGTTGTTACATGTTGTCAAGATATTGGGATTGTTAGCACAGGATAATCAGTTTAGACGAAAGATATAAGTCGTTTTGCACTTTTGCTGAAACCACATTTTCAACTGAGACAAACCTGTGAAAGTATCAATTAGAAAAATTCCACCGCATTATATCAAAAACGGTAGACGGCAAGAAGCCGACCATGACTATTACCTCCTCGGTGCAGGTAACACATTTTGACAATATGAACATCTAGAGAAACTAAATATGCTTTTCTCATTATGCATACCTCGTCCTTGATGTTCATACTCCATCTGAATCTTAAGTGCCATAGTGATGCACAGAGACACCAGTCTCAGGGTTTAACGGCAAACAACAATCTATCATGGGATTGCAGAGCACCTGCTGGGTCCCAGATGTGCTTTGGCACTTTTTTTAAGGGCTGGCTGGCGGAGGGCTCCCTCGGGGACTCGGCCTGCAGCTGTGACAGTGGCTACAGTGCATCTGCCTGATATACACTCCCGAGCCCCTTCCTGCTGCTTTACATACATATGTGCAAAAGCCTGGAAGACGGGCTGGTACCTTGAGTGTATTACTTTAATACACAGGAAATGTAACAGGCTGATGTCCAAGCTACAAGTTCCAGCTGAGTGTTGTGTGTAGATAGAAATGAACGGACTAATCTCAGTCAACTACTGTAGCACAAATGCACAGTCGGGCTATGTGGCCAACGTACTGCATATATTACATTTCTATTTTAAGAACTGTCCTGTGAAAAATGTACTGGATTTGTATATCCTCTATCATAATACACAACTTCTCATAGAGGTAAGTAAGGAGGATGAAGCCTAACTGATTTAATTATATAGACCTGATAAGCGGTTTGGAAAATGGATGGATGGATAGATCAGGGATGGGCAACTCAAATGATATTAGAGAGCCACAAAGGATAGATCCACTCTTCAACAATAAAAAGGTTAATCACATATTGTGGTTATATGTGTTCACACTTAAATTTAACGCATTGTAGGGCAATATAAGACAATGAATGCACTTACATTGAACTGTCAACTGTTCTTAAGAAAAAAGAAAAAGAAAAGAAAATGTGGTTTGTGTACATTAGAGATTGGTATTGTAGTGGGTTGAAATCGTTCATGGCTGATAGCACCTCTAAGCAAACTATTCAGTAAGATTTACATTTATATTTAGTGAACATACATTTATTTCTTATTTTGCCTGAAAGACACTATTTTCTTTACCTATTTTCTTTTTGGTCTTGACTGGCTCTTATATCTGGATGGATCATTACGGTCTTGGGATTTGATGGTCTTGTAAGTGATGTCTGCCATCTAGTGGCAAACTTTGTTATCACAATTTAAAACTCATCTGCTACAGTTGTAGAAACATTTATAATTGTCAAATATAAATCAAGCTCCATTACAAGTGTATGTGTGGGTTGCCAGCAGCCGATCCCCTGCACATCGAATAAGATCCAAAACAAGATTCAGATTTTAGGTAGGTAATAATACTCAGCTTTGATTGACACTGTTTCTTTTCACAATATGTTTATTATTGTGGTGCCTGTTTGACGTTGTCAATCAAAACTGAGTGTTGTCTTTGTAAGAAAACACCTCCGGTATTGGGTCTAATTACATTGTGCAGGTAGAGTTAATGAAGAATGATTGAACCTAATGAAGTGTAGGTTGCAGTCGTGTAGAACTATCAAGACTTTTTATGGTGCTCGTCTTATGTAGCACAGCTGTTAGGGAATATCTCTTTGACAGTGTCAACCAAAACATAGTGCTCGTCCTCTACAATGTGCAGTTATAACTAAAAAAGTGTCTGAGACTGATTAGAGTTTGAGTTTTGTCTTCAAGATAATTGTGTTGCTAATTTTATTGCTACATCAAATCATATTGATTATTTTACATTGTGTTGAAAGGTAAACTTAAGGGTTAAAAGAACATGAATACAATGTATTGCTTTCTTGTTAGAAAAAAGAAAGAATGAAAGCTAAACGGATTTTGGCATATAAGTAATGCTGATTTTTGCGTGTGAGTTTATGTGTTTCGTATGCATTTTTTAGAGCTTTTGGTTTGGAATTAAGTTCCTTCCTTGTGTCGGTTGACTTTTTCATTATTAGTTTTACCGACCCTGCTCCTTCTGCCTCCAACACTCAGCTCTCTCCATCCATTTGTATTTTGTCCAAGTTGTCTCGTAGGTCTGTGTACATTTACGCAGCGTCCAAAACAAAATTGAGCTTTTCCTAGCTCCAGGGTCAAAACATCTACATTCACACACCATGGGGTTTGGAGGGGGAAAAAAAACACACATTTGTTGGCTCTCAAGCACATTTTGGCCAGAATGCTGAACAAGCAGCATCAGCATACTTGGTTGCACATTTGACACCTCCATTACTTGATGTGCTTTATGTCTAAAATCAGTTATACAGCCCCTATAAGACAACATCAATTTATAAATGATTTAATTATTGGTTTTAAAGGTTGCATGTACGTGTTGAAATCAGCACAGGAATCAGATCACGTTGCACGTTGTGTGCTTCCTCACATTGGACCACCTTTACATCCACTCTCCCACACGGTATGCATTTGTGAACGAACTTGTTTACCGTGAACTAGATGCAATGCGGTTTGTTTAACTTTTTACAGACATATGGAACGTCATGTGAATTCCACGTATGGACAGTTTTTCTGGTTGACTTCATTTTAAACTAATCTCTATTCGAATCATGAAATTCCCATAACTGAAGTGACTGAAGGGAATCTCATCCTTTCACTTTTCTCAAAACATCACAAATGTAGTCAGTTCCTGTGAATGCGGAGAATACACGCGTAAAGGCAAATGGCCTCAAAGCCCGAACAAGCAACCAAAGCTGTGTTGCCAACAGCGACCCAGAGGCTGCGCCTGTGTAAAACAGACATTTGCCCAGAGGCCTTTTTTTTCATTTTTTTCCCCTTTTTGATTGAATCTTACGCAGTAGTTTCTATTGCGATTTGTCACCATTGTGTTGTGCTAATTGTATGTTGCGTTGGGATGTTGGAATTGAAACAGAAATGTTTATTGTCATTGCACAGCGTACAAGCAAGTCTTCTCATGTTTGGAAACCAGAGCAACATGAGCACAAGAAAAAGATCTGGCATTCTGTGGCAAGTACTCTGCCTGGTAGTCTTCATCTCACATCAACCATCATTTTGTAGAGGAGTTTTATATATAAGCAAACTGAAATTAATACAGTTGAGAAAATGGTATCCAGGAGGCCTCCTAATCAGATCGTCTAGCGAGTATACGTGTAGGAGCAGCGGCTCTACTCTGAGTCCCTCCTGGATGACCGAGCTTCTCACCCTATCAGTACTGGAGAGAGTGGACACCCTGCGGCGAAAACTCATTTCAGCTACTTGTATCCATGATCTTGTTCTTTTTTTCATGACCCACAGCTCATGACCATAGGTGAGAGTGGGAATGTAGATAAACCGGTAAATCGGGAGCTTCATCTTTTGGCTCGGTTCCTTCTTCAGCACAACAGAACAATTGCAAAGTTTGCATCACTGCAGACCCGACCAATCAGTCTTTCTATCTCCCACTTTGTCATTCCCTCACTCATGAGGAAGACCTTGATACAATTGATACCACTTGGGGCAGGATCTCAGCCTAGATCTAGAGAGGGCACTTCACCGTTTTTTGAATGAGGACCATGCCGTAATATTTGGAGGTGCACGTTCACACAATGCGGCGAAAGTGAGAAGAGAAGATTGTTGCTTCATTGTTACCAACACAAGATTTTTTTAGACAAGGCTCAATCAATGTCTAAACAAATAGAAATTAATATACAGTAGTACAGAAAATACACCCTTAAAAAAGCTTTCTAATGTTTACAGCATGAAAATGGCTGGAAATGAATTAAAATTTTCCCAAAATATTTACCGATCATCATTTGTCAGTTAATTGGTGTTGGGAAAATGAAGCTTCGTGAAGTTTCATGAAGCACTTACAATACACTTTTACACCTCTAGATGGTGCTTTTGGTTTAAAGATAAAGTCTAGTGCAATGGAATTTAAATAATAATAATAATAATAATTATTATTATTATTATATAACATTACATTTCTACTGCACCTACCAAGAGTAACATCTAGAGAAGTCAAAAAATATCACAAGTGCTTCATGAAGCTTCATTTGTCCATCACTGCAGTTAATTAAATACATAAAACATCATCATCAACAACAAACAATCCGGGACAAAGCTACATCATTATTCTCATTGACACCTCCTCTCTGTATATTTTACAATTTCCTGTTTGTGAATATTCTGTCCTTCATAGAAACTGCATTATTTGTGAATGGAGGGGTACTCAAAAGTTAAGATGATACGTCTGTAAATGAAGTGTACAGTTCTTTGAAAATAGTGCATTTGTGAGGAATATTACAAGGAATACATACAGCATTTGAAAAGGTATCTAATATTTTACACATAAGTAAATCAAAACTATATTGGGTATTACAATTTATTGGGTCTTACAAAGTGCCAAAAAAGCACTCGCCCCAAATGAAGGACATGAATACAAAGTAAGTGACAGCAGAGGTGTTTCATTACTAGATGTGCATCTCATTTCATCAAATTAGTGTTCGTTTTAGCTCTGTCATCACTGTGACCTTATCTGATTTCACCAGGCTTATCAGTCTAGCGGCTTTAAAGAGTAAATAAGCATAGAATAAGCCATGTTTATTTAGAAATGGCAAAAATAAATGGAAAATGGTCCAAAAAATGTGCATAGCATGTCTTGGAAATAAAACATATAACTGTTTCCTTTATGAGTGCTTCAGTTTCTGCTATTTTAATGGGGAATGTATTTGTAACTTATATATATATATATATTTATATATATATATATATATATATATATATATATATATATATATATATATATATAAAGTACATACAAACAAGTAAAAGCTGCTGTCTGCTATGATTTAATGGAGCTGTCTTTACTGCATGTGGCACCATCATTACAATAGATGTAGAAAACAAAACAAAACAATTACTTTTAATGTGTAAAGAAACCAATGGTGTTGTTGGTTGGAACAGCATGTTTGGTCATTATTATACAGATGTGGGGAACTCATAGGAATACAGGCAACTGTGTATTTAGACCCCCCCCCCCCCCCAAAAAAAATATTATTTTGTGAATACAGTATTGCAGATGAAAATGGGAAGAAACCTCGCTTTTGGTCGCAAAAGGCTTCCAGATGGAACCCGTTTTTCCTCCACATAAAGTGCAAATGCAATATACTTGCTCAGACAGAATAAACCTCAGTGCCAAAAATGTACGTCTTGACTCTTCACTCGCAAATTAAATTGAAATCTATCAGAGGGTTTAGCTTTAGAAGCCTTAGCAAATATGGTTGGGAAGTTGAAGATAAAATGTCAATAAGCATTACCTAATTTTGAAAGAGATGGCTTTTATAACATATTTAAAGCCATTTGAAGATTCATTGCCATTGATATTTTTAACCTAGAGACTTTAAAAGGAGGGGACAATCCAATTTGCAGATGAACTTGACAAGTCAGTAGGTAATTTTGTGGAAATTAAAGGTATCGCTTTAGATAAATAAAAGTAATTTATGTGGAATTGCATGGGAATAGCAACCAATAAAATGCACTGTGTTATTACAAACTAATATGATCCCTTTGGAATTACACATATACAGTAATAGGGTTCACAAACCTAATCGATGGCTTCCTTTGAAATGATTTATGGCAGCACAGTTTGATGTTAGTTAGCACATCGGCCTCACAGTTAATCTGTTAACAGCGTTCAAATCTGATTTGGCATGGCCTCCCTGTGCTGGCCGTTTTCTTTTTTTTCCCTAGATGGGTGGGTAGCCTACTGTTGTTTTCCTCCCACATTTACAAAAAATATGTTTAGTCGGTTAAATGTAGTAAGAAGGGCAGACAAGTCTTCATTAGACAATGTGTTTATCACTCTCTGGCAGTGTCAGTTAAATGGAGCATTATTTATATTGGCTCACATTAGATTCTGCAGATCTACCCAATGAAGCTTAAAAGTTTAAAACACCAAACTTTGCAAATATGCACAAAAACAAAATACTTCTTGTTTCCATCCCCCTCAGGTGATGCTAGGTTAACTAACTGAATTACTGTCAGGATCCACTGCCTGAAATTAGAAGGAAACATCCATGTATCACTAATCCTGATTGGAGCTTGATCCCATCAGAGTAAGAACGCAGACTCCCTCGACAGATTTCCGATTATACGCACAAAGAGTCAAACACTTCTTCCCACCTGTGAGCAAGTTCAGGTTTCCAAATATCCCAATGAGCAAATGAGATGTGTGTGATGTGACAGCGTAAACCACTAGCACACCATGCCTCAATGCAGAAAATAACTAGATTGAATAACTAGTGAATGCAGTTTACCTTTGTGATTAAGAGGATCTGCTCGCAAATAACTTGTTTGCTGCCAACACTGCAGAATGTGTGTCTTGTTTTAGATTAACCAAATTTAACTCGACATAATTTTCCTGACTATCACATCTAGTCCTTTACTTTACTGGAATATTTTGAACACAGATATACGGAACATGCAAAGGTAGAACGCAACCAATTCCAGCATTGGCCAACCTCAAATTTGTTCAGATTTCAAGACAAAGAGATAACTTGTTCCAGAGTCAAATTGCTTTCATATTAAATTTATATTTACTCTTCAAGCAAAATTAAACATTAACTGTCATAATAATAATAATAATGCTATTAACATTTACACACAATATATATACGCAAAAAGCATTTGCCAATTATTTAATCACTTGTATGATGAATAGCAAAAGCATAATGTGAAGGTGATTTGCAGATGTGGGCACTTCCGTCTCTTGTCTAATCCCGTCATTGCCGGATGTTCACGTTCTCAGCGAATGCTTCATGGTGCGAAGCCTCGAAAAAATACACAGACTGAGCACTGACTGAAGCAGGTTTTCGTCCGTTACGGGTCAACACAGATGATTCTTCTCCATTGGTGTATTTTTTTTTTTAGGCTTTGCGTCATAAAGCAATCGCGAAAAATGTGCGCATCCGTAATGACAGGCAGACGTGAGAAGGAAGTGCCCACTTCTGGTAATTTGTGTCTCAGACTCACTTAATGTACCTGTATCTAATTTGATGCTTTCTGAAATTAAGTCTGATAAAGTCCACTTATGTCTAATGCTACAACAGTGGTTGTAACTTTAACGTTTCATCCAACTTTAGACGTGTAATTTCCCTGCCAATAAACAAATTATTAATTGTGTTTGACTTTGGTTAAGTAGATACTACATTGACTTAAGCAAGTATACTATTTCATTAAATAGTATATTTTATTTGAACACACTAACTCTCTGAGGGAGTCCCTTTTGACACCATGCTGAGAAGCACCATCATGTCAGAATAGCCCATGTCTCACTGGGTAGATGAGGACAGTTTAAAGGGCATGAACAGATCACTGACAATACAGGTGATGTGCAACGGAATTATGTTAGACTGAGTGATGTAAAGAATATGACAGTTTAAAAAATTGCAGTTGAAATGGAGACAAACAGTAAACACTTCTATATTTGGCATGCACTGTGATCAGTTCTAAGCCCCTGAAATTAGACTATAGTCTCATTCATGCAAAGTGATTTGGGTAGAAAATTGATATGTAATCACATCGATCACCACCAAGGGGAAATGGGTACATCTTCATTTGAAATAGCTGATGACTTTATGGCCACAAGGCAAACATAATTACTTGACAGGCAGATTGCGACCTTTTAATTTAAAATAACTGCCAGTAAACAATAAAGGCCATTCTGAGTGAAACACCAGCAAAATGATAGACCTTTACAGACCTGGGGGCTATGAAGACAGTGACAAAAAGAAGACAAAATAAGCGAGAATAACTCTCAATATGAAAACTGATTTCAACAGTCTCTCCACAGATTTCTTAAAATGTCCCACAGCATTGCATGTGTGTGACTTGGAATAACAAAAGTTCTTTCATATTTTGAAAGGTTTTCAATTTCTGATTCTATTAGGGTACAGAACCTAGCAAGGAGTGGTAAACATTTTGATATTGTGGAGAAAAACACATCTGGACTGTCCCTGGTTAGCAACATAGATGGCCAGAAGTGCAGGGCCGTAGTGGATACAGGGTCAACCATCTTATTGCTAAGGTCTGGGGTCTTATCTGGCCCCTGACTGATATGATAAAGGCCCATAAAGTGCGACATCACCACATTCACCGGGGAAGGGGTCGGAATGTGGGGTGTCAAGCCCCTACCAGTGATGTGGCTGCAACAAGGGTGGTCCACATATTTAGCCTAGCTGGACCTCTGCATCAACGGGCTAGACCTGCTCACCAAGTGGAAGTTCCATACCTTGGGACTGAAGCTGTGCCATTACACCCAGAGCGGGAAAAAGTACTGCACACCCCACTTCCATACTTCTGTTGACCGTCAACAGATGCACAATCAAAGATGGCCACTATAAAACAGTTACCACCGGCAGTGATGGTTACCACAGTCGCCTTCCATTGAAACCAACCAAGCCATGCCAAAGGAGGTCAACTGCCAGAGTTGTGAGGACTTGAACGTGAACCAAAGGGTCCAACTTCGGGACCAGTTGGACCTGTTCATTGGCATCTTTGCTGCCAAGGACAATTTGGTCAAGGACAAGATCCACACCGAGGGATTGGCATTCTTCCAACTTCCAACTGTGGCCGCACCACCAACCATTCACCAAACGAGAAATGCCTGAACAAAAGATGCAAGAAATGCTGGCAGAAGGAGTCATTGAACCATCAACAAGCCCATGGGCAGCACATGTAGCTCTGGTCTGGAAGAATGATTGGACATAGTGGTTCTGTGTGGATTGTGTGGCAGAACAAAGTCACCTGGAAGGACTTATAGTCATACCCACTGCCTCTAATCAATGATGCCCTGAATTACATCCCAGGCTCCTCGTGGTTCAGTTCACTTGATTTACAGAGTGGCTATTGGCACAAATCAGCAGTAGAGCCACATCCTCAGCACGCATTCCACAAGGATTATGGGAGTTCTAGGTGATGCAATTTGGGCTTTGCAATGCCCCAGTCACCTTCGAACGGTTGACGGAGATGGTCCTCGGTGACATTACATAAGACTGCAGTTTACCCATTTGATCTCCTGGTCCGTGCTGCCAGCTTCCAGAATGCTTTGGACCATTTAAAGGAAGTCTGAACTGCGATCCGAAAGGCTGGACGAAATCTGCATTCGAAAAACATACAGCCATGTCCATCAATGTTTAGAAGTTGCTGGACCAGGGGAAAAAGGTCAGGTACTCCCAATTGTCCAGCCTTGACACCCAAGGCAATTTTCTCCATCGCCACAGTCGTCGTCAAGACGTGGAGCTCTAAGTGCACCTCCCAGAAAAGACCAATTTGGCACTCAGATGCCCCCATCTCCTGAGACTGATACTCATGTGAGGACATTTAATATAGGATTCTTTTAATATATGATTCTTGGTCGCAATGGACTACTTCACCAAGTGGCCAGAATCTTGCGCCATTTCGGACCAGAGCGCCATCACTGTGACTGAATACTTGGTCAACAAGATGCGTCGTTGATTTGGTGCACCAGAGGAGCTGCACAGCGACCAGGGATGGAACTTTGTGGTCCTGGTCTTTAGAGAGTCCTGCTGACAACTGGGCATCCAAGAGACTGACACAACACCACTGCATCCCCAGAGTGGATGTGACGGACTGGTAGAGGGATTTAACCGCAACTTTGTCACACAACTCTTTATTCTGAACAGCCGCGAACTGTGACACTGGGACCTGCAACTGATTTTGGTCCTTGGCCGTATCAGACAGTTGTCCAGGACTCCACGAGTCTCCCAAATGCACTTCTGCTGCCGTCATGTTTGGGTGAGGACCTGATGTTTAGAGCCCCTCCGGTGCCAGAGGTTGAGGGTGAACCTCAACTCTACTTATCTTTATTCATATAGCGCATCCACAACAGCTGTAGCTGTTAACGAAACATTTTACAGAACACACTATAACAACAACCAACAAAATCTTTTTATCCATTCCTACATACACTTTGCTGCTTGAAGTGGTTACAGATGAAAGATGAACAATTCAAAGTTTCTTTTCACCAGTGGATCAGATATGTCGAGATCACAGCGTGCATGACATCACTCCCGTGTGCTACAAGATACGTTTGAAAGTAAACCAGCAACTGTTGTGTCTTTTGGCGAGAACACACACATAGAAAGAATTATTCAATTTTCCAGTCTGAATTAGATCCTCTTCACTTTACTTTTTTAAATCGCGACTTCTCTCCATGTAGGGTTGCCAGCAGTCCCTTGAAATACGTAATCGTTTCGTATTTAGAACGCGTTCCGTATTGAGTTGTCAAGGGGCACACTTTGTCCCATAATATCGTAAGAGTAAAAAATAGTCCGTAAGATTTCAATGGAATTAATGAATAACAGTGCCCTTTATGTGACAATTTACGGTAACGTTCCAAGGACCTCCTGCTCCGTGACCAATGAGCTGACAGCACCAAAACATTTTTTGTTGGATTACTTCAACGCACAATCCTGCATAGGAACCTTTCACATTGGACAACTGGCGTACATGGCCAGTTGTGAAAGGGGTTTCCCTCTGTGCTTTCACAGCACACAGCACACATTTGAGTTGAACTAAAGAGTGCAAATTTGCCAGACGTGTGAGTATGCATGGTTGTATGTGCCCTTTGATTGACACATTCAAGGGAATTTCTCGCCTCTCACCCAAAAGTCAGATGGGATGAGTCCCGGCATACTGATAACCATGAACAGGATAAGCAATAGAGAATTGAAGGATGGGTTAACTGCTACTGAAAATTTCATCGGAATTTCATCTGAGAGAACTGTGTAGTCTATATATGGAGTTATGCCCACATTGTTGTTATGTCATATTTGTGTCACCTACCTGTTTTGGGGGCATTTGGCATTGTATGTAACATTGGGCTTAAAAATGTATGATTCCAATTATAGTATTACCTTAACCAGGTTACTATGGTAATATTGATGTTGTGAATGTAACTATGTGCATGCAACATGGATTTCCAGACTTTATAGGAACTTACACCTCAACACACCATTTTTTTTTTCTTTTAGTAGTTGATGATGAATGTTCAAAAAAGTATTTCTGAACATTGAATATCCCATCAGTTAAATATTGAATGATCACATATAGCGTTTATTTTGTATGGCTCTCTTGTGGGCCAATATGAATTTTCAAATGAAGCACAACATGTTTACCAAAACACATGCAAAGGGCATATTTAATATTTTTATTTTTGCTGGTAGAGTCCCCTCCAAAACTATTAAAAGATTTAGCCAATTCCTTTATAGCTGCTGTATATGGGAAATATTTAGTTTGACATCAAAATATATCAAAATTAGACAAGCGATAAACATTTTATGCTTTATTTCCAAGTATTTACATATGTATCTGATACAAACTTAGAATACAACATGTATTAATTTCCTTTTTTAATATATATTTTTTTATATTATAGTATTGTATGTCCAGGTGTCTCATATTATACTGGTTATTCTTCAAACACTAAATAGCAATAATTCGCTACAATGAGTTCAAAATGTTGGCTTGTTGTAATGTAGGAAGATTAATACTACTACTTAGACGTATAACACGAAAACCAGAAGGCAGCCTATGAGTAAAAAAGGAAATTATGAAAATAAGAGAAACTACAAAACCAATCAAAACCGTGGCTTAGGAGGTAGAGCAGGGCATCTGTTAACCCAAGGTTTGAGTTGGGTGAGAGTTGTCTGTGTAAAGTAAAAAATAACAACAATTAAAAAACAACAACATAATTGGTCTCCTTTAATTCTTATTCACTATAATATATTTTAAATGTATCTGTTCCAATACTTTTAAAAAATGTTGGCTTTTAAAAAATATTGCTCCTCTAACTACATGCAGATATGATTTTTCTCTAACCTATTAGTGAGTTCAAACATGTTGCAGAACTCATTAGAGTCTCAGTAGGAATGGTGGATTCTGCCTACACACACCTGGACCTAAAAGTTATATCAAGCATGCTTAATGGCTTCGTTTAGCAGAGGTGGGTGTTGATGTCTTCGGAGGGGTTGAAGGTGCTCTTTGCCTGCCACATTTACTAATTGTTTTTTAATTACACCTCCAACTGTATCATCTGCGGTAATTTGAGACAGCAGGTCAATTTCCTGATAGAGTGATGAAACAGTAATGTAATTTTCAGTGCAGATCTTTCAGGGCATCTATTTCAGTCTGCTTGAAGTTGTTTGACGTAAATATATATTTTTTAAATAATGCATTTATTTTCCAAAGGTGTGAGCCACTGGAACTACTGACGATATATGCTGTATGTGTATCCATATCAAACGACTTTTTTTTTTGTAATGACAGCAGGTACATTCATATTAAGTAAATGCAGCTTGAAACTAGAACTCAACCTGTAGAACTGCTTCTTCTGCAAATGTATCACCTGCTGCAGTGCAAACATATGAGTGCAGTGATAACTGACCTTCCTCCAGCTGTACTTAAAGTACAGTAGAAGCAACAACCGACTTTGTAAGGGGTCACCTAATGACCTTGAAGAGAAATTCTCTCCAATTTGACCCACTGTTCACACATGGCTTGAGACAGTGAATAAAATGCGTTGTTTCATTGTCTTTTTTTTTTGTATAGTTTGGGCTTAATTGAGTGTGATCAGCAATTATGACATAACATTATCGGTTATTTACCTCTTTAACGTTGTGGTGGACCATCAATTCATGCTCAACCAACCAGAATGTCAACTCGATAATCAACAAAATCACTAAATAGGCACTACTTATGTACTTTTCTTCTTAGTATTTCATGTACAGTACTATCAAACACCCCTAGGGTCGATAATGTCATGTAGCCCCAAAGTCAAAACTCTTCGAACTTGTCTCAGCGTTTGCCATCGAAAACATAGATTCGCAGATCTATTGCTCTACTTTGGTTTTAATTTGGCTCTATTTTTTTTTGTTTAAATACGCTACTCTCTTAGCAAGTACTCCAGGTGAGTTTGTTTTTGGTCATTTTTGCTGTGGCTTATGGTCTTACTAAGGTATTAAAAAATAGACAAGTGGACTGGATTGTGACACAAAAAAAAAGAAAAAAAGACACACAGAAGTGTCCACTTTCCAAATGAACTACTTTGCAAATAAAATATATATTAAATTAGGATTAGATTGTTTTCACCCTCTCTCTTTTTCTCTAATCTTTGGCGGTGGTTGGGAACACTTGCATTAATTAAACAATGCTTGTGACCAAGATCTTACTATTTAAAACTCACACAGAGCATACAGTATATTCTGCCTTTTTCTCCACGCTTCTTTTCCCTGCTGTGCTTTCATTAAATGTCAATCACGGCTACCTCCAGTGAAGCTGAAGCAATCAATATCACTGTGTTCGCTACCTTGTGATAGGTGAACTCTAATCGTGGGCAACATCGGGTACACCGGTCCTCTCAGGGATAGTTCATGCTCCGAATACAATTTGTTGAAGCAGAACAAACAAGAAATCTAATTGCTTTCTAAACTACTTTAGAATATCTCTTCTTGATGAATACAGAATGTTTAGTGTCTAAGGGACAGATTTATTAACATCCCAAAAAGTGTGCGCTAAATTCTGTGTTCAGACAGACATGCAGCAAATTCTTCCTGGATGGGAAAGCCGTGTGTATTGGTATCTATATCAACTTTGGTAGTGAATTGTAGGCAAAGAACACCGCAGGCAGACTTCTCGTCCGAAGGTGAAGGTTTTGAGTGCTAAACCTTCTAGTACCCAGTATTGAGTGTTTTGGTCACACCAAAAACATTTGGGAGGGTAACACAAATGCAAAATAAAGTTAGAAGTGATGGAATTGAAAGTGTTAGTGGAAGAGGGGCTGAAACATAATTTATTTTTCCCGATCATTTCGGGGCAGCAAACAACCACATAAAAGCCACACTTTGTTCAATTTAACAGAAACCGTGCTTGGCAATTTGACGTACAAATTTGTGCGCATCCTGTTTAAAGTTGCATTTAAATCTTGGGATTGCCTGAACAATATTAATATTTACAAAAAGTGTTGAGAGTTTTGTCAATGTTGATCTGGTATGAATTCTTCTTCTTACTGGTTCCAAGTCAGCTCTTGGATGAAACTCCAAAATTGTATTGTTAAATGGATATGTCACAATAATTTTAATTTTACTAACTACGATATACCACATTGCCTTTTGAGCGATATTTTCCTTTTTTTAGGCAAAAATCAGCCAGAGCAATTTGTCTCAGTTTTGAGGAATCTCATTGTTTGTGCTGTATTCATCTGTTTGCTTATACTCGTCCCATAATGTGCATAATACACTGAATTGTAATTTAACATTTTAAATTAACATCCATACTATCATTATTTGCTTTAATTTTATGTTTCTGTTTTAAATTCAGTGTTTTTTGAATAATTCATTTTCACAAAGTGTCACCTACAGGGAAACAATCTCCCTTACCGTCAATAATAGCAGACACATCACTGTACATTGTTGAATGTAAAAAGCAAATGATGGTTGCTGCTGGTGGTAATAGCGCTTTAAGGTTATAGCTGTCAGTGATCATATCCAGCAATGATTATTACAGGCAGGACTCGCCCCACTCCCATCCCCCAGGACCCATAAAGGCCACCCTGAGCTTTTGTTAAGGCAATCAAGATATGCATGGACTTTAGTTTCCAAAGCCAAATGGTGCAATTCAACCCTGACCTGCCTTCAGCTTAAAATGAATTGAGACTGAATTATTCTCCTCCAGTTACTTCGCCATGCACCACCGCCATAAAGAGCAGTCACTCTAATTTCCTCTGACAAATCGTTAAACAGCCCCGGCACTAATGTGTCACTTCATTTCCACTCAGGCTATTTTAGTAAAAGTCTAGTATCCAAACATGCTCATCACATATGAATACAGTTCTTACGTTTCCAGTATATTTGGAATTTTTTCACTTAAATCCAGGGCTAAATAATCATGAAGTTTGACCCATTACAATTCTAAATCTGATTTTGAGAAGGGTGTAAGCTTCCATTATAAATAATATTTGGTACTTTGGCACGACATGGTCTGCTGCCTGAAACAACACATATTATTGACCTGGCACATTTGAGTACATGCATTTTAATGCAGATTTAACAGTGACAATTTGCAAAACCACTGATTTACATCATTTACATATTACCGTCATAAACACACTCAACAGTATGTATTTGACCCCGGTAAAAAAAAAAAGAATTTAAAAAAAAGAATTTAAAAAATAATTTAAAAAAGAATTTAAAAAAAAGAATTAAAAAAAAGAATTCAAAAAAAAGAATAAAAAAAAGGCTTGCTTTTATGTAGGAATTTTTTTGTTCAAAGACAAGTTGAAATTTGCGTGAAGCTATTGAAAAGAATCAGTCATGTTCAGACTGGGGGTGAAAACCAGTGTACACATGTACTAGATTGTTTCACACTCTTAATCATTTTTAGAGGTGGGGGTGGAGAAAAGCCATCTTCCTTCTGTGGCTGTAGTCTAATTCAGCTCTAAGACCATTAGGATCGAACCATGGCAAAGACTCAGAACAAGTCTTTTGTTAAATGGATGTTTGTGTGTGAGCGATAACAAGATTCAGTCGCTTTCATGATGAACAATGAGGCTTTGAATAATCCAATGACAGTGGACTAGTCTGGCATGGCAGCAACAGGGGAGCCTACAAGTTCAGATGACTCCTGGTTGGAAATTTTAGATAGGCCTCCAGTGGAAACTGGACTTCCTGTTCATGAACAATTTGTGTTATGCACATATTTTTTATAGAAGAATTAGCTCCATTCACATACTATTTTCTGTATACCAACAGTCTTGCATGGATTAGCGGATGGGTGATGTATCTATTTTGCGCTAACCATTATTGGCTACTCATTGCTGTAAACTGAAAAATTGTTGTATCCATCGGTGGCGGAAGTTCCACCTCACAAATGATTCACGTAGAAGCCTAATAGAAATAATGAGGAACAAACAGGCAATGTCGTAGTCACGTCAAAATAGCCGTCAGCACGTCGCAAAGCGGAAGTTCCACCTACAGTAAGTGCGATGCATTCACCCAATCACATGTGCCAGAAACAGTTGTGCCCACTCCAAAAACAATTAATAATTATAATTATAATAATTTTGGCATACATTTCTAATGACAAAGTGATAACTGTGTGAATTTTAGTCAGACATGTAAGTCATGTCCAGGCAATGTTTAGGTTGGCCAAGTTCATTCCAGAACTCTAGGAAAGCAATGAAGCATTCAATTTGTGTACTGTGGACCAAGGGAAATCTGATTCAGTCCGCCGGTGAGATTAAACCCGAGTCCGGGGTTTATGCTTCTGCAGACAACACAGAATTTGTCCTCCTGGTTGTAGACTTAGGCTGGAATCACTTCCCCAAAGATTTGAATCACTGGATACTGAAAGTGACTGGTAGTTTCTAATTGGCTTTTGTGATTGTCTTATGAGTTGGACATGACTTTCCCCTAAAATTTCATTTAAGTGTGTGGGCCATTCTTTTTCACCACTGTCCTATAAGATTAATCAGCAGACACCTTCTACTTCTTTGTCATAGATAGGGACCGACATATGCAATCCTTTCAACTAATGAATCCTGATACAGTACTGAGAATGGAACCCAACTTGAGCACTTATAGAGACCGCAGTGTTGATTGTGACCAATAAAGGGCAAACACTGATTGCACAAAGCTGTTAGTATGCAACAGCAGAAAAATGCAACTCATAATCTGCATCGTATCTGTCTTAATATCCTGTGTGAAAACTTTCTCTGTATTGATTGTAATATTGACTTTTAAAATGTAATATTAGCATGCATCTCACAGCAACAATTTGACTTTAATGAAGTAAAATTGATTTGCCAAGATGCTTTACAGATCTTTACAGATAATGGCATAACTCAAGAGCTTCTGCAGAGTAATACATCAGACGTAATTGGTTTGCTGGTGCATAGTTGACGATAAAATGATTTTGTTGTTGTTTGGGAATGTTGTGCAACAGGGTTCTAAAAAGTTATCAAAGGACATTTAGATAAAAACATCAAGTCATACTTTGTTGGATGAAAATATGGCAAGCAACTTTCACACCTCCTTTACAGGAATCTATATTAAATTATTGTAGAGCAAGACCCACTATTTGACAACTTGTACTACATATATATATATATATATATATATATATATATATATATATGTATATTTATAATTATATATATATATTTATATATATATATATTTAGAGACTTGCACCGTTACCTATATGTTGTATAACAAAAGTACTGTACTATCGTTCCAACTTGATAATTCATGTCGAATGTTGCAAATGTATGCAATATAAAGCCCCTCATTAAGAGGCATTTCAAATAAAATGATGATGGACTCAGCAGTCCAGAATTACTCAGAATTTATTCAAATAACTTTGGCACTTGAAAAAAAAAGTATTGAGAGAAGAAGAAAAAAGCTTTTTAAGTGTGATTTTGGGGGAGACTTTTTCTAAATGTGTGTGTTATAAGATTTTCCAGTAAGCACATCGGTTTAAAATTGCGTTCTTATTTGACTATATACAAGTACCTAATAATTTGGCCTTTGTCCCTCAAATTGAGATTTTTTTGTGGTATAATTATGTACCTGCATATTGACCGTATCCCTTCTGACAACATTCAAATTCAGTAAGGTGCTTACAGTCAAAGTGCGAAAAGATCAAAATGTGTGTTGTTTATAAAGCACATTATTACATACCTGTAAACTGAAGCCAGTGTAACGCTCCTAAAAAAATATCAGTTTTCTAAATCAGAACACGTTATCCCCTTGCTGCACTCCAGTTGCATGATTAAGGGAGGACTGTTGATCATTACCACTTCACACAGATTGTGCAGTCTCTGGCATCACTCCCTACTCTGTCATCGGCACATTCACTTTGAATAGTAGGTTGTGGAGGGAAAAAAAAGAAAAAGTGTTATGCAGGGCTTGTTTGTTAACAGCACAACACCCTTATGAGTTTGTGCTGGCAGCGTGCCTAGCTGCCAGCTCTGTGGCACATTACACTAGAAAACTGGAAGTGAAACCACTCTAGTTTTTTCAACATGCATACTTATTTAGTCATTTAATCAGAAGGCTTTAGGGTTTATATCATAGCCACACCTCTAGAATTTATTTCACGATGACATCATTTACTGTTATTGTATGTGGATGTTTAGAACCATGTGGAAGTCTTGTCTGTATAGTATAACCAGAGAATCATTAGAGGTAAAAGCAGTACTGCAAATGGACAGCACATTTTTTCTCTCTTTTCTTTCAAAATGGACCCATTTCTCTTCACTTTGACCTGTGATGGCATTTTCACACATTGCCTGCCTCTCAGTTTCTACAGCTCTCGGAAATAAAAGATGCATATATTTTACAGTAGGTAACATTTGCTGGGGAGTTCCAGTGGGTCCTTTTAACTTTTTCAATATTTTATATCAAAGCATCAAATGGACACCATGTGGAATGAAGCTGAAAGCCTTGGCTTCACATTTCTCACTCACACTGCTTAAATAATCCATGGACGCTCTTAACTTTTCTCCAGACAACTGAAACAGACTTATGAAGTTTTAATATTAAGCACAACGATAGTATCTTACCATGAACAGATGTGTGAATTATACATTAATTATTAGGCTATAGTCTTGATTTAAACCTCTTTCCAGCTAGTGAATTTGAGACTTTGAGTGTTTGGCAGACTTCAATATACAATTTTGCTTTTTCATGAATTAGCAGAATAAATCATTTCTGGCTCTGACTGTCACCAAACAAGGAGACCAAGTCCTTTAGTTCTCATCTATGCATCTAGAAAAATCCTAATAACAACATTGTGTCAAGGTTAATTGTGTTTGCACAAGTGTTAGCAGTGGGGTTGTAAAACAGTAGTGGGTAGTCAGACACATGTGAGGATGAACAAACGTGATGAAGGGCTTTAATTATGTGATTGCTAGCTTGGAAATTATATCAGTGAAAATAGACAAAGCCTCAGCGGGGAGTGGTAGGAACTCCCACACCCTTCAATGGGAGAATGACAGGTATTTCAAACTGGGCGTTTGAGTCTGCATTTTGAGTCTATTTGTAATTGATCGCTGTTGTGAACCATTGTAGAGTGTCAAACATTACCTTGGATGGTGGGAGCTGCATTTAAATAAGTGGTTTAGGTATTTCCCACATAATGACTCATCAGTTGGACTTTTGAAATTTTCAATGACCTAGCCTACCAGACACTTTTTTTTTTCCAACCAGTTGAAGCTTTTTATATGTTATACATGTGTGGAGTCAAATTTCATACTCGTAAATGTTGATTGCTCTCAATTGCAATTTCAAACTGTTACATCAGATCAATATTATATTCTATTTTATGGATTGGTTGCTAAGTCCTAAGTTAAATAAAGTTTTTAATTGAAAATCCTTTTTTTTTAAGTAGTCCAATAATTACTTTCCGTAGTAACTAATTATATACATGAAGAAGTAAATTGGCAACTAATTTAATTATTTTTGGGGGAAATTAGTAACTACACAGTCAATTTTACTCTATTTAGAGTGGGACCAAATAGACTCAGTTTTAGAGTAATATTTACATTTGGAAGTAATATTTACACCTGAGATATTCCCGCCTACAGTTTGCTTATCTCCAAGAAACCAATTTTGGTCTCTTGGAGTAAGGAAGATTCCAGCTGACATGAACGATACACTAACACACAGGAGAAGCTGCGTAGCTCAGTTAGCAGATTGTCTGTCTCCCAAGCAGAAGATTGTGAGTTTGTTCCTCAACCCTTGAGTGACCTTTATTTATTTATTTTAAATTCTTTATTTTACTCTCTTCTAAGTGTAAATATTACTCTAAAACTGAGTCTATTTGGTCCCACTCTAAAAAGAGTCACATTTACTCTACATAATTTACTGAGTAGAGCTAATTACTTTTCTAATTTGCCAAACATTCCTCATAAATTATTTGTGGCGTTGCCTTTAACTTTTTCCAGCTTCTGTCATACTCTACTGTGCCTGCATATGGCATGACACTATGGGTACAGATGGTTGCCAACCAATTCATATGAGATTAAAAATGCTATATAAGCTGATACAAGCAGCTGTGTCTTTCATAATTGGGAATTGGGCCACCACAGGTAGAAATTACTACTCAGATAATTAGTTTATACATACAGTAGCAACAATGCAATGTGCTCTGCTCTCAGTGGGTACCCAAGGCACATGTGTAATTAAAACTGCCTACATCTTGTACGGACAATAGCCTGCTCTCTGCATGTAAATGCATCCCCTGGTGGTGTGAATGTTATAATTTGGTCATAAGACATAGTAACTGTAACTGGGGACAATTTTTGTGATGGGCTCACACCAGCTGGGACACAAGTCAAATTGTTGACGTTCTGACCTAAGAGCACTCTGTGGACATTAGTTCATTATTAGATTAATACTCATTACTCAAGGGTTGGGCAACAACACTTGACTGTTAATAATTTCTCTGTCTTGAATTGGGAGTGTCTCAAACTTATTGTATTGTCTCAAATCTTTGCTTAGACCACACTCAGTTTCAAACACATTTATGTAAGGATGTAATTACAGGTAAAAATGCAAAGCAGCCTCTATGAATATAAAGTCTAGGCGGCACCTTGGGTGTCTGTTAGCACATCCGCTTCACAATGCAGAGGTTGTGGATTCAAATCTTGGCTTTGGCCTTCCTGCATGGAGTGTGCATGTTGTCCTTGTGCCTGTGTGGGCTTTTTTTGTGGGTACTCCGGTTTGAAACTGGAGATTGGCACTTCCGTCTTCTGTCGCTTGCCGTCACTGACAATCCTCACATTTTGCCGAGGTGATGTGTCTATAGTGTGTTAAGAGTGGGTTTGTCCTGATAAAAGGGTTCAAAAGAAGTCGGGCCAACAATCTTAAATAATGAACGAGTTCTGGGGCAAGCTACCTTCTCCAGAGCCATTTGATTCCATAGACCGTGACATGACAGAATGTCTAGTCCAGTGTATTCTCAAGTTCTCAAGTATTTGTACTGCTGCATATAACTTCAGGTGGTCCAGGGTTTAACAACTGTGGTGATCCTAAGTGGGTCAGAAACACTTCCTCCATTGTCTTCATGATACAGCATGTGATGTCAGCGTGGTCTGTAGTTAGAACTTTTTTTGGTACTGATACAGTGCAAGAAGATTTTCCTAAGCTAGGGCACCTTTTCCTGCATCGGACTCCAGTTTGTAGGCACAAGACTTTAGTACTAGCACTGATGTCATCATATCCAGTAGCCTTGTATTGTTGCATTTTCTCCAGCTGTCTTCTAATATGGACATCGATCACTGTCATGTGTGTCATCATGTGTTACTTCAGTGGAGAAGGAGAGAGATTGGAGAATTTCATCGACAGCATTTGAAGTTCATGCATGCCTGTACATGCCAGTGTGACCAAGAAGAACATTTCATTTCTTTTCACCATTCTTTAGAATGACAGCAGAGACTAGAACGTTTGAAGACAAAGAGAGGCCAGATATGGATGGTAATGATAATGGAAGTATTGGTAGAAGAAAATTAGACATGGAGCGGCCAGGTCATAGGCAAAGAGGAAGTCCAAAGAGATTTATTTATGTGATGAGCAGAGGCGGGCATTCTGTCAGTATCATTCACTGATGGACATCTGTTTTGCTGACGAATGATGAGAAACTTTTTTTTTTTAAATTACGGATTAAGGACTGACAGAAGTGGGTGTTCGGCCGTCAGTGTCACTAATCGGGTTAAGTACCGACGGATGCCCGTTTTGTTGTCGTTTGACAAATGACAGACTGACAGAATGCCCACTCTCTACCAGTACTAAAATAGTGGTGACAAAATAATGATGGAAGCGTGGTTCAAATAAAATGACAAACTAACGATTACAGTTTGGTTCAGCTTGAATAAAATGACGTGTGCCGATGACGGAAGGGTGCCCAGGACGCTGAGAAATGACAAATGGCGGACCAGCAAAATGTTCCCATCTGTAGTGATGAGGTAAGACTAGCACATACCTGGAACAGAGGACAGATTGAGATGGAAGAGAATTATGTGCTGTGGCGACACCTGAAGTGAGTTAAAATGCTACGGTTTGGATCAGGTAACACAGATCAGGCCTTCATTTCCATCACGGGATGGCAGCTACAGTACGTAAAGAGTGTGAAAAAACAGCATACCGGTGAGACAATGTCAATTTATGAAGCAAATGTGTTGATAGTACCTGTAAATAAGATGCAAATTTTCACTCCTTCAGTCGTGTGTCACAATCAACAGTATTTCTTTAAAATAGTAGGCTACGTTTGTATTTATTTCTATAGACTTCATTCCATTGCAACATGGAAGAAGGCAGACAATCATCAGATAGCAGTATGTCTAGATCCAAACCACACAAGCATGCCGGGGTGATGAGGGGAAAGAAAAGTGGGACAGTTTGGGTTGGATATTTTAGGAGCCTTTACAGTGGAAAAAGCAATCCGTATCATGTAAAACTAAAACTAAAAAAAACTAAAAACATACTTTTTGTTAAAAAATAGGCTTCATTTTTTTAAGTGTACAATTTGTCAGTTAGTAGTATAGAAATCTGTTTTAGTAAGAATCTTCACTTATTGTCATATATGACTTCTTTTTGCTATAAATAGTATAAATGCTATGTTTAATGCATTATACTTGAGTATAATGAAGTCTATTTAAATTCTGCAGCACTGTAAACATCAACCTAAAAAATTAATCTTGCATACAGTACATTGTCAATTATATAAATGTGTGTGTACTTGTTAGTCAATTTATTTATATAATGCTTCTAAAGTGTGTTTACACCGACTTGTCTTAACATAGTAACTGTGTTTCCCAACAGCTCTTTCACACTCTAATCAGACTAACAAAACAACGGGACAGGTGCTGCTTGAAGATACTGACGGTGCCATTAAGTATTTAACAACAATGGCATACCGCCGAGGATGTATTCCTATTCTCGTGTAACCTACTTATCACAGTGTGAACGCTGATGTTTATTATAGTGATTCCATGTTTAAAACATTAGCTGAAATTCCCATGTCTTTTCCTAGCACATGTCTCCGTTGGGGAAGGGCCTGACAGATGAAAAGAAAAGTGTACATTTGTTGTAGTCAGATGTGGATGCTCAATGCAGTCTGAGGCATTTTATATGGTAGATTTATGTTTTAAATGTGCTTCACTGTCTTAATAGTTTCTCCACCAACTTTAAACTGTGATAAAGAACTAGACGAGAATAAGAATTTGATGTGGAATTGGTGTCCGATTCAGAGATCACTCCCCATGCGCCGCAAAAGACGATAAAATTGTTTCAGCCAATAGTTAGTTTGTGTACACTTGTAAGACTGTTCAAAGTGAACATTCTCCACATGGGAAAACCTACATTTGTTGTACCTCAACACGACAAGCTGCGAGGGGAAAGCATGATTGTGAAACCAGTGGGGTCCTCTCCTCCCTCCTCCTCCTTTTCTTCCCCCTCAAAGTCATTTGCTTACATACTGTGCTCCCACACCAATCATCAGCTTAGCGGCTTAAGCTGTATTTATATTTGTATTTGAAGATTGTATTGTATGTTGCCATCAGCCTTCCTAACCTGGCAGAGACCAGGAGGGGGAATATCAACTTTTCCTGCAGCATGCACGTTGCATTGATCTCCGATTCCATCATAAAATGTTGTGATTAAAAATGACCTCCAGCAGCGGTGAAATGACCTAAAAAATCTTGGACAAAACAATCCAGTAGAATGGGACAAAAAAAATTAACCCAAGGAAATAAATTGTGATTATGGCAATTCATATTTAAATGCTGCCAAACTCAACCTGAAAAATGATTTAATTTGTACCAAAAGACAATGGTTTCCTTGTGATTCAACATTGTTGATGTGCAGGTGAGGAATACTGACTTTCTTCTCTCACCTTTTCTTACTGCAGTCTAGCCACAGTAAAAGACTGTCATCAAACCAAACAAAAGTTCTATTGAGAAAAATGCTGAACAAACATTATTCTATATAGTATTTAAGTTCTTGCCCTATCTGTTAAATATAGCCCTTAGAGATGTGATCATTCGCTTCCTTTTAAAAAGAGAGTCTTCTGATATGACCTTGCAAGGCAACCTTGAGCAAACAGCCAATTTCTACATCCCATACACAAAATGGCGGCACAGTAGGCAAAACTGTGCAAGAGTATCATTTTGGTTCAGTTGGTTAATGGCTAATTGGATTCCAAGACCCAAAAAATACAGCTATGAATATTTTCCAAACAATAACATGCAGTTATTGCAGCAAGTATCAGGGCCATACATGTAGAAATGCTGATTTGAGGAAAAATATCAGTGGTATTTTTGCTGTACATGCAACAAAGAAACATTAGCTGTGAAAATATAATTTGCTATTGACAGTCTGATGTACTGTTAATTCCTTTAATAAGTGACTAATTCCCAGCTGAAATATGATTTCCATGTCAAGATTTCTTATGTTTGCGTTATGGGAATGTATGGCATTTAGATAAGCTTTAAAATATGTGAGATGGGTAATTAAAATTGTCAAAGGGAATCAATGTTTCATGTCAGCAGTTAATGAATAAGTATCAAAGGCTGGTTTGTCTAATTGTAATCATGTCAGCTCTGGGGAGGATGTGAAAGTTGCTGATCTTTTTGATACAAAATGGAACCCAATAACCCGATCTGTGCTCTTTTTAGGATCAGATTCTACCTTACAGATATAATCATTTGGTTATTTATTTGTTTGATCACTATCAGTTTTTAATGATTGTATTCAAAAATTTGTCATAAAGACGAGAACTTTAGATGTGGATTGAATATTGCAAAGATATTACAGAATATCATAACATGGATTGATAATGCTGTACAATGTTTGGGTCGATGCATATACTTAAGTACATCACTGATCAAGCTAACTATTCATATTAATTCATTCAAGTCCTTTCAGTCAACACTGTTGTCATCTACTAACACAGATATACCATGATGGACGATATTAGTGAATTTCTTGTTTTTTTGAGTTTTGTATTTGATTTACTTTTTTAATTGACAGTACACTATTCATTTTGTCAGATTTAGTGGTTTTCCAACATCTGCGAAAAAATGAGGTATATTTTAAATAAATAGTTTTGGAAAAATGCAATTGAATCATCTGTTATCCATTATTTTGACAGCAGTAAAAGAAGGAGGAATACACACACACAACCGCAAATACTTATGCACTGTATTTGAGGTGGAAAAAAATGATATGACTGACAATGTCCATAGCAGTATAGACAGCAGCTGATGAAGCACGACTGCAAGCTTCAGGCATTAACGCTCAAATCTCTCCATCTGAACAGTGTGAAACATGGCTGCAATGTTTCCTACGTCTAATACACAGTAGCTCTAAGGGACTGAACAACAGAGGTACTTTGCTTTACAGATTCATGGCTGATGATATAAGTAGCCCGAGGGTCTGGTGCAAGGCTTTTTGAGCTTTAGCTCCTATTATTCATGTCTGCTGAGCTGCTAAATGATGAGAGAATACAAATGTAAAAGGTATGTGTATATATATATATATATATATATATATATATATATATATATATATATATATATATATATATATATATATATATACATATAATAAAAGGGTGCATATCAGTATAACAAAAGAGTTAGGGCTACTGTGGCAAATATCCAGGCCATATAAAAAAAATAAAAAATCACATCATATCACATCAAATAACAAATAAAGTAACAAACAAAAAACCTCCTAGCCTCCAGTTTTTTATTTTTTTTTATTTTTTATTTTTTTTACTTTTTGATCCATAACTGGTTTCAAACCATCTGTCAGATATTGGAAATTAACCAGAAGCCTCGCCTCCCTACCGACTACACCCTGGCAAACTCAGTTCACAATGCGCACCCTTAATTTCCTTTTCTTAATTTGAATTTGTAGACATGTTGTCAAGGCGGCACGGTGGCTGACTGGCTAGCACGTCCGCCTCCCAGTGCAGAGGACGAGTGATCGAGTCCGGGCTTCGGCCTTCCTGGGTGGAGTTTGCATGTTCTTCCCGTGCTTGCGTGGGTTTTCTCCGGGTACTCAGGTTTCCTCCCACATTCCAAAAACATGCATTGCAGGTTGATTGGACACTCCAAATTGTCCATAGGTGTGATTGTGAGTATGGTTGTTCGTCTCTGTGTGCCCTGCAATTGACTGGCAACCAGTTCAGGGTGTACCCCGTCTATTGCCCGAAGCCAGCTGGGATAGGTTCCAGCAACCCCGGCAACCCTTGTGAGGACAAGCGGTAAAGAAAATGGATGGATGGACATGTTATCAAACCTCAGCATAAAATGAGTAAGCCTCGGTGTGTGCAAAAACTGATTCAGCAAAAGACATGTCTAATGTGTTATTCTCAATATTTTGATTCAATATGTATTTAGGTTCATAGATCCTGAGCTGAAGGAGAGGTAGAAGCTCTTCTATCTCACTGTCAGTATTCTTAGGACATATCCGTAACCATTATTAAAGAGTCAACGCGTCTCCTTATAAAGATTTTTGTCAGTTCCTGATTTAAACAAGGGCCATTGGGAGTGTCCAGGTTAATATTGCTAACTTTCTGCAGTTGACACGGGATCAATTCTCTTTCAACGCCTCATTGAAAATCCAGTGATTGACTGGCAAACATTCTAGGCTGTGTGTAATCCATCTTTTTCCCCCAAGTCAGCTGAAACAGATTTCACTCCCTGCTGTGACCCTGAACAGTATAGAAATGAGTTCATGGATGGGATGGGATTTTGAACAAAAGCTTTCCCCCTTGTGTATGAAATTCTGACCTGGTCGAGCTCCTGGACTTTCTCTTGGTAGAGGAAATAAAAAATTCCTCAAGCAGTGCTAACTATCCATCAGATCAGTACAGCACATTCGTAAGACAGCTGCCCACCTGTTGTTCTGACGAATCAACCTCATACAACTCCCTTTTTATGGGTCTTTGCACTGTTTATCGTTGCATGTAAAAACATTGCTGGAGTTGGTAACCTGACCCTTTAGCTTGATTGTGCCATGAAAAACAATTTCAGAAGTAAATCTTGAACAGAGGATAAAAATTTAGGCCGGCATGCATTCCTACCCCAAAAATAACTTCCACGTCTATACAAAAATATTGAAATCTCCGATACCAGATCGTTATGCTTTAAAATCACTTTTCTCAAATCAAAATAGCAATGATTTTGATACTTCAGTCATTCAAGGTAGGAACACAGCGGAAAATAACTACACCATTGAGATACTTTGTAAATGATACGCATTTGGTCTGAAGTACTTTTTCCTCTGCTCGGGTAAGTGCGTAATGCATAAGCACAGCAGCATGTCACGCTGCTCAGTGGGTCTCAGATGGAGACACAATGGCAGTGTAAACGGGGTCATGTGTGGAGCTATTTCAGCTCTGCAAACAGCCAAGACGGAGATTGTGTTTTGTGTGAGTGTGTGGGGGAGAAATGCTAAAGAGTTGTGGCAACACAACAAACCTTGCGCAAGTTAAACCACAACAAACAATACAAGGCCTTTATGATTAGGCTGAAAAAAAGAGGACTGCACGGTGTCTCTTTTTGGATGTATCTTTTTCAGTATTCAAAATGTTGACAAAGCATGAATCGCAGACAGTTTTTTTTTATTTATATATATTAACACTTATAATGAGTCTGATTTGCTTTAATTGTGAAATAAATATTTCAAAATGGAGTTCTTGATCAACTTCAGAAAATATTGTGGTATTTATTAAATTTAATATTTCCTGGCAATTTCAGTTTGAGTTACCCAGTAGCCCATTATAAGACTGCAAATGTCTAGCTGCTACCTCTATATAGTTCAGTTTAAAATAAAATAATAATAATAATAATACTATTACCAGCTGATTGAGTTGAGTTAAAATAACTTTTCTCACAGAAAGTCCTGGCAAAGACAAGCGGTAGATAGTTGAGTTACACACTCCGCATAATAATACAATAGACCTCATACATGCATGAGATATATAACAGACAAATCATTTAAAAATAACATCTAGTTGATAAACAGTCGCAATGTTCCATCATTACTGATTGTAAAACATTTTTAAAAACACTCACTGATGGGTAGTGATTCCAAATTTAATGTGATTTGGAGTTCATACCAAACGATTGGAGCATACGTTGAAAAAAGTATGCTCCAAGTTCTGTTTTTGACAATGGAATAGTTACTAGCATTTTTTTCTGATGACCTTGTCCGATAAGTGCTATTATGGTAAGACAGCAGATTTGAAATGTAAGATGACAGTTTACCCATATGTGTTTTAGCAATGAAAAACAGTGCATGAGTTTTGCCTCTAATATAGAGGGAGGACCATTGCACAGTTTCATACAGAATGCAGTTGTGGGTTCTAGCTGTTGCATCTGAAGTGTAAGACTGAGTGGTTGATGATATCTATTTAAAAAAAAGAGGATGTGTGCATATAAATTAATATCCCCATAATACAATACTGATAAAACAGTGCACTGCACTAACCTTTTCCTTGCCGAGAAAGGAAAGCACTTTTTCGTTCATTCAAAAAAAAAAAGCCTAACTTAAGTCTGAGGTGTTTTTTTTATTTTTTATAAAGGCTCTGAATATGGACTGCAAATGACAGCTTGCCTATTTGTAGGACGACACCCTCTCTAATGAAATCATCCAGAATTGACAAAGTGACAAAGCTTGAATTTGACTCTGATGGGAAAGGACATCAGTGGTATCTCGCTTCACTACTCGTCCTGACTACAAGGTGTGTCAGAAAGGTTTCTGGTCTGGTGTCACAAAATATATTGTATTCAATATATAAATATAGTATACAAAGATTTCCCCCCACCCCCAGCTGTCTGATGCGCTTTTCCAGCCTTCCTTACCACACCTTCAAGCACTCCTGGAATTATTCTTCCAGGCTTAGTCATCACTGCCTTCTTAATGCTGTCCATTTCTTCAAAACAAGTCCCCTTAATGATACCATTGAGAAAGAGAGAAAGAGAGAGAGAGAGAGAGAGAGAGAGAGAGAGAGAGAGAGAGAGAGAGAGAGAGAGAGAGAGAGAGAGAGAGAGCAAAATCACACAGCGCCAATTCATGTTGGTAGGGATGGTTGCTCCTGCAGAGTGATGTTCTCTTGTCGGATGCTGAGGCCATTGCAAGCAAGTGTGTTGTCATGGTGAAACGACTACGAGTCACAACTCTGACCTCTTCTTGCACACTGAACAACGCAAACACTGCCCAATCGCTTCGTAGTCTTCCTGATTGATCATCTGGCCATGTGGCAAGAACTTGCAGTTGACAATGACACTCACGTTTGAAGTATGCGATCAACGTGACTGAGTTTGGACTTCAATCTTGGTGACGTCGGACTCTTCCATTGAAAGCTCTAACGTTTAGTCTGCGGGTGGTACGCAAAGAGCCGTGACTCATCACAACTAATGACGCTCCCTAAGTCTGGTCTCATCTTCACTCACTCTGATCGTTGCTTGTCAACACACACTGAGGATACGTTTTTAAAAGCATGTGGAAAAAAGCTTCAGAGCGTTAAGGTCACAGTTGAAAGGAACAATGCATAGCTTGGGTTTGAAGTAGTATTTTTATGACACCAATCCTGTAATTCCTCTCACAAATCACACCATTTTTATGCTGATGTATATGCCGATATGTATATTTAGAACTCTAAAATCAAAAAATAAAATAACCCTAACCCATTGGAAAAACTTATTAGCTTTTTCTGTCACAAAGTGGCGGCACGGTGGATGACTGGTTAGCACATGCGCCTCCCAGTACAAAGGACCTGAGTTCGGCCTTTCTGGGTGGAGTTTGCATGTTCTCCCCGTGCTTGTGTGGGTTTTCTTCCAAAGACATGCATGGCAGGTTAATTGAACACCAAATTGTCCCTAGGTGTGATTGTGAGTGTGGATGGTTGTTCGTCTCTGTGTGCCCTGCGATTGGCTAGCAACCAGTTCAGGGTGTACTCTGCCTACTGCCCGAAGCCTGCTGGGATAGGCTCCAGCGCCCCCAGCGACCCTTGTGAAGATTAGAGCGGTTAAGAAAATGGATGGATGTCACAAAGTGTACCTCAGTCTGACACAGCTAATTTGAGTTGTTTTTTAATTACGCAGTGGGAACTTGCTGGAATTTCAATGCAAGCTGTGTCATCATGTCTGCAATAGAGCTCCAACATGATAATATACTACTGCAAAACAGCAGCTGTTCTCTAGTTTATTGTCAGTTCAGCAGGGGCAGGATGCATGAATGGCTTCCTCCATTGACCCCCCTATGCTCCACCCCCTCAAAAGGTTTATTGCATTCAAATTAGTGAGTTCTTAATTCAAATTTGCTAGCAAAAAAAAAGACACAGTTTACACAGTGCTGAATAATGTGCATCCACATATGGAATACCTTTCTATACTGTAAATACTGTATGTTTTCTGTGACAATGGGATGGTGGCTAAAACAGGTGACACATACCGCAAGCAAGGCTGGTGATGGTAAAAAAACAAAAAAACAATGAACATTTCTCACTAAAATGTGTGAATTTTTGTTACCTAAGAAAAAAAAGAAGATCAGACAAAACATGAATATATGACAGGTATAAACTTTCACCATGCATTATTTACTCACACTTCACCTTGGCATCTTTCTGTTCAAGATTAAAAGAATAATTTCAAGGCTGTAAATAATCTGTGCAGGCACATATCACATCGTCTGACGGCCAGTGAATTATTTATTGTAATCTGGCGATGCAAGGTTGTTTATCACATATTAATGTGATACATCAGGGGAGTAATTCTCCTCTGGCACACTGCTAGCAGTTTCACTCAGTCGGCGTCAGAGCATATGTTGTCTATGAGGATTCATGAGGCTGTAATCTGAGTCTGAGCTAATCTACACCTGCAGCACCTGTCACGGAGCGATACTGATTATAGAAAGAAACTGCTCAGGTAATAATAGTCTCCATACTAAACTCGGAGGTAACATTCACATTTGAGCATTGACACTATTTTGGATGAAAAGACATCACAAGTAGTGATGCAGGCTGATAATAATTTAAATTGTGAATTTCATTTAAAAAGAAACATTGCAAAAAGGGGAATGCTGGCCTACACACCAGATTTAAAAAAATATTATTTTGCTAAACAGAGACACAATATACAGTAAATCCATATAATCACACACAAACAAATGACCTGTAAGGCATCTCCTAATAGGGAATTACATGTGTTATCTTCCATATAACCAAAAGGATACAGTATAAACAAAATATAGCCTAGAAGAAGGTTTATAAAATGGCTGAACATAATTGAGTGAAATCTAAAATTTATGGGGAGACTAAGGTGCAAAGCAGATGACCATTCAATATTACAGAATTACAGAGACATAAATTATAGCATAAATAGATAAATACACAAAATATATCCAAATGTGCTGTGCTTTAGCTGTACAATTAAGTCATTGTCATAACAGACACTGGTGGAGCCAGACTTTTTTAAATGGGGGTGAGGGGGGGGGGTGTCTTGGGGGCCAAGGATGCTTCAGGGTATCCAAAGATTATGCCAAATAATTTGTTTCATATTTAATTAATTTCAGTCGGAGTCTCTAAATGTTGAAATATATTTAAGTACATATTAAGCATGCAGGAGAATTTTGCACATAATGTGCTGTTTATTAACAATGTACAAAAACATTCAAAGTCTATGAAATAATTAACATCCGTGTTTAACATAAATGAAATTTTAACACATATACTTGTTTAGTTTAATCCGTTAAAGGAACAAGTCACATTTTGTACCCTCATTTCATTTTCCACACACCTTATAACAAAAACTAAATTTGTTTCTCGTACCACTGCTTAATTTTCAGCCACATAATGTTATTAATATTATTACCCCCCCGCCCCCCATTCTAGACTAAAAACGTTAAGGTATATATATACTAAGTGTTATGTATTTTCAAGCTGTTTTGTGTGTGATGTTTAAATATCTTTTTTTGAAATATATGCTTTGAATTTGGAAGGCCGCTTTGTAGTTTCTGTTTCCTGTTTCACGTCTCCGTTTTATCTTTCAGCTCATGCATTTATATTAGCTTGTCCAAAACAACTTTCCGTCCAAAACAATCTATCTGAACATACTGTAAAAGTTATTTTAAACAGTCACTCAAATCTCACGGGTAAACCAACATGGCATTCCCAAAAACATGTCATCTTGATTGGACTCTGGAAATTCTTCTTCTCCAGACTCTTAGTGAGGTGGATTTCAACATTGTGGGGTAAATAGCGCCTGCTACTCTGCAGGAGGGGCATAACAATTAGTAGGCGTCTGATTGAAAAAAAATGCGGGCAGGCTGCATTGCAAGACGTGCGGCACCACTACGCCAGTGCCGTGATATGTCAATCATTTGCCGCCTGCGATGTCCAATCACATTTGAGCAGGGGCAGGTGCCACCCCGGCCTCCCCGGCCTCCCCTCTGGCTCTGCCAGTGATAACACAATAATTTAGCCTGTGCTATCTGAATGAAAGGCAGCTATGTGAACCATTAAAATACCAGCAGTGTCACGTCACTTCTTCTACTTTGAACGGGTTTTCTCTAATTAGTCAACATAGAAGTTACATGCTAAGTAGCAAAACTGGTGTTGACAATGGACATCAATTTTGAGGAGCTGGCCCTGACTCTGCGGGCAGGCAATATTTCACCAGTTGCACTAGAGATAGCTACAGTTGGAGAATGAAAGATTGCCTGTAGGCTCATTAGGAACAACAGCTGGTTGGGTAATGAAGAGGAAACAACATGTCAAGAGGTTCAACAAACCTCCCAAGAGATGCATTTCCCAACTATCGAACAAAAGATAAATGTTGCATTATCTGTTTAAGAAGAAGATTTATGGCTCTGAAAGTAAAATTATGAAGTGATTTGACCTAATAATGGATATGACTGAATAATATTATCATCAGTCTAGGAGGGTAACTTTGGTGTGAAAGATGGGCGGACAAATTCAGTATTTTATGGAATACCCCGTCGTGATCCAAGCCCCCGCCCCCACCCCCTCAATTTTAAATGCATCAGTCCTGGTGTACTTTAGTTTTTACAAAGACCGTACTAATTACCGTACTTATAAAACAACAGCCTAGAATGGCTCTCTCTGCAGGTTTGTCAAACTAACTTTTGTGGCAGGCCACATCTTCACAAGAAACATCAAGGAGACCAACTTTGATTGCTTCGTGGACCACTTAATGTGGTATGGTGGGCCTTACCTGGGCCCCGGGCTTTGAGTTTGACACCTGCTAGTATGTGCCTAATGTTGCAGGGGCGTCAACTTTTTTTGCAATTTGTTTTTTAATCCAGTACAATACTTTTAAGTGCAGCTAGCTGTACTTAACTTAAATTTGCATTTACCGTAATTTACGGTACTACAAAACTGCAATAGCTAAATGTAGCCATAAAAAGACATCTGCACATATAGTGGCCGCTTTGTATTATTAGCCACGGGTCTCCATATTATAACATGTGATAATTGCACAGATGGATTTTTTGTGACAGAGGTCACACAGATGGCTTTTTAAAAACGTTTGCTTATCGAAATGTAAATTGGTACTTGCAAATGTGCATGATAAAAAAAATGGCCCGATTAAATTGCTGACGTAACATGGACAGGCTGCGCAAACTCCACTCACATTTTCAAGACTTTTATGTTGGCTGAATTCTGAAGTAGTTATTAACAGTTCATTTGGGAAGAGCAGAAAGGATAGCGTCACACGAATCAATGTGAGTGGACATAATAGTGTGCATTGACACCTCTGTGTTTTCTCAAGAGAAAAACAGGAAGAATCTGGGAGTATTTTTTTATTTTAAGTTGAAAAAAATCAGTTTTCACTATGTTGTTAATGTGTGCGATAACAGTTAAATAAGAGTCAAAGGAAACACCCAAGTTTTTGGCTTTATTTAAGGGGGTAAAAGAGACTTGTAAATTTAAACTAAGTTTATCTTCTTTGAGTTTCAGGGCCAGTAACTAAAACAACACTTTTTGTCCTTTCTGAGCTGATAGAAATTCCCTGCCATCCAAGACTTTATATCTGAAATACAGTTAAAAACTTTCAATCAAGTTGTGGTCATTAGGAAATGTGGAAATGTAGAGCTATCTGTCATCAGCATAATTGTGAAATCTTATTCAGTGTCTCCTGAGGACCCTACTAAGTGGCAACATGTACAAATTAAAAAGTATTGGACCTAAAATTGAACTTTGTGGAATACCACAATCTATCTTGTGACCTTGTGATAATGAAATCCCTAAATTCCTTGCGATTGTGCAGTACGTTGAGAAATGTTGTTCTTATACTGTTCACACAGTTGTTCACAAATAAAATTACATATATATATATTTTTTGTGTATTCAATTAAATAAAGGTTGAAAAAGATTTGCAAACATTACACAACATCCCAACTTCATTGGAATTAAGGTTTATTTAGTTTTATTTTCAGTCATTTCAATATTTAAGTTTTGTGCCTTTCAATAACGCCCTTTATTGACGAGTCACCACTGGGTGGTAATCCAGCTAAATATTATTGATTAAGTTACTAAAAATATAGAAAATATTTTCATTAAATAGCACAGTTGTGCTTATAGCTTAAAGACCATACTATGACTTTGTCCAATATTCTGACTACAAGATTATTTACTTTCACACAGAAGTGAGTCATTATTGACTGGGGTGCTTCTCGGGCTCTGTGTTGACTGGCCCCGGATCATTGTTCAATCTCACGCTACAGATGTTTCATTGGACTCTAATCTTGTGGCTGGACAGTCTATTGCATTAAGATGAATTTAGTTCCATGGCCATGGAACCGTTGCTGGACAATTCTGTCATATGGCATGGGGTGTTAGGCTGCGGTAAATATCCTTCCACAGGACCATGCTGTCAGAGATGTGCCTGATTAGCAACTGAATCTTGTTGCAGTCAACCATAACTTCTCTTTTTTGAAGGGCTCAAGTACTGCATGTGCGACCAAAAGGATCAGACTTCACGATGCACTTGTGTGCTTGGGCCCAATGCAAAAGACGCATATGCCAAAATTGATTTTATCTAAAACCTAGATCTTTTTACTAGTCTGAAGCAGGAGATAATATCTGTTGAGTTTTTTTTTTTTTAATCAAGCACAAGCAGAAATTTGTTAGACTTTACTGTTATTTCACTTTCTAAGGCCTGGCGTTATTGCTTCATATTTTAACTAGCCAAGACAATTAAAAACACATTTATAGGGTAGATGAGTTTTGCAGCTAATAAATCCTTCATCAATGTGTATGAACATTTAAGAGACAAGGTTAAACTCCAACTCTTTAATAAGAATTCTAACACATTAACAAGGAAAAGCTCGCAATCCTGTGACATTGTTAATGTCGTAAATGCAACAATGAAATTCAAATTCAATTAGAATATTTTTGTTGCTCTTTTGCGTTACAACATGCTTCCAGATTTTTTTGCAGATTGACAAGTCAGGTTTTTAATTTTTTAATTTTATTAATTTTTTATTTTATAACTTTTCAATTATCATAAATTAGTTATGGCTGCTGTTTGACAATGGTTATTAATCGGAATATTTGATGAAGCTAAATTGAATCCTTCAGTTGGAGACACCGAAAACAATGAAAGATCTCAGTTTGTAAAGAGGTAAGGATAAAGAAATATGAGTTACAAGAGGAGAAATCAGATTGGCATAATGGCTTGGTGTCATCCTTAAGGTGATTAAAGCCGAACGATTGATGGTTCCCTCAAAAGCTCTAATTAAAGAAATAATTGGAACATTAACAGCTCTTGTGAATTTAAAGGTGGCAGTCAGCAAAGTGACTCCCAGTTGTAAGTCAGTCCAACTTCCTTTATGATCTGTGTGCGCCAATAAATAGTCTATAACAGTAACGTGTGCCGGAAGTATTGTTAGAGAAGTTAAAATACGCTTGCTTGCAAACACAGATTGCCAACTTGACCACTCATCACGTCACGTGACATCTCGCCGTAATTCAGCAAATGTGCTACCACCAGACAGGTAGTAGGCCTATCAGTGATGAATAACAAAGAGGAGAACTATGAAGAAGACCAAAGCATACACAGAGCGCATCTAAAGTGAGCTGTGTGCAGACTTTAAGGCAACCAGACAGTATTTTGACATAACCAGACATGAACATCATGTTTCCCACAATGCAATACAAAATGGCTCCATTGTTACATTATTTTCACTATGGGAATTGGGCTGTATGTTGACAGTCTGACTGAGCAGAGCCACAATATATTTTTTTCATTCCTGCCACCTCAATTACCAAAATGTGTCTGCTTTCATGTCAGACGCACACTCGGATGTGAATTTAAAATTGTAAAATTGTCAGATAAGTGGTATAGCAGTAAGTGTGTTAATGGGTTTCTTGTCAGAAATAAATTATGTGATCTTGTATGCGCAGCCTGGCAGGTACAAATGTCTACACTAACCTTCTCAGTGGCTGTGGCCGTTGGGTACAATATTGAATTTATAATTAACCTGTGAGGAAATGTGGGCATTTTTCTATTAAAAGAGACATCTTGTCAATTACAATCCTTGCAGAGATATTCACTGAACTTCTTGTTGGAAGAAAGGTCAATAGCTGTGTGTAATGAGTAATTGACTCAAGGCAGAGAACAGCTCCGACTTAGACTGTGGTCCTGATCAAGTCACCCAATGTGATTTATTCCCATATCATTTTCTCTCTCATTTTCTAACGTGTTGCGAAAAATCATGTCTGATTAAATTGCTTCTGTTGGGGGCAATTCATCACCAAAATATGACTTGGGAAATGGAGCTTAAATGGGATGAATGATGAAAAGAACATGACTTTTTGAATTTCAGCAATAGCACAGATCGGCACTAATGACCCGTTAACAATGGCCCAATGTTTGTGGTCCACTGGTGATGGAGGACAGTGCTAACAAGCATATGTAAATGGATAGCATTAAAAAGGACTTAACGTATTGTACTGTAAGACATTTAGAAACCACCTTGAAGTTTTTTTTTTTTTAGAGACCAGCTTTTTTAAAGCCGAGACACAACATGAGTACATGATGTAATAGTAATCTATGAAATCACTATCACTCAGAAAACCAAAAACACAACATAATTTTGTTTTATGTTTAAAAATGATTAAATGAATGCATGCAAACAAATGTACAGTATAAGAAGTGACATATATTAGAGACATTGCATGAAAACTGAGCAACCGGAAGTTGGCAAAACAGTTACGGCTAGGCGTGTCAAAATTAGTGTGTTAATTTTGAGTTAATTTAAAGTTCCTTTAACACAACAATTTTTTTAAGCATGTGATTACTGACCACCACTTACTTGGAAAGCCTGTACTGTGGGAATTCCAGTCGCAATGGGCAAAATTTAGCAGTTATAAATTTAATAAGGCATATATTTGTGGAGACTGGGGTGAAGTTGTTTTTTACAATTTTTAAAATGTTCAGAATTTCACAAGCACTTCAAGTTAAAGATGAGATAACTCTTAGTATGAAAAGAAAAATGCACTGAGCTGTCACCGTTTTCCAAATGTAATTATGCCATCTAGTGGCAGAAAAATGACACAAATTGTCTTTTACAGTACAGTACATATTTTTAATTTTAGCTAAATTTTATGAATTATTATGCAATTACTGTATGCAGCCACATTTCTATTAGTTTAACATTTTTTCCACTTTTATGTTAACAAGAGTATGAAAACGTTTAATTTTTTAATTTGAGATTAATCAAGAGTTAACTATTGAAGTCATATGATTAATTATAAATAAAAAAATGTAATCGCCTGATACCTTTAGTTACAGCACATTAGGTTGACATGCTCATATAATTAACAATGCCATTTTGAAAAATTCATGTTTGTCTTGAAAAGATTGAGATGAGTTCTCAAACTCATTCCCTCTAGAGAAGTGACAAGACTTTCATCAAGAGGCCAAGGCGGCAACAAATATACCGACATCATAGTGTCATGAACGCACGGAGACTGTAGTTTAGATGTTCCTCGCCTCACCAAAGGCAAGATATGTACACATATCTGGCAGTGTTAATCTTGACATCTGTTTAACATGGATGGATTAAGGCCTGTGTGATGTTGAGCCTACACTGTTGAAAACCCCATGTATAATTCCCTGTGAAGTTGAAAAGCTGAAACTCCAAGCGCTTTTGACAGATCCCAGCAGGTAAAAGTTTGGAGAGCTTTGGGACCTGGATTTCAGCGACTTAATTGAAGGCGGAGTCACATCACCACGCTGCATTATAATACAAACATGCCCACCTCTATCTAAAGCCCTCCTCGGGGGACTGACACGATCCTCAGAATATTCCAAAATTATCGTTAATAAATACGGCGCGCAAACTATTCAGCCTTCCTTTGAGACCAGGCCTCTTCATCATTAAGGTTTGCTCTTGAATATTTTTCTTGAGCAGTGGATTTTGAATTATTTTGAATTATTTTTAAGATGTTATATGCACCAAGTATGAGGACAAGTACTTACATTTACATATTTGCCAAAACTGATTTCCGATACTAGCCTGTATTGTAATGCAATTCTGAATTTGAACACAAGGGGGTGCTCTATGTAACTCGGGTACATAGATAAGAAGACGAAGAAGAAATAAGAGTCAAAAAAGAACACAGAGTCTGGTGTGTGACAACTTGATACCTACTATAAAATGAAGTGAGTAAAGATACAAAAGATGGCTTCTGCATGCTTCTTGAGAATAGCATGTTATTTTTCAGTTGACTTAAAATGTTGTCACCCACAATTACCTTAAACTATCACACAGCTGACTTGGCTCCACATACTACATACGCTACGTTTTGTAATTATGGTCGCAAAGTTCACCGTTGATTGCATCGGACTATAACACATTTGCAGATTTCGTTACGGTTCAATGAAATCCAAGATGGTCATTTTGAACATAAATCAGGCTTGTAACATGTTTTCTTCCTCTTGTGTCGCTAATGTGTGAGTCATATCTCTTTTCCTTTTGCTCCAATGAGTTTTAGCAGCAGGATTTCAACAAGAATCATTATTACTCGTATAAAACAGAGGCTGCATTTAAGTGCCGTCTTTTCTTTTGTGCACGGGAGTAATGAAATTGAGACATTGGCGTGGGAAAGAAAAGGTCACATCACTGCAGGATAAATGTCTGCGTCTTCCAAATTGAAAAAAGGAATGTGACATTTGAGCGGCATACGGGATGATCATGTCCAATTAATGACAAATTTGGTGTTTGAAAGCTGTTGTCACCTTGTCTACACATTTTACATAGAGAGATTGTTTGTTGTGTATTCCGTTGTATTGCAGATCTAACATAAGTAGTGAATAATATATATTTTAAATCTATCGCTAAAGAAAAGATAGAGAAAAGTATCCCAAACATACGGCCCATGGGGCCAAGGGGTTTAATCCGGCCCGTGAGATGGTCTTGTAAAGAAAAAAAAAAAAGTAATGTTGGATCAATTAATCAGACGGCTAAAATAAAAACATAAATGTATAATTTCACAAGCAATCTCGAAATGAGCAATGCAACTTGTACACAGAATTGACCTGGATCTCATTATTTTACACACAACCTAAAGTTACGGTTTGTTGAAAAAAATAAAAACATAAACCAACATAAATCAAATATAAACGTGCTGAATATAACACACACTCAGGTACTGGTAACACAAACAGATATGACATAGATTAACGTCCTATAACTTCATTAACTGTGCCACACAATGCATTCTGGGAGCAACATAAATGCAAAAACAGGTAGATATAACACGCCCAGAACTCACACAGACAACATTTACAGTTGAGCCCCGCTATTTATTTAGGTGTATAACTGACACCAATTGTTTTTAAGTTATATACCATGATTTTACCCACTTAAAATATTTTCCTCCATGTGGCCCCTGAGCTAATATGAGTTTGACACCCCTGGTATAAAGCCTAACTTAAAATACAATGCCATACTGTCCATTTAACTCTTCCATCCGACAATGTATTTCCTTCCGGCCATTTTTCCGTCATAGGACCTGTCAAGCTAGTCACACATTCAACACTTTATTGTCTGCAATGTCACAACAGTCTGGCTAACCTGCGATGTCACTGACACTCACAAGGACTTTAAAATTCCATCACATGATGAAATGAACCAGACCTAACATGAGCAAGTGGATCCACTTTTATAAATTATGACAAAGCCATCTTGAAATATTTGTTATATACCGTAAGCAAGGCAGCAACATTGGATTGGAGGGTTTTGTTTAAATTTGTGGTAGAAGTATAATTTAGAAAGATATTTTATGTATTATTAGTAGCCAATTCAACCCTTCCAATCTTTGTCATTCCAATGTAAATACAAGTTTTAAAAAAAAATGTTCAAGCAACCTATTTTAATGGAACAAATTGTATGTACAGCGCATGTACAAGTGTTTCTGTTTTTTTTTCTTTTTACACTCTGCCACTTCATTGTTGCAGTGAAATTCATGAAAAATCCTAAATGACCTTAATGACTTTACACAAGAATGTCAAAGAAGATGGCCGATATTCCTCCCGAGGCACCTTTTTCGCCTGCACAGCCACCAGCGCGGTGTCAGTAAAGCCTCATTAGAGCCGCAATCCGACTGTGGAGAGGGAATTTTTGCAACATTAACTTTAACATTGCCAATCCTGTAAATAATATTCTAGTTATGGCCCTGGTCACCTGCTAGAGGGAGTAAAGGAGGGGTGGGGGCGAGGGAATAGCTTTACAGGGTGCGTTGCATTTGTGATTTTGTGATATGATAAACGGCAATTCTGTAATCACAACATACACAATGATACAAACAGAACATGAAAGACAATAGCATTTGGCAGCATCAATTTCTCACCCTACACATTAGAAGCCCAAACGTGAGAGAGAGGAGTGTAAAATGTTACAGCTAAAGCAGGAAATATAAACTTGTTTCACAACTCACATGAAATCACATCATGGACTAGAGCCAGACTAAGTGAGGCTCCTTGCAGAAAGTAAACAAAATAACTCAATATAGCATTGCTGAAGTTCTTGCTTTTCAGTCCATATGAGAAAAAGAAAAATTATGTTACATCTTGTATTGTTTTCACAACAACACTGAGGCAGGAAGGCTGTGAGTAGAGTTCAAAATCTCAATGATTTTGTGTTTTTAGCATGCCACTGGCTTCAGAATATTTAATAATATTTAATAATATTTAATACTTAAGTAACTTAAAACAGACTTTTTTTGGCAACTTGATCTGCCCAGAGCTGCAATAAATCTGCATTTTAAGTCGAAGGAAAAGCCACAAGGACGACTAAGTTACTTTATTCAAGTCATCATTGTTTCTAGAACATTTTAAAAACATCCACAACTATATAAAAAAAACACACACACACACAAAGTACAGTACAGAAAACTTAAGGCAATAATTTCAATAATAATACATTTATAAATGACTAAATCAATTAGTCTAATTAACCCTTAACGTTCCAACTGAAGACTGAAGTCTCCAACGACAATTATGTTGGCAGCAGGGTCATTTCACTATCAAAATTTCAATTTCACAATCACAGCGTGCATGACGTGACTCAAGTTTAAATATAAACTGCAGTTTTATTGTGTTCACCTGTGCTTGTCAACCCGGCCCCTTGTGTCATCCAATCAGCTTCCTCAGCCACTTGTGTCTTGTCCAGGTGTTCCTCGCTGTCTTGTCAGTTATTTAGTTCACTGCTTTCGTTCAGTCCTTGTACTTAATCTTGTTTTCGGACTTTGTTGATGTTGTGTTTTTTTTAAAAACCAAGTACCTTTGTTGGGTTTTTCATTTTTTTTTAATTATTATTTTTTTTTTTTGGGGGGGGGGGGTTACGTCCATAACGAAACATAACAGTAGTATAATTTAAAACTAACGAATTAACTGGAATATTTGAACATATAAAAATAAGAAATCACTGACTTTAGAAAGAGTTTAAGGTTGCTAGATTTGTTGCTGCATGTTTTTTGTCTTTCTTTTTTTTCGGGGTGGGGGGGGGATGTACTGTTGTAGTGGAGCTCCAGACTGCCCCTAAATGTTGGCAGTTTCCCCTTAAAATTTGAGACATTGCACTTATTCTTTTCCATCTACTCACTCCAGTGCCACCAGTAAATTAGCTAAAATAATGTTTTGTTTTGTTTTTTATTTGGCACACTGCTCTTGAATATTCGTTTTTTGCTGACAAACATCTGCTCCACATCTCAGCCCATTTATTAGTACCATAGTCAAAAAATAGTCAAATGAATATCTACTTTTCAAGTCATGAGCTCCTAGTAAAAGGTCTAAAGCCCTGTGTTGGCAAAGTTGGCAAATATATCAAAAAAGTGCAATCCTTTTTTCCCCCTTTGCAACTTCTTAATCCTTCATTTTATATTTCTCTAAATTATTGGGTAATTGGTCATGTTTTGTTTTTGTTTTTCCTTCCAGTATCAGGCTGTCAACAGCAAAAGGCTGCATGCTCATTACTCAAGGTTAAGCAAAAAAAAAAATAATAAAAAAATATCAGTGAGGCAAATCAGATGAAGGTGTCAAAGGCACAGTCGCCTGACCTTTACACAATTCAACTCAACATAAGGGTGATGGGTGCCCGAAATGTAATTTGCCTGTTGACAAAAATTGCATGGACATCTAATTATTGACAGTCTGCTATGAGACTGTGCACTAAATTACGTGCTCTGTGTTGGGATACTGTAGATATTGACAAGGTCGGAATATATTGATGTCTGCTGACACCTGATATCAATAGGTCATCTGGGTGATTTGACATATCTTGCGGTCAAACAGGCCATAAGACTCTACAAGTCCGCCCCTAATACAACCACTGCCTCAAATAATGATCGTTCAGTGTAGGGATTCATTTAATTAAAAACATGCATGGGTATTGCACCAAAGTTATTATAAAATACAATCAATGGTATTAATTAGTTCTTAATTTCAGCAGTCCACAAATTCTCATTAAGCACAGCATTGCACTTATTTTATTATTGCCTGAGTCAATATTGGGGAGAGGCAATTATAGTTATTATTTCTAGACAAGCTGCACATAGACAGCAAATCCATTGGTGGGTTGCCAAAGCACAGAGAAATTTCTTTCTAGGACAAAATGAAGGTGAATAAACCATGACAGCAACGAGCAGACCTGGCATTTAAAAGATTAAAATAGAGCGAGAAGTTATTCATTTTATCTTCCAAAAGATGGCCTCCAACCTGCGCACTATTTGCCTCTCTTTTCCCTCCCATCTATTGTTCGATCTATGTGCTGAGCTGGCTATGGCGGAGTTAACGAGGATAAGTGGACCACACATAGACGACGAAGTAGTTCAATAAAGAAAGCTCGAGCAGATGTTAATGATTATGGATTTACAAGGATGGGGGAGAATACATAATCACTCTTCACAAGCATCTGCAGCTAGACTGTGTATCTTTACTCCAGCATAAAGTTTTGACAACGAGAGAAAAGTATTGAACATTTTATTTGTTAATGCATTCACCAAGTATAATTTTAACTTTTAAGGAATGTGCTTTTTGTGGCATTATCTCATCTTCTGTTGTGCTTCAACAAAGTGTTAATCCACAAAGGCTCATCACTTTATATTTGATCTCCCCCCCGCCCCCCCCCTCCAATCTGAGTGCCAGCACATTATAGAACGCTATCAGTTCCACTACCTTGCCTCATATTAATTTTTCCCCTGGTTGGTTTTATATCCATTCTCTCACCTCTAACTTTAAACTCCCACATTAAAGCTGCATACCAATTATTCCAGTTTTAATACCCTACTGAGATTAGATGGTATAATATTATGGAAGACGGCCACAAGGTAGTTGGTCAGCAAGGAGTCCAAACTTAAGGAAACGGGTTTAAGAATATAGTTCCTAACATAAACAACTGTGTAATCATGGATCATGAAAGGTTAAATATTGAATAAAGGAGAAAATTTGGACAAGCCATATTTTTGGGGCAGGTTCCAGGGGGTGGGACACTCGACTCAAAAAGGTCCAACCTTACCACAGTTGAGCAACTCATTAAGTAACAAAACAGGTCATTGATTTTACAGCTTTGTCCAGGGATTTTATGGGACATAAGTGACTCTCATAAGATTTCACTATGCATCATTAAATAGGAGATGTAGATGATCCCTAAAACATTTTCCCCTCTGCAATGACAAAGCCAAAAGTATTTAATATCCTCCTCAAAGAAATATGTGGAGCGCAGAGAACTGGAAGGACTTCTGAAGGTCACTGTTTGGTCCCAATTCCAAGCTCAAACATGGCGTGTAAAGCATTGAAGTTTATCACGATCGGAAGAAAGATTATTGCTGCACAGTACCTTAATAATGCTTTTATACCAAAACGCTGCCCATACAGAATGTCTTAGAGGCACTAGTCAAGGGTTGAAAGGGACATACATGCTTCCTCTCCATTTGAAAATTGATTTCATAATACATGAAAAGGCTTTTAAAGCTTTGCATAACTTAATATGTGACCCTCTTACGAGACAGTTGCAGTGAAGTGCAAAATTGTTGCTTGAACCCTCCGAGAGCTGGTAGACATGCAAATGCTGCCATCTGTCCACTTGGAAATTAATATACCAATATGGGCGCAAATTAGGGCTCATAATATTGATGAGTTGCCCTAATTCTCAGGAGTTCAGCAATTAATACTACGCAGGAACGCAAACTTTCGATGTGGTGCTGCTTCTTATATACCTCACACTACAAAAACAAAAATACAATAAAAAATACTAAAGATTAGAAACAAATAATGGTAATTTTAACTACCTGTATATAAACAATTTTTTAATGCAGTATGCTTCCTTTTGCATGCAGTCTCTATTCCTTTTATGATCCATGGCCTATTTGAACCATGAGATTGTCATGATTAGTATCAGCTGTGCTGTTTCAGTTGCAGTTGCTGGGGAGACAGCTGGTGGGCGGAGCCCACCACACTCACCTGTAACCCGTTAGCTCATCAGGCCAAGTTAAAAGCCTGAGAGAAACAGCAAGGAGTGTCGGGATATTCCTCTGTGACACTACTCACTTGACCCGACTGGTAAACGCTTATCCGAGAACCAGCTGCTGATCTCCATGACTTACCTTTTTGCTGCCACTGTGCATGCTTTTGTGTTTGTTTGCTATCCGCCTGTGTGCGTGAGTTTGTGTTTCCTTTTGTCCGCCTGTGTGCGTGATTTTGTGTTTTCATTTATTACTATTATTAAATCTAAGTTATCCGCATCCCTGCCCTGGCTCGCCTTCCTCTCTGCATCTGGGTCCTCCTTTCTCAAGCCGTGACAGAATATCCCGACCAGTTATGGACCCCGCAGATCCCAACAGCCTGTGCCAGGCCATGGCCAGCCATGGGCGCTTACTCGGACAGCACGAACTATATTTCCGCGAGCTGAAGGAGGCACTGTCGACGCTGACCGCCCAGATCGGGTCGCTCACCTTGAAGGTGGAGCAGAGGCCGGAATCCACGGCAGCAGAGGACTTGCGTGCAGCCGTGGCGTCACCTGTCGTCTCCGCGTTCCAATCAGCTGGCAATGCTGTAGCTCGGGAACCCAATATTCCCCATCCTCCCCGCTACGCTGGCCAAATTGGGGGTTGCGACCAATTCCTTCATCAGTGCAGCCTGGTTCTAGATCAACAGCCGCACACCTTCCCGACTGATGGCGCCAAGGTCGCTTTCGTAATGAGCCTACTTTCCGGCCAGGCGGCGCTATGGGCGATGGCGGTGAGTAAAGCCAATCCCGAACTCCGAGCTTCATTTTCTGCCTTCCTGCAGGAATTTAGGAACGTTTTCAACCACCCCGTAAAAGGGAAGGAGGCGGGCAGCCGCCTGCTGGACCTCCGACAGGCCGACTTGTCCGTGGCAGAGTACTCCATCTCCTTCCGGGTTTTGGCCGCCGAGAGCCATTTCAACGAGGCGGCGCTGTGTGGTATCTTTCGGCGGGGACTCAGCCCGCGAATCAAGGATGAGCTGGCAGCACGGGATGAGACGTCCGGTCTGGAAGAACTCCTCAACCTGGCCATCCGCTTGGACAATAGATTGCGGGAGCGGGAGGAGGACCGACGACCAAAGGAGGCAGACACGGCTGCTTCACCGTTTTCGACCACGTCCGCGGGGCGCTTCGTCGGCGCCTCGCCTCCCGACGCCTCGTGGCGACGCCCTCCGACGGGAGATGGTATCGAGCCAATGCAGCTGGGGGGAGGACGGCTCCCTGCGGCGGAACACAGGAACCGATGGAGAAATCAGGCGTGCCAATATTGTGGTCGGCTCGGACACCAATCGGCCACGTGTTGGAGGCGGCCGGATAGACGTCGGGACATCGCACCCGTTCCAGCTGCAACCACTCAACCCCAACGCAACAACCAGTGTGAGTACTCTCAGTCTCCAGGAGCATGTGACCCTAACAGTCCATTGGACACTAAAAGACTACAACTGTCGGGAGAAATGACTTGGGGTGGGGTGAATGTAAAAATGACGGCGTTGGTGGACTCGGGGGCGGATGATTGTATTATCGACCCGAAAATTGTCAACATCCTAAAATGTCCGATGATTAGACTCGAGAAAACAAAGGAGATGTATGACCTTAATGGGCGCCTCTTGGGGGTGATTACCCATAGAACAGAGGGTCTACACCTGCGCTTATCAGGAAATCACGTGGAGACTAGACAGTTTTTTATTATGCCCTCCCGGTCAGCCCCAGTGGTCCTGGGTCTGACTTGGCTGGCCAGGCACAACCCAGACATAAACTGGGGCAGGCCTAGGTTAGAGAGGTGGAGCTTGTTTTGTCACTCCCATTGCCTGCGGTCAGCGGTGGACTACCACTGTGGCCCAGCGAAGGCAACTGGGGAATCAATTAACCTGGAAAATGTGCCAGCGGAATATCACGATTTACGGGAGGTATTTAGTAAAGACCGGGCCTTATCTCTCCCTCCACATCGGCCTTATGATTGCGCGATAGAATTGCTTACCGGCGCACCGCTGCCTAGTACACGCCTATACCAAATAGCTAAGCCGGAACTCCAAGCCCTTAAGGAGTATGTCACAACATCGCTGGCTGCCGGTCTTATTCGGCCTTCCAAGTCACCGCTAGGGGCAGGATTTTTCTTTGTGGAAAAAAAAGACAAGACCCTTCGCCCCTGCATCGATTTCCGTGGTTTGAACGATATTACAATTAAAAACAAATACCCATTGCCACTGATGGATTCAGCCTTCGCTCCCTTACACTCTGCTACGGTGTTTACTAAATTGGACCTTCGTAGTGCCTACTACCTGGTTAGGATAAGGGAGGGTGACGAATGGAAAACAGCTTTTAAAACACCCATTGGGCACTTTGAGTATTTAGTTATGCCTTTTGGCCTCTCAAACCCCCCCGCAGTATTTCAGTGTTTTATCAATGACGTCTTGCGTGACATGCTTAATCATTTTTGTTTTGTTTATCTGGACGACATTTTGATTTTCTCCAGAGACCTAGCAGAACATCAGCAACACGTTCGGCTGGTTCTGGAGCGGCTGCTGGAAAACCGGCTGTACGTGAAAGCAGAGAAGTGTGCATTTCACACCCGTTCGGTCCAGTTCCTCGGGTATATTGTGGAAAGAGGTCAATTGAGGGCTGACCCGGCCAAGATCCAGGCCGTGGTCGAGTGGCCAACACCCACGTCTAGAAAACACTTGCAGAGATTCCTGGGGTTCGCTAACTTCTATCGTCGGTTCATCCGCGATTATAGCTTGAAAGCGGAACCTCTGACAAGGCTTACATCTACAAAAACTCAGTTTATTTGGACTCAGCAGGCTGAGGCTGCCTTTGTTAAATTGAAGTCATTGTTTTCACGTTCACCGGTCTTGACACACCCTAACGAAACTCTTCCATTTGTCGTCAAGGTTGACGCTTCAGAGACAGGAGTGGGGGCGGTGTTGTCCCAACGATCCCCGGTTGACCAGAGGCTGCATCCCTGCGCTTTCTTCTCTCGTCGGCTCAACCAGGCAGAACGCAATTACGATGTGGGCAACCGTGAGCTGCTGGCCATAATTTTTGCCTTGCAGTAGTGGCGGCACTGGCTGGAGGGCGCGGCGGAACCCTTCCAAATTTTCACGGACCATAAAAACTTGTCATACTTACGGTCCGCTCGGAGACTGAATCCCCGCCAAGCACGCTGGGCCCTGTTCTTGACGCGTTTCAATTACTTCATTACCTACCGACCTGGATCCCGGAATACCAAGCCGGATGCCCTGTCCCGCTTGCACGGTCCGGCCGCCGAGGGGTCTCTACCCGGACCGATTGTGCCGACAGTGGGAGGTTGAGCGGAGGGTGGTGGAGGCAGCTGACGGCAGGCAGACCCCGGTAGCGTGCCCTGGCGATAAGTTGTTCGTGCCCACTCACCTCCGGCCAGAGGTGCTGCAGTGGGGGCACGCATCGAGGGTGGCATGTCACCCAGGGGTGGGTCGCACGCTGTCCCTGGTGGCGCAGAGATTTTGGTGGCCCGGGCTGCGCAAGGACGTTGAGGACTATGTCGCGTCTTGCGCGGCGTGTGCCCGTAATAAGTCCTCTCGCCTGAAACCATCCGGCCAGCTCCGTCCCCTGCCCATTCCCCACCGTCCTTGGTCGCATGTGGCGTTGGATTTCGTCACCGGGCTACCTCCTTCCAACGGGCAGTCGGTAATCTTGACAGTGGTGGACCGGTTTTCAAAAATGGCCCACTTTATCGCCCTGCCTAAATTGCCCACCTCGCTGCAAACAGCTGATGTCCTGATAAAGGACGTTTTTAGGATCCACGGGATACCAGTGGACCTCGTCTCCGACAGGGGGCCTCAATTCGTGTCCCGGGTGTGGAAGGCCTTCTGCAAGTCCTTGGGGGCTACGGCTAGCCTGTCTTCAGGCCACCATCCCCAATCTAATGGGCAGACGGAGCGGGCCAACCAGGACTTGGAGTCGGCACTCCGATGCGTATGCCATCAGCACCCTTCCTCGTGGGCGTCCCACCTCCCGTGGGTCGAATACGCCCACAACACTCTCGTATGTTCTGCCACAGGGTTGTCCCCGTTCCACGCGGCCTGTGGTTATCAGCCCCCCTTTGTTTCCTTGCCAGGAGGGCGTGGTGGCCATCCCCTCGGTCCATACTCACCTCCGCCGGGCTCGCAGGGTTTGGCAGGACACCAGGAAGGCCCTGTGCCGCACCTCGGACCGCAACAAGCGGCTCGCAGACAGGCACCGGCTTCCGGCACCATCCTACCGACCGGGTCAGAGAGTTTGGCTCTCCACCCGGGACCTGCAGTTGGCAGGGAGCTCCAAGAAACTGGGGCCTCGGTTTGTCGGCCCGTTTGAGGTCGACTCCGTGATCAACCCGGTGGCAGTTCGGCTCAACCTGCCACCCACGCTCAAGGTACACCCAGTTTTTCACACGTCCTTGCTCAAGCCGGTCTCGGCCAGCCCATTGTGCCCGCCGGCCGCGCCCCCACCACCTCCCCGGGTCGTCAGCGGGCAGCCTATCTACACGGTTAGGGCCATACTGGACTCTCATAAGCGCGGCAGGGGGATGCAGTATCTGGTCGACTGGGAGGGGTACGGCCCCGAGGACCGCCAGTGGATCCCCCGCTCCTGGATTCTGGACCAGTCACTGGTTCGCGACTTCCATTCGTCACATCCTTCTCTGCCAGGTGGTCCGCCTAGGGGTGTTCGTTGATGGGGGGGTACTGTCATGATTAGTATCAGCTGTGCTGTTTCAGTTGCAGTTGCTGGGGAGACAGCTGGTGGGCGGAGCCCACCACACTCACCTGTAACCCGTTAGCTCATCAGGCCAAGTTAAAAGCCTGAGAGAAACAGCAAGGAGTGTCGGGATATTCCTCTGTGACACTACTCACTTGACCCGACTGGTAAACGCTTATCCGAGAACCAGCTGCTGATCTCCATGACTTACCTTTTTGCTGCCACTGTGCATGCTTTTGTGTTTGTTTGCTATCCGCCTGTGTGCGTGAGTTTGTGTTTCCTTTTGTCCGCCTGTGTGCGTGATTTTGTGTTTTCATTTATTACTATTATTAAATCTAAGTTATCCGCATCTCTGCCCTGGCTCGCCTTCCTCTCTGCATCTGGGTCCTCCTTTCTCAAGCCGTGACAGAGATGTTGTGGGGACTTCTTGTCAATGATCTTTGCACTCACTTGCTATTAATATTATTTACAAGGTGACTTTAATTAAGGTAGTGAAGGGGACACATTAAAAAATATATATATATTTCTTTTGTTTTACCAGTGGTATTTTTTTTTTATTGTCATGGACTCGCAAAATACGGATGTATTATTTTCAGTCAATTTTAATTCCAATGTGACTAGCAACAAAGAAACACGTATGATCAAGAATGATTTGCTACTGTTATATAATTCATTGATTGTTCCAGACCTGACCTATTGCATTGAAGTGTGAGGGGGGTGCAGCCAAAGCCTACACTGAATCCATCTTACAGAGACCACACTAACCCATTATTTATACAACTACAAACTTTAAAGTTTAATGAATTGATGGAGTTTAACCGCCTTAAAATACTGTACAAAGCCCATCCTGAAATTTTTACCAGTTAATATACAAACTAAATGTATAACAAGGGGAATTGAGTACAAATGAAGATGAACAGACATTTTTTTCCAAACCTAAATATAGAACAAAACAAAAAGAAAGATGTATTACAACTCAAATTGTCAGTCTGTGGAACAATCTGGATTGTAAAACAAAATCTTCTCAGTCTATTTGTATTTGTAAAAAAAAAAGCATAAAAGCACAATTACTGCAAAAATATATGTAGCACAAGGACACACAGTTGAAATATTTTTAATTATCTTGTAATACTGAAAGCGTCTTGACCGCTCGTTGTCATTAAATTTGTGTTGTTTTTTGGTGTGTTTTTTTAGTTGATCAGGGGCAGACAAAACAAGTTTTACATCTTTTTGTCCCCTTTCATTTCTTTTGCTTTACTTTGAATTTGAATATTGCTTTATATTAAATAAATTGATTGATACATCTTAAAAATATGCCTGTTATGGATAAGATCATGCCTAGTAATTACAGTCACTTTAAAACTTAGATGGATGATGCACCAGTTTTTTAAATTATTTCAGAATGTCTTCTAACCACTATAATATGATGTCGCATACATTTATTTTGGTTCAGATACGACGCCCACCCATTTTCATCTTCTACTGTGGGGAGTCGATGTAAAGTCAGGTGTCAGACATCTTTCTGCCATGGAGTCGGCTCTGATGTTTAATCAAGGGAAGTGTATTCATCTAAGAAGAATTTGGATTTCTGATTAAATTTATATATCCAGACTGTTCAATTTTAATTCCACATGGCAATACTGAGTGTTACCAAGCATTCAGGGCTGGAGTGGTCACCTGGCATACAGGAGAGATGTCCGGTGGGCCCATGTCTTTTAGGGTCGATTCAGTGCTATTTAATTATTATTTTCCTCCGTTTCCCCCCAGGGGAAGGGCCCATGATTTTGAGGGAGGTGGTCAAAGTCATGTCTGAACACAGATTTTATAGAAGTATGTCTTTAGAATTATTGATGATTGCAGTCAATGTCAGTTACATCCAATACTTCCATACCATAGCAAATGAACAGTATGGTTGACAAGTCGTTGCTTATCATACCATTCACAATCATGTTCTGAAGAAATAAAATGCAGTTTAAGATATTTACAATACAGGCAGGAGCAATCCTAAATAAAAAATAATTAAGAGTTTTTTGCATCATTGTGCTTTTTCGATACTATGATTTGAATGAATGGGCCATTAACCGCAGTGTGCAAAACAGTGTCAGAGATGATTGGCTGTTAGCTAGCAACTACATGAGATAGCAGTACGCTCTGAGCAAAGCAATGGCAAATAAAATGGAATTATCTATTAAATTAAGATTAGCAAAATGTTGGCTTTGATTTAAATTTGTTCCTGTTTGTATTTTGAGTGTATTACAAAGTTCTGGATTTGTGTACATCTTATTTATTTATTAGTTAAGTCATTTATTTATTCATCTATTTATTTATTTATTTTGTGCTGGTCCAGCCCTGCTGTGTTACTAAGAACCTCACGCCAGTGTGTTTTTAGCAAAAATACCTTGAAGCATCTTCTTCTTCTTCTGTTTTATAAATTAAATTATTGCAATGAATGGAAACATGGGAGAAAGTTTACATTCACATTCCACCTTGGGAGAGGTGTCTACGTTGAAGAATTTCATGGATTAAATGGCAATGCAATTACTGACCCACCAGGTTACAGAGACAATTAGAAATCTGCAAAACAGGTCCATTTTGGGGGTTGGAACAGCATGGAATTTGTAAATCTATTGTAAGATGCATGAAATTGCTTTTAAATGGCCAACTTATCTTCACGGATAAGACCCAAAGAATTCCCTTCTCAGGCTATTTAGTTTTTGACCTCATGAAAAATGTTAGTTCAGACACACAGGCACACACAACTACACAAACACACGCACACAACCATACGAACACACACACACAACCACACGAACACACACACACAACCACACGAACACACACACACACACACACACACACAGCAAACATGAAAATGGATAAAGAAACATGATCAACAAGCGAACACAGACGAGTGCCGGGAGCAACTGGGATAAAATTGCATCTGTAAAAGGCTGTGCGTATGACGCCGACTGCCCAGATGCAGTGAGACCCAGAGGCGACATAAATGAGATGGAGAAATCTGCGCACCGCACAACCTTGTGGCACAATAAGTGTAACAAGTAAATTGGAAGTAAAGGCAGCAGCAGTAGGGATGACAGAGTTAATTTATTGTTTCTATTAAGGAAATTTGCATTAAATAGAAAACATTTAACAAGCTAGGTTTCAATCAACCACACTATATGTATTGTACTTGAATACATTATTGTGTCACTTTTTAATGGCTGTCTTTGTTAAAGTCTTTATTTTGAACAAATTGCTCAGCTGTCCACTTGTGGTCTATTGAATATTCCTAAGCGTTTGACAATTACTTTGATTTGGGCCTGGGTTTGATGAGGTGCATGCTTGTCTAAAGGGATTACATGTCTGGCTGGTGTTGCCAGTAGCTACACTGGTCTGGTAGGAGTGGCAGTTCAATTATTCACTGTAACTGGGAGATAGCATCTAAATGTTTGTCACATCCGCTGCCCAATGTTTAGGGCTGCCATTACTTTTATTCTGTCAGGATTGTCACTTCAGATGGGGGACTACATCAGCTCACTGTTGTCCCCCGAAGCAAAATGAGCGCAGGAGGCTGTGTTGTCCTCAAAGATACTCCTCTCCACTTCTGAGGCAGCAAAAGCCTTCAGCTGGGGACTTTGGTATGTTTTGCTCAGAGCAACTTTGAAAAGAATGTTCAGTCATGGGAAATAGTTTAATATTTATGATACTTACAATTTAGTGCTTTGTTGAATTATATTTAAAGCAAAAAAAAATAAGCTTGAAACCAGAGGTGGGCATTCCGTCCATTCTGATGGAAGGTCCGTCAATGGCGGTCGCCCTTTTTGTTGACGTAACGGGAAGCTTCGAAAATTGACGGACTAAGCAATGACGGAGCACTGAATGTAATTGTCAATGACCGGGTCAGTGAGTAGTATTAATGCAATCTTATGCCACACACTGTGATGATAAAGCCACAGAGAAATCAATGTGTTCAAGTTAGGCGAGCTGAGTGGCAACGGGAGATGGCCCTCGATGGTTTCGCTTCTCGCTATGGTGGCATTAACAGTTCAGGTTATTTATATACGTCTGTGCGAGAAAAAAACAACCTTTAAATGTATGTAGACTGTTCACTCCAAACTTTTGCCAATAAAAATCACAATTGTTTTCAATTTCTATTGCTGATACCATAAACGCTCTTCACTGTCTTCTATAGTCTGGGAGAATATAGACTACACAGGGGGCAAGCCGAGTAGAATATGAAAGGCTGAAATCTACCAATAAACTAAGAGAAGAAGAAGAAAGTGATGAAGAAGATGGTGGCGACTGGAGAAATTTACTGAAGGTCCTTAAATATCGGCTGTAATTTAGCGATGACGGATGCGCAGTTAAAATAAAGATGATGATATTGATGATGATTGACGATTATAGTTGGTTTGACTTGATATCCTGTCAGATTGACGGACAGTCCAATTCTTTGATGTGCCAACCTCTGGTAATGACATAAATGAAGATGAACAACTGAGTTACCGCTCTATACCATGTATACATACATGGAGTATGTAGTTAGGAAACATTGGTATTTATTTACAGTGTACTTCTTTTTGTATGTATACAGATACCAGTTATGCCCAGTTGAGCTGTACATAGAGGCAGTATCTTTATAATAGATTTAAGTTATAACCCACGTGTTCCCATTGGTTGTCTATACATAAACTGTACCTTGTCAGATATTTGCAGTCTGCTTAATCTCACCACAGAATCATTGATAAAAGTTTTCTGCTACAGCTGCTCATCTTAATTCATTGAGTCACATGTCCCATTTGACTAAAACAATAAACACTTCACTGAATTTGTTTAGCACTGATTGCAATATGAAGAGTAATAAACCGCTATCATCTTGGTGTTTACATTTTACGGTTCAAGCTAGGCTAGTCATATACATTACAAACTTTAGAAAACAGAGTACCAGTAGGCCTAATCTATTCAACAATCAACTTTTATCACCGTTGTATAATTTGGCACTATTATGTTTCTGTGAGGACAGTGTCCCAGATGTAGGAGTTGCCGAACAGCCAAATTGAAAACTGGCAGATGACCAAGCTTTGTCTGCACATTGAGGGATAACTTTCAGTTCTGCTGCCTATGCAAAGACATGACGTGTGTGACATCATGTTCCCCGAAAATGTTCTCAGCTTGTCAAAATAGTGACATTTTCTCATTCTCATGATATTTCCAGATATTGAACAAGGCACACCGTGTGTGACACAGTGGGCTTTCAACTAATTCCAATGCTACTGTGCCAGAGAAACAACGTCTCTCATTAAATATTTGAAGCTTGCTATCTAATCCATCCTAACCTATCCAACTTGGAACTCTGTCCCTACTTCTTAATTAGCCAGAATACATCACTTCTGCTAAGATATCCTTGTCTTTGTGTAGTTGCAAATAGTTTTCTACTGGGGGAATTTACAGATTGAAAAACATGAACTCCCTTATCACAGGTGAATAAAGGACTCACATTGAAAGCAGCTCTTTTAACATCACTTTGATGCTTATTTTGCAATACTGCCATACAATATTAAATGGCATTACCAAGTGAACATCATTGAGACTAAATAAAAGTGATTTCATCCAGGCTTTAAATAGAGTTTACATAATCTCCCTTTTCCTCACTTTTTTGTTCCATCCATTCACCCATCCATCTATTTTCTTGTGCTTATCCATGTTTGGGTCGCAGGGGCAGCAGCCTAAGCAAAGAAGCCCAGACCTCCCTCGACCCTGCTTCTTCGTTCAGCTCTTCCTGGGGGATCCCAGGCCATGGCAGACATTAGAGCTGTCATGTCTCTGCTCTCAGTGCAATTTTTTTTTTCCCAAGTCTCTGATTGAGCAGAGGGGCGTGTCCTCCTGCGCCGCACCTGTATCATATTCCTAATCAACGCTTTATAAGGACTGGAACTGCAGGCACTGCCTGTCCGAATATTGACCTTGTTACGTCCTTGTCCAAGTGCATTATTCAGATCTCGTGTTTCCTATTCCTATTCCTGTTCTAGTTTTTGTTCTTCGTTTCCAGTTTTCACGTGAGTCCTTTTGATCCATAGTTTCAAGTTATTGTCTCCTCGGCTTTCTGCCTGAATGTTTTGGTATCCACGCGTTGAGTCATTTTTCTCCGTAGTTTTTTGTTCCCTCAGCTTTACGCTTGAGTGATTGATCTACACGTGTAGTTTTTCCCACGTTGCCTTTAGTTTCTCCGCTTTGTATAGCTCGTTTGTATTTGTCATTCTGTTTATTCGCGTTGTGCGGTTTTATAGCCCTTTGGTGTGTTTTTGTTACTTTCTTTCCTTGCAGCTTTTGCAAGCGACTTTTGTTAATAGTTTTTCTCCTGGCTTCGTCCAGCGCTTTGTGTTACTCCCCGCTGTGTAAGAATACATTTGTCAATCTTACCCTTTGTGTCTCTGCGTTTGTGGGTTCCACGATCCAGTTTACCTGGAAGTCATTACAAGAGTATTCAGTGTTTACTGGGTCTTCCTGTATTCGGGACATACATCACCACAGAGGTATGGCGGAGGCATCCTAAGCCATCTGCTTCGGCTCCGCTCGATGTGGAGGAGCAGCGGCTCTTCTCTGAGCCCCTCCCAGATGACCGAGCTTCTCATCACGTCTCCAAGGGAGAACCCGGACACCCTGTGGAGGAAACTCATTTTGGTCGCTTGTGTATGTGATCTTCTTCTTTCGGTCACTGCCCATAGTTCATGACAGCTGAGGTAGGTGATGGTGGGAGCATAGATTGACAGGTGAATTGAGTGCTTTGCCTTTTGGCTCAGCTTCGTCTTCACCCCGACGTACCAATACAGACTCACATGTCGAGTACCATGGCCTCTGATTTCAAGGTGCTGAGTCTCATCCTAACCACTTAACACTCTGCACCCCCAAACTCCTGAAGCATCCCCCACAAGATGGGGGTACGGTTGAATGCCTTCTCCAAGGCCAGATTGGTTGGCTGAACTCCCACAGAGCTGCTGTAGAGCTCTTCCACAGCCAGTTTGAAACCCAAACTGAATGTCAATCAGAACAGCCCCATTTTCGAGTTAATATTTGGAAAACATAAACGTTTTCATCACAGCAGTATCCCTACGAATTTCTGTGTGAGGTATAATATCACCAATGTGGCGCATCTTTTATCGATTAAACTTTTTCCCATTCTTTCATGCAGACGCTGCTGGCCAGATGGACTGCTGGTTTGACTATCTAATCACATTAATGGTCTTTTTAAATTAACTTAGCCTGCTTCGTTGTCATCAAGAGTAAATTTATGTTCCACTTCCAAAAATTATTTATGTCCTAAGCCTGAAGTATTGTCTAAAGCTATGCATATGCTGTACTTTTTTTTTTTAATTCATACTGTACAAGCAAATAGCCTGTGATGCAAAGTCAATGCTAATGATTGAAACACTCTCACTAAACAGACCGAAAGAAAGTCCCAACTTGACTGCTCAAACTAAACGACTGTCTTGAAGAAAACACCCACCATCTGTCGACTTGGTTTGATAAAAGCTGAAAACAATACTAGCAACAAATCATTCTAATTGAGTGTGCCTTTTCTGTGCTGAAAACTCAAAGAAGTAGATACAACCGTGTGTGCGTGTGCGCCTGTGTGCATGTCAAGTCGTTTCAACACAACTGTTGTATGCCTCCCATCTGAGGTGAGTCATACAACACTTAAATGCAAATCATCTCATGGAGAACACAAGACGGCTGTGAATGCATTCTCTTTGTGCCCTCGTTGCTCCACTGAGCTGAGTCCAATTTTCCATTTTGGAATGTTTGCTTTGGGAATGCTGCTGCAGCTATTGGCTGTAGATGAATCCACCTTTGTTCGGTGGTGGTGATACTTGAATTCCTGCAACTGCAATCCCCATCCTTAGACTTCATCCGCTGGCACAGCTTTCCCGGTCACTAATTGACACATCCGCTTGTTAATTATCAAGGTAATGTGACATGCGCTCACGGAGATCAGGGAAATCTGCATTGCTGATTCTGTGCTTGGTGTGTCACCAAGGTGTCCTTTGGAAGTAAGCTGTGTCTCAGGTGATTAAAGATCCTGTCACGTTACATCTTCCGGGGCCAATAATTAAAACTGAAACATAAATTGGGGTGTAATGAACTGTAGCCTAATGATTATTTAATCAATAAATACACAACATTCAAATCTATTTTTGTCTATGAGTTAATGCCTAGCTTGCATTTTGAGGATATGTCTTTATTATACAGGGCAAATAACTAATTAAGAATAAGCATTACAATCATGCCGCAGGCTGGTGTTCTTGTAATCAACATTAAGTGATCTGAACTGCAGTCAGATTATACTGATGGATATTGAGCTAGAAATGTCACATTTTATAGCATAGCCGTTAAAATGAAACATTTTACTGTGGTGTTATGCATAGATAATGTACACATGTGTTTTAAAATTAGATGTTACCAAAACAGCAAATTCTCATGCAGTAAGAAGCACCATGCTGCAGACAAGCTCAGATTTTAGACGCTGATCAAGGGTAAAAGGTAATAAAAGATGAAAATGATGAAGAATGATCAAGAAAGCAGATTTTTTTATGATAAATTAAATGGTTGTCTGATTTTCTCGTGAATTTATATTCTAGGAAAGGGATGAGCAACTGGCGGCCCACACTGTCTGGCCCCTTGATTAATATATATATATATATATATATATATATATATATATATAAAAACACGGTATTTCAATAATATTAAAATTGCGAGGATTTTGTTAAAAATTACACAAAGTGAGTCTTTGCATTCTTTTGCTTTTGTGCCGTCTTTGAATGGTAATTTTTATGTATATATTGTATGTATATATATATTATATATTACACAATGAGGGGAAACAAATCACATTATGTGGTTATTTTATTGTTAGCCTCTCAACAGCCCTTTGTTGTTGGAAATGTAAAAACATGTAAAATGAAATATAGTTAGAGCACATACGCATATTTTTTCCATATCAATAAACATTTTTTGTCATAAATTTAGTTAGGAAGTGCATTGTCATATGTGGCCCCAGGTAGCAGTGATGAAAACCGTGCCCCCCTCCATTTTTTAGTTGCCTGTCTATGTTCAAGAAGATTACATTTTCTAATCTTCTTCTACCCCAAAAAAAAAAACTTGCTTGGAGTTGGAATTTTTTTTATATTTATATCTTGACATTGTGTGTCTAAATTACAAAGAGCGGTGTCACTAATTAACATCCTATGTGGAAATATGAGACAATTTGTACCCACCCACACACAATAATAATAATACACTAAAAGGGTCAGTATGTTTCACGACATCGCTGTCTTTGGGAGTAAAAGTGATTCATTTAACACAACAAAAATCCATATGGAAATCAGACTTACAGAAACAGAGCAGCTTAAGGTTAAATTATTCATGCATTAAAACAGTAGTTGTACTAAAAATCACATCTTTGTTATATTATGCAGATACAGTTTAAAGCATTAGGAATATTAAGATAAGTTACATCATTGTAGAATAGGGATTTAACGATAATGGCAATATCGTGATATATTAAAACTGCCACAATATAGCGTTGTCGTCATGTCGCGATATTAAAAGCAGCACATCTGGTAAAAAAGTCGGATTGATTTCCATTTGTACAGTTCGAGCACCCTCTGGTGGCTAGTTTTTAGTACAGTTTAATTTTCGCAAGGCATGTTTTGGCCCTTCTATGTTTAAAATCCACGCTAATGGTTAGATGAAGGGGAACGTAATATGCTTGTGGAACTCGATGTGTTCTTGCATTAGCAAGTAAGTGCCTCAATATGTTATATTTGTATATTTTTTATATATAATATTTATAATATATTTTTCATTGCTGTAATGTACAAAAGCACAATATTGTGTGTGTGTGTGTTTTTAGTAAGAGCTCATACAATATTGTGACCTTTTTTTGTATCGCCAACCTCCCCACAATATCGTGATAATTATCGTATTGTGAGCTTCATATCGTGATACTATTGTAACTTGATGTTTGTTTATTGGTTCATCCCTATTATAGAACAGGCTTGAATGAAAAATATCTTACTTTGTAAAATGTAATTCTAAGGTGCTCTCTGTGAATGCAACACAATGATTAAGTTTGCAAAACGATCTCATCATCATCATAACAATAGGGGGTTTGCTGAGCAGCTTATGGCACATTTGTAACAATGATTAAGACTCCGTTTCGCCCTTACCTTGGGCATACGTTTCACAGATTTAGATTGGAATTAAATTCTTCGGAACATCAAAATCAGTCTTTACTGTGATCACTGCCAAATGCCAAATGCCTCATTTGGAGCTCAAAATATAGATTTGTATATTTACTGACTAAGTAATCCTAACAGGAGGCTTGTGCAATTTAGTGCTTATAGTAATTGCACAGTAAATAAAACTGCACCTGTCTTATAATTTCCCAACAAAGCCTGAGCATGAAATACTCCCAACACTTCCTCTCAGTCTGCATGCAATGTTTGGCTGACATGTTTAATTCAGCGGAAAGCATTACATGGTAATAAGGTACTGGTATTTCTGACGTGGCTGGTGTCTGAATGACAAAATGAGTTTCCTTCCTACTTAAGATCATTGTATTCTCATGCTCTGTCATATTGTTCCAGAGTATTAACGGTTCCCTATAAGAAGGTCACAGACCACTTCACGCACACTAAGGCTCATATTATAGGGCATCATCAAGCCCGAGGCGAAAATACGACAACCTGGGTGAACGCACTCAAAGCTGCTAATGAGGGCAGGGTCACGTGATTTTTCATCTGAAGCCTTATACAGTATATCCATTTGTTTCCTTTTAAACGGTTAACATCTAGTTGAAAATGTATTCTATATTTTGTTTAAGCATTATTTTTATTTTCTAGTCAGTAATTGTTTTTGTGCTCTAATTTTTCTGATTTGCTCCCATTACATTTCCTTGGTATGTATTTTATTGTGTTTCCATTGTAAAGGTTCACACTTCTCAATACCTTTTCGTTTGTCTGCCAGATGTAGTGGTACACTTTCGTTCAAACAAACATCCTTAGATAAACATACTGAATGCTGAAACTGTCCGGAAAGAGATGCTGTAAGTTAGATTTTGTATTGCGCGCCTTTTTCCGTGTGTAGTGCTTCTTTCCGCCGCTAATACCGACGCTTGGCGCTGTGAGAGCTCACCCAGCATCCACCTTCCTCTTCCTCTTCCTCTAATTTTTATCATTAAATATCTCGTGCATCCATTATTCAATATGGTTGGTGAAAAGCGAAAGGCTTCTAGTGAGAGTGGTAGTGCAAAGAAGAGGCAAGCCATTTCATTTGAAACGAAAGTTGCTTTAAACATAAATTATAATACAAAATATAGCACTGAAGCAACTTATGAACGAATTCACCTTACGAACGATCGCTCGGAACGTAACTCGTTCGTAAGTTGGGGAGCGTCTGTATGCCTGCCATTTTATCCAGTAAAAGTGCTAATAAACGAACCGTTTCAGAGGGTGAGTTTTAGGAAGAAAATAAGATTTTCTGCTTGTTCTAAAGGCCTGGCTATGATGTTTCAGTATGAACATTCAGGGCACCGTGTAAAAGGAATATGTGGATAAGAGACAAAAAAGTATATAAACATGAATGGAAAAAAAAAAAAAATATATATATATATATATATATACAGTATATATGGTTGGTGCAACCATATTAACTAAGTATAAAGTAGACAGTGTGTGTGTGCGTGCGTGCGTGTGTTTTGTCAGCATACAGCAGTGTAGCAACAAGGGAAATCCAAGTATGTATTACAGATGGAAATGATCTTTCTGCTAAACATGGTGTAAACATCCCTTCATGTCTTTTGATATTGGTTAATGGATACTGTATACAGGATATGAGTGTATTTAAATATGCATATAACATACCTACAATTTATATTGTTATATCGTACAACTCTGAGTTAACGTGTTAATGAGTCATTAAACTGAATGGTAAAGTATTGATTGATTCCAAAACCTTTCAATGAATGGTTTTAATTGGAACTGATTATAGTGATTCAGTATAATCCAAAAGAACTGTCACTCCCATCACTACTTTTGTGCTACGATGAAATGAACCGAATGGGATGAAAACCAAAAAGTTTTTTTTTTTTTTTTCTGGAGAGCTCAGTATTGTTCATTCGGTAATTTTACCGATTTGACATGTCATCATCATTGCTCTCCCTTTTTTTTTTTGCATGTGTGTGATAATGTGTGTGTGCGAGTGTGTGTGTGTGTGCGTATTCATTAGTTCACCTAAATCCTATTAAAAAAAATCCCATACCGTTCACCTAAACCGAACACTTCCAGCCAGAGTCGTGAGGCCGTCCGGAGACCCGAGGAAGGACCAAAGAAAAGAAAGGAAAGTGAAATCCAGCACTGACCAGAAACCACCCACCAGGCCACCAACCAGAGTCCTTCACCAACCCCAGAGACATCTAAATTCCAACAAATCAGGGAGACCTCAAGAGACCAAAGGAGAGTCTGAGGAAAGGAAGGAAGGACAGACGAAGCAGAGTGAGATCCACAGACACCAGCCTCCACCGATTCAATGACCTGAGGAAGAAGCGGATTGTTTCTGAGTTTCGATAGATGCTGGTGTGGTGGATCTGGCATGCAAAAAACAAAAAAAGATTCTAGTGGATGCAAGTTTCAAAATTGTGTTTTTTTTGTCAGCACTATGTACTGTACTGTATACTACATTAAAACATTATTTCATTCTTTGTTCATTAATTGGTTAACTAGGATGGTTAAGTTGTTACATCATTCACTGTCCAGCTTAAACTCATTGCTACATTACAACGTACTGATCTGAACTGAACTATGCTAACCTAAACCCTGACTTTTGTTGGAAAGATGCCAAAATACTCCTAGAATAAAATCCACATACATAAACACTAGCGGACAATTGGAGGCTTATCATCATTGGCTATCATTGTACCAACTACAGTCTAAATCGAATGAAAGCACATGAGAGAGGGAAACAAAACAAACAAAAATATATTAAATCAGGAGTCTGCCTAATTGTCTGCGTTGTCTATGCTCTACAGGTAACATGGTGGCATGGTAGGGAGGCAAAGGAGATAAGGGCCATTGTGCTTTCACACGGCTGAAGGCTATGCGAAGGCTCAAGAGTGATATGTGGTGACAGCACAGTGCCATGCTGTTGACACAGCCTGCCTCTCCCGGGTACAGGGGCTCGATTGCCTGTGGCTTGATTATTTACAGGATCGTGCACTGAAAAAAAAAATGTTCTGTGAGGACATCCTGAGAAACCCTCCTTTGCAAAGCTTTTTTAATTGGGTCAGAGCTATCATTTATTAATGAGACTGACTATATTCAAGTCAAGCATTTTCAGGCCCATGATTATTAATGGCTGTTGGATCAAAAGACTGATTCGACCTGCATGAAACACTACAGTATGTCAGCCTGAAAGAAAATATTGAAATAAACTTGCACAGAAAGGTTTTTGACAGAATGTTAATTCCTCTAATATATTGACTTGAGTCACTTCACTTGATTCCAACTTCATTTGCAGCATACCAATCTCTATTTAGCCTGACCTTGTGTCTTCAGTTTGTTTTTATTCATAAGATATAAGGGCATTTAGTTAATTCGTTCAATTTTAAGTTCATTTTCTTATTATCGTGGTCATTTTTTCCACTTCACATCGCCATTGCTGGTCCTGCTGCTTTTCTACATGGCTCACTTTTGTAAATTCTCCTATTCCCCTTAGAATCAGGTTTCCAGACACCAGCTCAGTGTATCTGCAGCATATAAACTCTATACTTGAAAAAATTGAGTTCCAATCTTGGTGTTAAAGCACTTGTTGGGTTGACTAGTTTAGGCCTAACCGTCTGAGAGGGAGGGCTGTAGTATTGAAGTGGCATTGGGGGCCCACACAAAAATTGAGAAAACAGAGCGGGGAAGTGCTGCTTTTGTGCTTGAGGAGAGAAGTGCCTCTTGGAAAATCTGTCCAATGGCTCTTTGACACAATCCTGTCCTGGTCAAGCGCAACGAGCAACCATTTCAACCTGGAATGGACCAGGCGTACAGGACTTTTTCTAAACTTTCTGATGTCAAACATGCCACTGGTTACACAAGTTGGTTCATCTCCAAGCAGCATGCGAGCGAGACATATTTACTAATTGCTTTACTACATCCAGTCTGGCTGAGACGTTGATGTATGTTTCAGTTAGACTCAAGGCAGGGTCTAAATATCATCTATGTTAATTCATACTAGCGCGTATCGCACAAGAAAGCATTCAAGACTATTGATTTGAAGCGGCATTGCTGCATGAATGGAGTACAGTAGCAATAGGATCAACATCAAGAGCCAAGTAAGAATTGTCTCTAGGGTTCAGTCCCCCAATGCATTTCAAATGCCGCCCTTAGGACAGGTCTGGCAGCAGGTCTGCCTTGGACCTAAAAAAATCTTTGACGGTGATGTCATAATATGAGCTAGCAACTCACTAATTGGTTAAAACTCACTTATGTTTTTGTAATGGATCAAATATGCAAAATGCTTAGTCTTTACTACCACAAGGGTCCTTAAATGTCATGTCTGTGTAATTCATTGTCCTGAACTGGATTCAAATTAATGTTCTCCATGTGGAAGAAAATATGCAGCAGTTGTCTTGTTTGTAATATTTGATAGTTGGTTCTGATTGGTCCAACGTGCTTCAGGGTATATGCAAATCTTTTCAAATAGATTCTGGGAATGGGGTGGGGGTTGGGCGTTTAGTTTAGTTCATTCTCTCTGTTCCAAATGTTGATGCAATGGAATAAGCAATGTGCATAAATGTCTGGAGGGAAACATATTTTTTTTTGTTTCAGCCTGGCTATGCAGGGCCTTTAGTCACTTGGTGAACTCAGGACACCCAATGGGTGTAATATTAGTTCGTATATATGGCGATTTTACTCAGACATGTTAAACTGAAGTGTTAAGTGACTGATTTAAGAGTAGAGGAAAAACAAAGAAACATATTGAGTATTGATTCACTCAAATGGCTGACTGAAATTGTGCATATTTAAAAGAGACTTACATTTGTATGCTGCTCCAAGCCATGTTTAGGCTCGTCGTTTTGGCTCAGCGACACCAAAATGAGACGTGACATTCTCTTGACTGCTTACTCTTCACATTAATTATTTATAACCTGGCAGGAAAAGTGTGTCAGAAGAAAATTTAATTGTCAAAGTCTCATTACGCTAAAGGTCATTTAGTTGTCACTCACTGGACTAAACGTTGAGGTCCATAGGACGATCATGAGCTTAGTAAAGTTTCAGAATTCCACAACTATGAAGGACAAAGTAATTTCATGAAATTGTGTTGCACAGCTAAAATATCACAGCACACATTATATCCCAAAGAAATTCAAGGAAATGCTTCCATATGTTCCAGACATTGGAAGATGGTGACTGGCTGTAGACCAAACTTGTGGAGTGGGGAATGCATCACTGTCAGATGGGGAGCAACAAGGTGACAGCTTCCAGCCATGAGCTGTCCTTATTAGTTAAAAATGAAAAGTGAATTGGGACTGCCACAAGCCCTCTTTTAGAATGCCACTGAGGATGATAACACCATACATCAATCATTCCATGAAATAAGCATTACAGTGACAGACATATGATAATAGGACAGTGCAAACAAAGAATTTGCTAACGTGCTGTATCGATGTATCGCCGCATCAGATTGCAACTGTCGGTATATGTCTTGCAACCTTTTGTCACCAAATACAAGTCTGACACAAACAGGCCTATTTATCCCGTACTGTTCTATACCACTTTCTGCTGCAAAGCCTGACAGATTTCTTTGAAGCCCAAAGTTCAGCCTGATTGTTTGATGTGTCACATGTGAGAATAGGAGTGGGTGGACCTGACTGATGTTGAGCTCCCAGCACTGTGCTGTGTGATTGAGACGAGAATAACAGCCAAAAGAACATGTGCTCCTTTTGACTGATGTGCTTTGTCTGGGCACCGTTTTCAGGCGTGAACGGTTTCTATGCACAGGTTTTATAAAAACGAAAACTTATAAGGTTACAGCATGGAGTTACTGCATGCAGATCTGTTGCTCGTTCCTTCTACAGATTAAAGTTAAAGTACCACTGATACGGTTGGTATAAATTCTCAGTGAAAATTTGAAAATATATTTCCCACTTAAAATGTTCATGAAAGCTGAGACATGTTTACATGCTGTCAATATTCGGGTTAAGGTTTTGAAAGATTCTGAATAACCTGTTTACATGCAGGAGTAGACAGAATAAGTCCCCATGTGGTAATGTGATCGACTGCTGTCTACACCGCGACATACAGACAACATAATGACACAAATAGATGTCATCTTTTTTCTCCCGTTAATAATCATTAATTAGTATCACTCACTGCACTTATACAGAAGTCGATTTCCTCCTTGTTCCAAACTATATTGCTGCGCTGCATCAAACTTTTTGCCATTTTTTATTATCTCTTTAAAACCCCTAGGCGTTATTGTGACCATTTTTGGCTTTTTGTTGGTTCTGACCAAGCCATTTCAAAATAAAATACTGCCCACGGGTTAAGATTCCTTGTGAATAGAGCATGTGCAGAAAACAAACCGATGCCTCATTCAGTCGAGGTACCTCTATAGTCTATAGCCTATACATTTATATGACAAAGTATTCGGGTTAGTAAAGGGATAACTCAGGAGTCTTATTCTGGTTTTAAAAAATCAGAATAAGAGCATACTTTTGCGCTTTTTGTGCATATTTACATGGCCTTTCAATATGAAAGGATTATTGACAGCATGTAAATGTAGCCTAGTCATTGGAAACAAAACCCAGTTTAGCTCTGCAATTAAAGTTAAGCTGGGGGGAAAAAAACCTTGAAGATTTGCTTTGACTCTCAGCATTCAGAAACGAGTGGCCAGAATCTCAAGTACAACATTAACACACACTGACTGGAGGTTCTCAGTGTGTCGTGGCCTTAATGTGCTAATGAGTTCAAACATGCAGTTTAACACAAGACTGTTAATCAAGCCTTTGGCATTTTGGCATCTGACAGTCAGGTCATTTCTTCCTCTGAGGGAGATGGGAACTTTGTCCACATTAAAATTGCTCACAGATTGTCTTTAACCCTTAACAGTCATTCAGATACAAAGTAATGATTGTCATGCCACTGATTTACTTTTTTGACCATACAAAGTAGTCCCTCGCTACTTTGTGGTTCACTTATTGCGGATTGACTTTATCGTGGGGTTTTTACCGCCCTTTGATTGGTGTGTGTCAGATGCAGACATCCTCAAATCAAGCTTCCCATGCATAGTTGGAAGGCTCTTGATATAAATTTTTAATGAGCACCTTTTAGTCATTGAGACTTACATAACCAGCAGGCCATTTAATAATATAGAACATTCCACAATCTATGCATATGCACGTTGTAATAACTGTAATGAAAAGGAAGCTAATAGTCCCATCTGGAATGAAGATGGCCTTGCGATGGCTGTCAAACTACATCCTACCACCATTATGAAAACCTCCTGCAGTTGGTGATTAAGGGAATGTTGGAGTAGGAAAAAATATGTAGAAACGGGGATAGAGGAGAAATTGAAGATGAGAGAGGGGAAATGATATTCTCAGCTTCAACACTATTGCACATACAATTACGTTGACAAAAATGGCCAAATACCTGCTGGAGTGGCAGTACTTGACTCACCCATCCTATAACTCCCCGCTATCCCTCTAGAATAGCCCTTCATAGCAAGTGTACTGGTGCATAAAGTCTTCCATGGCTGAGAAGTGACAGCCGCACATGCCAAAAATCCATCTTCCAATGCAATTTAGCACAGAGGGAGCAGAGAAGATGGGAAATTATACAGGACTCCACTCCAGAGTTTTTGAAATGATGGCAGGTTGCAAAAATCAAGCAAGTCAAAAGCTAGCCACTCTTAAAATACAGTTATGGTCAGTTGAGTACCTGTTACGACAAGGTAATATTGAACTTAGACTATTAAAACATGAGTTGGCTGAGTTTGGTAACATTGGAAATACATTTTTTGTACATTCCTCATACTTTTTCACATAACCCATGATAAAAAACGACTTTTATTCCCCATATATATATATATCAAGGGTTGGCCTTTCTGAAATATTAGCTGAATTCTTTATTTAATATTATGCAGAAATATTGCCTATGTAATTATTTAATATGGTCTCTTTTAGTATTATTCTCCTTTGATATTTGTAAACCTTTGTGGATTTACTGAATTGAAAAAAAATAATAATACAAGCGCTTCACTTCTTGCTGTAATCACTTATTTGCATAACAGTCACTGTTTGACGTTGATTACTATGGAGGACCAAAAGTGCCCAAATTAAATGAATATACCATTAAATAAATTTGTCATTAATTAAATTAGCTATATATATATATATATATATATATAATTATTTTTGTATTTATTTATTTCATGTTCCTGTGTTGCAGCGTTTCATGAATTTATTTTATCTGTCAAACTGGCCCATTAAAGTTAGTGGGTGGGGCTAATTCACTCAAATCTTGTCTAATCAACTGCTTCGGCCTGAAGAGGTTTGAAACATGGCAGCTACGGTGATGGATTTTTTTTGCTGATGTAAAATGATCGAGGGTTGTTAATGTGCAAAACTAACATACAAATAAAAGCGATAACTCTACTATTTTGCAGTTTTGACCTGTAGGTGTTTCCATTGAAGATTCTTCTAAGGCGTAGTTCTCATAATGTTCCGCCTCGACTCTCGCGAGATCTTGCAGTTCTTGTCGGCGGTCACTTCACGCTAACGGTTTCCTCATGAACGTCACGAGAATAAATAATATGCGTGTATGGAGCCGTGGCAGCCTTGGCTCAATAAGACTCGTTGTCCCCTCAGGAACCCTAACCCTAACCCGACACAAAAGCGAGTGGAACTGTACTTCCAACTTCCTTTTTTTCCTTTTACCGAGCGGGGTCACATGACTACAGGAAATGCGAAAAAAGTGACTTCCATTTCAACAGGTCTCAAACAGCACCTCATGAGAGCGTAAATCTGAGTCTAATGGTAACGCATCTATTGAGGTGAATAGCGCCACCCAGCCATTCGAATTGTGTTTACTAGCTACTCATTCTGCATCAATTCATTATTCTGAAATTGATTTCCCTTGACTTGGTGAGCAGGGTGACCAATCATCTTTGATGGGTGAGTTTGACAAATAAAATAAATTCATGAAACGCCGCAACACAGTGACCATGAAATAATTAATAAAATAGAGAAACCATTATTTATATATATTTCCAAATAATCATAGGTAATTTCATTATTTAATGACACATTTAATAACACATTGATTTATTTAATTCCATATTTCATTAATAAATGAAACATTTAATTAATTAATGACACATTTAATTAATTATTTAATGGTGTATTCATTTATTTAATTTTGGCTCTTTTGGTCCTCCATAAATTACCAGCGGAGACTGTTCAGCAACATTCAGAGAGACAGCAGCTACAATATGAGTATCCCGGTGTGCGCCCAGGGGCCGGCCAGGTCGTCGTGCCCTTGTATGTGCACACGGAACCCAGACGCTAGTCAGGGTTCACAATGTTATAAACACAAAGAGCAGATGTTGGCGGTTGCAAGACATGTTGTGACTTGCTCTTTTGTTTAATGTCCTCAAATGTACTGGTTTGTTCCTTAGTCCATAGTGTCTTTCAGGTTTTTTTTTACTACATAGATACGTTGTCAAACAAATGATAACCTGTCAGTCAGAAACCACTGTAATTTTGCAAGAGCAAATACAAACACTTTATAGAACTCTCAAAATCTATTGTGGATCATTTCCAGCTCGTTGAGGTTGTGCCTGGTTGTAGATGTATACAAATTAGAGCTGTCAAACGATTACATTTTTAAATCAGATTAATCACATCTTAGAATTTTGATTAATCACGATTAATCGCTTAGTAAAATAAAAGGTTTTTTTTATCATTTTTTTCTCGCCAAATTTGAAGAGCACTGGTTATGTGTTCATTTTTTTGCCTTTTAATGTTATGAGGACATCTTCAACATTTTTTGATCCACTGCACACGCTCACCGTCTTCTTTTTCTAATCAGGTAATTACTTGCATAATTTAAAATGGAAAAAAAAATACCCCAATATTTTGACATGAACAAACATTCTAAATGTGTTACGCAAACATTTATTAAATGCTTTTCTTTAATGCATGTAATTGTATTTATTGCTAAAACACAACCTGTGCTACCTTAAATGTAGCCATCCACTGTCACGCTAAAGGATCATTCATGGTCAAAATCTGCGATAATTTTTTGTCCGTCCGTCTTCTTCCGCTTATCCGGGGTCGGGTCGCGGGGGCAGCAGCTTTAGCAGGGAAGCCCATACTTCCCTCTCCCCAGCCACTTCAGCCAGCTCATCCGACGGGACCCCAAGGCGTTCCCAGGACAGCCGAGAGACATAGTCTCTCCAGCGTGTCCTGGGTCGTCCCCGGGGCCTCCTGCCGGTAGGACATGCCCGGAACACCTCCCCAGGGAGGCGTCCAGGAGGCATCCGAACCAGATGCCCGAGCCACCTCAACTGGTTCCTCTCAACGTGGAGGAGCAGCGACTCGACGCTGAGTCCCTCTCGGATGACCGAGCTTCTCACCCTATCTCTAAGGGAGAGCCCGGCTACCCTGCGGAGGAAACTCATTTCGGCCGCTTGTATCCGGGATCTTGTTCTTTCGGTCACGACCCACAGCTCGTGACCATAGGTGAGGGTAGGAACGTAGATCGACCGGTAAATCGAGAGCTTTGCCTTTCGGCTTAGCTTCTTCTTCACCACAACGGACCGATACAGCGTCCGCATCACTGCAGACGCTGCACCGATCCGCCTGTCGATCTCCCGCTCTAACCTACCCTCACTCGTGAACAAGACCCCAAGATACTTGAACTCCTCCACTTGGGGCAGGACCTCCTCCCCGACCCGGAGAGGGCACTCCACCCTTTTCCGACTGAGGACCATGGTCTCGGATTTGGAGGTGCTGATCCTCATCCCAACCGCTTCACACTCGGCTGCGAACCGCTCCAGTGAGAGCTGGAGGTCACGGCTTGAAGAAGCCAAAAGCACCACATCATCTGCAAAAAGCAGAGATGCAATGCTGAGGCCATCAAACCGGACCCCCTCAACGCCTCGGCTACGCCTAGAAATTCTGTCCATAAAAGTTATGAACAGAATCGGTGACAAAGGGCAACCTTGGCGGAGTAATTTTTTGTGATTAATTAATCAGTTAACCCTTTAACTTTGACAGCACTAATACAAATAAAGACATATTCAGCGTTCATAAGTTGATTCTTACTTTACTGCTTTGACATTGTCAGTTGTAATGTGCAGTGGCTGATCAGCCATGGACAGCGCTGCTGGATAGCAAAAAATTGGAGAACTGGAAGTTATGTGAGCCGTTTCAAATGATCAGAATTCCTGCATGTACTGGATTTACAATGTGATAAGATGTTCAGCTAACAAAATTTTCTTTTATAAATACTAACAATTATATGATTCTACAGTAAATTGTTATTAAACACAACATGAATGCACTGCAGGGTGGAAAGTGTACGTTAAGCTTTGAATTTGAAGTGGCTTGCCCTCCTTTGGCTGCCATAACCTCAACAGAGCATTTTCTATGTTGCAGATTATATTTTGGATTATTGCACACTGCCATATTCTGAGGATGTCTGGTGTCACTTGCTCTGTTGAGGTCACGCAAAAACATCTCAGTCGGGTTAAGGTCATGACTGTGCCCCTCTTCATTGCATTGCATGAAATCATTCTGTTGTTTATTTACTTCTGTACTATGAGTCGTCCAGCTGCATCGCCCATACTCTGTGACGCTTCAACAGGCACATGGTCTTCAGTTCACTTGCAAACTGATAATGAATTGATGAACGGAATTAATTTTTTCAATCAATAATAGTAATTGGTCCAGGCCCTGAGCTAGCAACACTGTCTTAAACTAAACTGGCTCCTCCACCAAGCATCACAGTTTGGATAAGGTTGTGGTGGTGCTCCTGTGTCCAATGTTTTTTATCCTCACGTAGCATTGTGTGTTCCTTGCAAACAACTCCAACTTGGTTTCTGTAGCAGTGTTTTTGTTGTTGTTTTGGACAGCAGGGGCTTCCTAGGTGATCTCCATCATCATCTATTCTTTTTAATGTTTCGCCTTTTGTAGATTTGTCATCGGAGATTTAAGTGTGTGCCAGAGATTTCTCCAGGTCTTTATCCAACATTCTTAGATTCTTCACCTCATTGAGCATCCTGCACTATGTTCTTGCTGTCATCTTTACTAAACAACAGAGTAGCTTCAGTGCGTAATTGTCTCCATTTATGGACAAATTGTCTTTCTGTGAACTGATGAGCATCATGGCCTTTAGAGATACTTCAAGTTGTTAAGATTGAATTGAATTTAATGAGATTTAATGACATTTCAATCATTTTGTTTTTTAGTAAAAAAAAAAAAAAAAACTACAGCATTTTTTTAACGTTACCAACAGGGAATTTAACTCTAGATCTCCCAGAGCCGTGATTTTGACTGTTCTCAAAGTTGGATTTGTTGTTACTCTGTTTAAGATCAACATGTTCCTGGTCTTTTGGCTTTTCCTCTCTCTGTATGTATATCATTACTACACTGGCATCTTATTGAATTAAAAATCTAAAAATATTTAGGAGTCATTACTACTTTACAGTCAATTTAACGGCTCTATTCATTTCAATGTATATCTTTCGCATTGCCGAGACTTGCGGGGTTGCGCCGCAAATCTTCCGTAGTTGGCGCTGCTGGGCTTCCGTAGCAACTACCATTCAACGCGGAGGCATTTGGCTTTGGATACAAGCTTGATCACCATGATGAATAAATCAAACCAAAACTATTCTACAGAGGAGACTTTACACAGCTACATTCTAAAAAGCTGACAGAGAGTTTGACGAATCACGATGAGTGGTCGCTGGATCGCTCGGCAGTTTCAGACAGCGAGTCCGAACAAGACCAACCCACCCCCGCTAAGAGGAGCTGTGTACCGCTCCACTGGAAGTGGCAATGCAGCTTAAGGTAGAATAAAATATTATAATAGTAAAGAATAGGCTCCTAGTTGTGATGGAGTCATGATGTTTTTGGCAGTACAAGCCTGATAATCAATACACCCGTTTTCCACAAAAAAGCTAGAGGGGCTTTACTAGTTACTCAAAACAGTGTGCAATAACCATATTAGGCGATTACGTGAGTGCGAGAGCGCAAGCTGTCAAAATGACTGCTCTGAGAGATCCAGTTATTTTAGAATTCTAGTAGTGCTAGTGTTAAATAGAAGGTTAAAACTAACTTTCCTTCAATGTAATGAAAACAAAAGATTATGATTTTTGGTAGATGTGAACAAAAATTTCACCTTGATACAAATAATATTCAAATTGAACAATTAAGCTAGAGCTATTAAGTTTCTAGGCACATTAATTGATCAACAAAATCTGCTGGAAAACAAACTTGCTTGCACTTTTGACCTTCATGCACTACACACTCCTTATCTCTCACATTGTGTTGAAATTTGAAAAAAAAGGTGATGGACAGGACATTATCAGCTATATTTTAGTAAATAAGCAAACTGAAACATTTTTAATCACTAAGAATACAATGCAGTCTAAGCTTTTTTGTGTGACTTGCATCTGTGTGAAGTCTGCAGCTATTTTGCCATTAATCATGGTCTTCCAGGACTGATTGACATATTTCATGTTTTTGACTTTTGCAAACATAATGATAAAAAGGGCTTGGGTTATTACTGAGCCACTCACGAGTCAATTTGACTCAGAGTCTCAGAACCCAACAAATATGTGGACAAAAGAGCGCACATTTATGGAAAAAGAAAAAGCACAAACACACATTCACAAGCACACACACTGCTCCACTCCATCAGCACATGGAAGGGATAAAAGTGATAACCACAGATAAGTATCCACTTTTACAGAGCCATTCCACCTCCGAAATATTGTGTTGCTGTAAAACTTTGCCCTTCAAAAACAGCAAGGTATATATATATATATATATATATATATATATATGCACACACACCACATCTATTGCATGTATTTTTAATGGATGCTGTATGACAAAGGAATCACATCAAGTAGTGGAAAAACACCCTAATTATAGTTTAACGTAGAAATCGTCAGTGACTTTATATTTACATTCTGGTCTTTAATCCAGACATTTTTTGTGTGTGTGTGTTTTTTTTTTTTTTTTGCATACACAATTTTGCAGTCGCGACTGCACGCGATAATGAAGATCTTCTCTGTTCAACCAGAGCTGCTGCCCTTCTGCACTGCCAGACTGACTGTCTGAGTGGTCTAAGAATGGGAAGTGGCTCCGACTGCTTAAGTGACATTAACTTTCTAAATCATATACTTCCATGTTACTTCCGTGCCAACACTGCCTGCCGGTACCTGCCTCCGCAGTCATGCATTCGTATGTAACTGGTTTGTCAGTGACTGCTCATGTTTGTGTCACATGTCAATCAAAATTGCATCACTGCTGATTAGTCCCGATCCGTCTCAGTGAGATATTACTGTCGTAACCTGACCAGGAGCTCTACTCGATCACAACTACATTGTCACTGGACTGGAGACGGATGAGTTAGCTGGCTGAATAACAACTATTTAATAAGATTATATATGTTAGTGGAATTGCATCACTGATTAAAAATAATTATTATTGTTATTATTATTATTTGTATCATTGTCAGAAGAAGAAGAATGAAAACACTGCCCAGCAATCGTGTGCAAGAAAGACATTTTCCAAAAACAGATAAGAACTGCAGCTAGTAGATCATCGTGAAAACACCTCTGTAGCTGCTGCAGACTTTGTCAAAATCCTTTGTAGTCCCATTGCTACTCAGGGACTACAATTAACTGGATGAGCACCTGTCATGCCAGTGAAAACTCTGCCCAGAAATCTCTGAACAAAACTACAAATAGACACATGAACAAACAATCACTTTTCCCATCAGTTATTAGAATTATTATAGAAATGTGATTCTTTAAAATTTTGATTACATCTAGCAGAATATGCAATCACCAGACAATAGATTCAAATATTAAAATTAGTTTTGGTTGACATTTCATAGAAGTATTTGTTTACAAAAAAATGTATCTTGAAGTTGAAATTTGTATTCATCAGGAACTTCACTAGAACTTACCGAAAGACAATAATTTGTATCACTATACAATGTATATGACAACGTGTCCTTCTGCAGATGGAGCTATTGTTGTTACTCAGGTTCTTCCAAATCTGACGTGTGAGTGAACCCCCACCACGACCATGTTTCCAGTTTGGGAGCCCATACGCTACCAGTGAGCTAAAAACTTGTGCCGCCAACACACCCTGAGGTACGTAAAAAGCTGACATATTTTTTAAGTAATTAATTTAAAGTAAGTAATTTTTTAAGTACTTTAAGAAAAAAAAAACAGTAGTAAGCCCCCGACACCCATCACAATCACCGTAACACTCTGCCTAGCGCTTTCTCACGCAAAGCGTCAGTCAAATTCAACCCAATTGATCCCGAGATGATATGAATATGAATGATAATGAAAACCGGACATCTTCATGAATTAACAACATGTCTGGACAAAAAAGGATGTCTGGTCACCATAGTAAAAAAGAAAAGAAAAAAAAAGACAACGGTTAATGACCGAAAGGACAGGAGTGTGACAAGCAGCATGACTTTGTGACGAGCAACAGAAAGTTATTATGGACTAAGATGACAATTATGAGATTGCTTTGCCATTCCACTCTTGTCTCTTGATTTCAAACATGCAAATGATTCTTTCACACTATTAAAGTTAAGAGGAGCCGAAAATAAGAAAAAAGCGAGGGATTTGGCCTGTCATGGTTGAGCGGCTGAGTGAGGAAGGCAGACGTAGTGACAAGGAGGGAATACAAACAAGATGCTTATGTTTCCAACATGATGGCCAGCAAGTAATGGTTGTTAGCATTTGTGTCGACCGGCTCCGCGCCGCCTCAACCTAATGGAAATTGGCTGAGCGCAGAGACACAGTGACAAATTAAATGGGCCATCAAAAGCGCTGCTCGTGTTAGAAAGGCAAAGCAAGCATTTCCACACAGAATTAAAATTGCTGCACTTAATCTTTAACTCCCTCTTAAACAGCAATTGTTGTCGGAAAACAATTGGAAATGAGCAATGTGGGTGGACTGCAGATTAATTCAGAGGCCATTTTATTAGGTACATCTTTCTAATGCCTGTTAGAGCTCAGTTAGCTTTAGCAGTAAGAGTAAGAGGCAGGGACATTCCTCAGATTCTCGTCCAAGTTGACATGATGACATAACACCGTTGATTCTGTGTATCCACATAATGACGTATCAACAAACGCCAAAGGTGATGTCTTATATTGCACACAATTGGAGATTCAGATTATTACGCTGTATGTCTTAAATATATACTCAGTCCACGTGTGTGGGTGTCATTTTTATGAAATTTTTACCTACTTTAAGTCTTGAAAATGGCTTGTTTTCGCAGATGATGCAACGTTAATGGTTGGGGGGAAAAATGTCATTTTTGAAGTCTCCTGAAAAGTGACAATTTTGGAGGTACCTGGTTTTGGCCCGACGCCAGTGATCAGTATCCTGGACCATTCTGAGGTGGAAAATAGACAGATTATTCCTTGAACATGCTGTGTAAAATAGTTTATTGAGGCCATTTTAATACATTAAACTAACAGACAAAAGAGCAAGTTACAGAACATCTGATCTTTGTGTGATGAAATGTGGTCCCGTCGAAAGTAGCTATCATGAGATGAATCAGTGGACTATCAATTCACCAAGAAATATGATTGCGGGTCAAAACAAAAGTCATAAATTTACAGGCCAGACTTCTCAGCATCAGTTGACCTCCCTCACTTGCCTCCAAGGATGTTTTTTTTTGTAGCCCTATTTTGATTTTCTTTGGCCTTAGTAAATCCTTTTATAAGGATGTCTATCCTGATAAACTGCAACTGAAAAGTGTTGCTGTTAAAGGTATGTTTTGCTACAGATAAAAAAAACGTAACTAATGTTTAGCTTTGTTTTAAAAACTATTTAAAGTATCTGTCCACCCATCCATTTCAAAGACCATTCGTCCTCATTTGGGTCGTAGCTAACTAGGGACGATACAAGATGACTATTCCACTGTGTTATCCTTGGTAAAGAAACAATGCAAAGCTGTGTTAAATCATACTGTCTCATTAATTTATCTTACACAAAGGTTAAAACAGCCTCCTGCAATGGAATGTGTTCTGAATCTGAGGTTAACTATACAGTGTGACAGTAAAGGGCTCAGTGAGAACTTGAGATGTTTCCGTGTGAAAACACCAGTAGATCATCAGCAGTTTCTGAAAAAAACAAGTCCAGCACGGCTGGTACCTACAATCTAGCTCTGTTCAACGTCACTTAAATCACCTTTCTTGCATTTAAATAAGTGGTTCCTCTATGGCTTTGTGTCAAGCAAACCTTCAGATGTTCTTTTTGGCAGGCCAACGCTTGCATGGCAGCTCCGGCGTGCCAATAAAGACATTAATCTGAGAATCTGCTAATTCTTGCTTACCACAGGAAGTCTTTTCACTGTTTATGTTAGTCATGCTTTGAATTTATGTGTTCATTCGCACCACTAAAATCTCATAAACATCCTTTTGGGATACTCAGAATTGTGCTTTTCGCTTGCATTCACATTCCTGCTGTAGTTTCTATCTTGAGGCCCCTCAGGCTATGGTGATTTAGTTGGGCAGGCACTTGATGAATTCTGATTTAGATAATTGATAATAAAAAATAAAAACAAGATTGACTGAACAGACTTGTTTTTACAGTGGATTTATATCCGACCAAGACATGTCTACATCAGATGGAGCATCCTAGGAAAAGAAGACACATTGATTCTACTTTCAAGCCCTTGGCAATTTGCTATTGGAACGTATAGGCAGCATAGGCGATAAACATGCTATATGTCCACACAATAACTTTTGACCCCTACTCACCCACAGCAAGAGGGGCAAACCAGGGAGAACAATGTAACAAATGGAAAACATGTATGATTCTGTAGAGCTTCAGGCCAGTACATGTAGAAATTGGAGGATCACAGTGGAAAGCTGGAAGTGATTTTTTTCATATATGATTTGCCACTAAGGCCATCTCAGTCATGGACAAAATATCAGTCAGCTGTCCCCTAAGATTTTCATTTGAAGTGGCAACATCAATAAAATATTCCTCATATCTTCTCCATAAGCTGCCAACCTATAGCGATCAGTGATTTCATTAACAAAATACAGACAAGGCAGCTCTACATGACCGAGCAATTAGCAAAAACTGTAATCTAAAATGATAAAAGATCACACAGAAATCAAAATCATATTGATTGATTCCACATTGCATTTTTGTCATTTAACTTTGAATATTATTTTTAAAAAAGTCACAATGTAATTTTTAAAATGACCGGCAAGTTAAAAAAAAAAAAAAGTACAGCTAGCAACGGCTAACTTGAAACTGCTAGCTAGCAACAACCACACACAAATAAAAATAGGTTTAGCTGGAACGGATTTGATGTATTTCCATTCATTTCAGTGGTAATCATTGACACATATTTGGGTTGGTCAACCGATTTAATGGAATGGATTAGCCTCTTATCTTTTTGATATATTTATATAAGTTTCCATTGTATATAAATTGTTATTTTTATTTGGCTAACTACGATACATGCAGTACAAACTGACTTAAAAAAAACACCCCCAAAAAAACAGACCTGGAAAAAAAAGGACAACATCAAATCTTCCAACAGTGAAAAGTTGAAAATGTTACACTTTGTCAAAATCAGCAATAAACAAATTTTGCAACATTAAACCCCAACATTTCTCTTTTGGGGTTTAACGTTGCATTTCTGTTGTGTGAAGGGGAAAATGCTACTCCAGCAGCTGAATATGCATCAGTGCGCAACACTCCCCAAGGGACTCATTTTCTAAGACCCCAAAAATGAGATTTGTGTGGTATTAAGTAATAGTATGATGAGTTATAAGGATGTATGGGAAGAGACGTAGATCATCGAATGATTTGGATTTAGTGGTGTCTTAAAATATGATTCAATCATGCAGGACTACTCTGCCACACATTTTACAGCCATCTCTATTGTCACACACTGTGTGGCATAACCTATAAATTTCCCATCTTAACAGAGTAAGAATGGTTTGATGTGTCTTTTTTTTATGCTATAGTGTATGGCTGAATGGATGGATGAAGGAGATGGATTGGTGGGTGGACAGTTGTAATGGCGCACTACACTTCACCAGTTAGCCAACCGTACTCTTATTTTGCTATTTTTGCAGATAGGTGTGTCAAGAAAGTGTATGGTTAAAAATATATAGAGAACACATCAGATATCAACCTGCCTCTCTTCCAGTATATGTTTTTTGAACAATGAATGAAACTGAAGTAGATCGGCATTGACAGCTTAAAAATTACCTCTCAAATCAAATTTAAGGAGAGGCGGCAGCATACTTATCGGCCATGAGCCAGTCCTAACCGAGAGCCACCTTCACATCAGTAACTGTAGTGGATGCAAAATATCTCATTCTTCCTTACACAGGAGATTTAATACATTGCACATAATCACTCGCTGGTGGTCCTGAAGTAACGAAACCCAACGAGGGGACTTCAAATGAAGATGCTAAGGGCTGTTGTCCACTGACAGCAGCTTTTAGCTTAATCAGATAGCATAAGCACCATAAAAATGGATTGCAAATAACCTCGCTGGTAATAAATTATTGATGTTGTCTGGACTTGACATGTAAACAGCGCAATAACTCATATGCTCAGCAAAGTGCTGACAGTACTCCACATCTCACGGCTATGTGTCAATCTGAGACCCACTTTTTACATTCAAGTCTACTTATTAATACTTATTACACACCTCAATTCCGATGAAATTACAACATAGTATAACATATACAGAAAATTAGAAAACAGTGGTGAATACACTGCAGAGAGAGAATATAAGACAATATATTTATTGTTCAATGTGATGGATTTTATAAATATTATTCACTTCAGTATGTATTGAAAATAATTAACTATTTTATTTTTGTTATTATTAAGTCAAGTGACAAAAGCATGGCTAAGCTTCTGCTCTGCTCAAATTGATTCCTTACAAATAATTACTTTAGGAACTCGAAGAGGAGGTATGAGGATTCCACCCAAAGCCAGCAACATGCTCATTTGACCTTTCACCTCAAGTAGCTCTTAAAATTGTTTAGTATTTCCCTCTCTTTCCCATTTCTTACTAACTTGTCAGCTGTCCTGTCAACTAAAGGCTTAAAAGCCAAAAAAATATACTTTAAAAAAATCAACAAAATAGTATCTATTTGTTCAACACTGATCAAATAAATGTAAGTATTGATCTTACGTAACAAGATTTTCATTTGTCTCAAAGTAAAGGAAAAACACAACCTGCTAATTAGCTTGCAAGGTCAACCAGGTACTGAATTGCATACCTTCCTTACTCTATCCATCCATCCATCAATTTTCCTAACCACTTGTCCTCACAAGGGTCGCGGGGGTTGCTGGAGCCTATCCCAGCTGGCTTCAGGCAGTAGGCAGGGTACACGCTGAACTGGTTGCCAGCCAATTGCAGGGCACACAGAGACAAACAACCATACTCACAATCACACCTATGGACAATTTCAAGTGTCCAATCAACCTGCCATGCATGTCTTTGGAATGTGGGAGGATACCGGAGCACCCGGAGAAAACCCACGCAAGCACGGGGAGAACATGCAAACTCCACCCAGGAAGGCCGAAGCCCGGACTCAATCTCACGTCCTCTGCACTGGGAGGCGGACGTGCCAACCAGTCATCCACCGTGCTGCCCTTACTCTATCAATTCCTAATTATCAGCATCCGAGAGCAATTAATTTGCCACATTGGAAAATGGACAGTGAAGAGAGCTTGACAATCAATTTGTGCTGAATTGTTCTCACTTGACACCTAACTTGCTGATTGATGAGAAATATTACAGCCTGCAGGAACAGTAAAGTGGCAGACGAAATAATAAGAGCTTTCATCACACCCTCAGAACCACAACTCTTTATTAATATTTAGTTAGGATCTTCAAATGTGGTTGATTCTTCTTCAACAACAATCTCAACCAAATGTTTCATGTAGTTGCTGATTAGACTTGAATTTTGGACCATTGGTTTCAACAAAAGTGTTTCAGTTCATTTGATGTATTTCTGTCCAGTGGGTCATTGTTCTTCTGCATCACTCATGCTTTGTTAATATTCAAATGGCAGAACAGATAGTCTTAAGGTCTCCTGCAAATCACTCCTATACTAATATATATATATATATATATATATATATATATATATATATATATATATATATATATATATATATATATATATATATATATATATATATGAAAATACACATAATATATTGGCCATACCTATACTGACCAAAACTTATAAGTAACTTCTGCAGTGCTAATGTTATAGTAGTAAGGTACATGAACATGAATCTCACGGATTTGTGCTACATTAATTTTACCTTCTTTCGTGTGCTTCAGCGGAAAGCAAGGACCATTTTACAACAATTACCCGTCACTGTGCTCAACTTTCATTTCAATCTGAAATGCTCTCACACTTTCTCTATCTTCCCGTCCCGCACACGTCAGCCAAATAGCTTCGCTTCCGCTTCCGACTTCATGCACTTGTGTGACGTAAGCAAGTTGTGTCACAGTACAACTAAAGGTACCTTTGTTTGGACCAATACTGTATATCACTGACAACAAAAACAGCTCATGAGAGCCAAATTTAAGAGCTGATGGAGATATTTTCCAAAGGTATTCTTCATCGTGTTTTTAGGAATTCCATGTTCTTTTGTGTCAGTTCACTTTTACACTTGATACACTTATCTTCAGTTTCAGCATCTTGATTGACATGTTAACTCGGGATTGATTGACAGAAGGAATAATGACCCTTTCAGGTCGAATTACATTTGCTGTTGTTCTTCTCTTGGTTATCTTAACTAGAGGAACGAGAAAAGCAGCTAGTGACTTTAATATCGATCCAAAGGAGACTCGTGCACTTATTCTGTGAATCACAGATCAGACTGACATCCATGTAATTTGCTCTTTGGAATGGCTTGATGGAACCCGGGGCCTCATTTATAAAACAGTGCGTGAGCGCCTGCGTACAAAAGTACTTACAAACGAAACCCAAACTTCGCGTACGCAAACAAAAAAATATTCAACGCTGTTCTCCGCCCTAAGTCTGCTTATTTCCCCCCATATTAGGAAATGCAATTCTACTCATTAATGGATTTGCATAGTCATAAGCAGCACATGATGCTGATCATCAAATCAAAACAATGGATGACGGACAGGGAAAGGCAAGAAAGAAAGCTTATTTCACCATGATGTAGGCTACATATAATTTTTGTGTGAATAATAATAATAATAACAATATTTGTAAAAAATACAAAGATGTACATTATGAAACCCTCATTGCAGAGGTTGAGTCACGGAAGGCCATCATTATTGGCCGCAGGGCGCACAGTGGCAAAAAAAAAAGAAAAATACAATAATAATAATAATAATAATAATAATAATAATAATAATTTGGTATGATACAAAGGTGAGCATAAAAAAATAATTTCACCAATCTTTACTTAATGCACTATAGTTGAGTTGTCACTGCAGAAGCAAAAATTAGGCGATCAATAGTCCGCTTCTCATTATTGTTAATATTATTAGTATCTATTATTAATCCCAATGTGTTGCTTTATGGGCCTTCATCAAACATCACCACGGCTGTGTGGACTGCATTGTGAACGCTTATGACAGACTTTATTGATGCATTTCTTTCCTTTAGTTAGTTATTTGCGGTACAAAGCATCAAGCTCCATTGGAAAGATGTTTGTACCTGTACCTGTGTACTTGTGTCATCGGAAAAAGTCTTGAGCAAAACAAACATTAAAGTGACCCAACATCCAGCATATATGGCGTTTGAGGAATCGAAATGCACCGGAAAGCTGTTTGTGTCACTGTTTTCCCATGTCTTCAGAATGTGCGGATTGCGTACGGTTGGTCCAGACTTGACGTGGCGGCGCGTAAAGTTTGACATTCAGTTTGTTTTCTATAAATACCAACTTTGGCGCAGAATAGTTCGTACGCAAAGTTTTGGCTTTATAAATGAGGCCCCTGGCAATCAAGTACACATACAATAATTTAGCTTGGCTCACAATTCACTTGAATAAAACTCTAGATTTTCAAACTTTCTAGGCATGAAGTATATTGCATTTTATAGGGAACAGCATTTTCTAACTGTGCAACAATGACAGTATTCATTAATCAATTAACAGTAACAATGAGTCTCCTTCAAGATATAAGCCTACAGCATATTATCTGTATCTATAGATTTATATTGAGTTGTAAAATCTTCCTGCCTCCGTCCGTCCGTCTTCTTCCGCTTATCCGGGGTCGGGTCGCGGGGGCAGCAGCTTTAGCAGGGAAGCCCAGACTTCCCTCTCCCCAGCCACTTCAGCCAGCTCATCCGACGGGACCCCAAGGCGTTCCCAGGACAGCCGAGAGACATAGTCTCTCCAGCGTGTCCTGGGTCGTCCCCGGGGCCTCCTGCCGGTAGGACATGCCCGGAACACCTCCCCAGGGAGGCGTCCAGGAGGCATCCGAACCAGATGCCCGAGCCACCTCAACTGGTTCCTCTCAACGTGGAGGAGCAGCGACTCGACGCTGAGTCCCTCTCGGATGACCGAGCTTCTCACCCTATCTCTAAGGGAGAGCCCGGCTACCCTGCGGAGGAAACTCATTTCGGCCGCTTGTATCCGGGATCTTGTTCTTTCGGTCACGACCCACAGCTCGTGACCATAGGTGAGGGTAGGAACGTAGATCGACCGGTAAATCGAGAGCTTCGCCTTTCGGCTCAGCTCCTTCTTCACCACAACGGACCGATACAGCGTCCGCATCACTGCAGACGCTGCACCGATCCGCCTGTCGATCTCCCGCTCTAACCTACCCTCACTCGTGAACAAGACCCCAAGATACTTGAACTCCTCCACTTGGGGCAGGACCTCCTCCCCGACCCGGAGAGGGCACTCCACCCTTTTCCGACTGAGGACCATGGTCTCGGATTTGGAGGTGCTGATCCTCATCCCAACCGCTTCACACTCGGCTGCGAACCGCTCCAGCGAGAGCTGGAGGTCACGGCTTGAAGAAGCCAACAGCACCACATCATCTGCAAAAAGCAGAGATGCAATGCTGAGGCCACCAAACCGGACCCCCTCAACGCCTCGGCTACGCCTAGAAATTCTGTCCATAAAAGTTATGAACAGAATCGGTGACAAAGGGCAACCTTGGCGGAGTCCAACCCTCACCGGAAACAAATTCGACTTACTGCCGGCAATGCGGACCAAACTCTGACATCGGTCGTACAGGGACCGAATGGCCCGTATCAGGGGGCTCGGTAACCCATACTCCCGAAGCACCCCCCACAGAACTCCCCGAGGTACACGGTCAAACGCCTTCTCCAAGTCCACAAAGCACATGTGGACTGGTTGGGCGAATTCCCACGCACCCTCGAGGATCCTGCTGAGGGTGTAGAGCTGGTCCACTGTTCCACGGCCGGGACGAAAACCACACTGCTCCTCCTGGATCCGAGATTCGACCTCCCGACGGACCCTCCTCTCCAGCACCCCTGAATAGACCTTACCTGGGAGGCTGAGGAGTGTGATCCCTCTAAAGTTGGAACACACCCTCCGGTCCCCCTTCTTAAAAAGGGGAACCACCACCCCGGTCTGCCAATCCAGAGGCACCGTCCCCGATGTCCACGCGATGCTGCAGAGACGTGTCAACCACGACAGCCCCACAACATCCAGAGCCTTCAGGAACTCCGGGCGGATCTCATCCACCCCCGAGGCCCTGCCACCGAGAAGCTTTCCAACCACCTCGGCGACTTCGACCCCAGAGATAGGGGAGCCCACTTCAGAGTCCCCAGACCCTGCTTCCTCAAAGGAAGGCGTGTTGGTGGAATTGAGGAGGTCTTCGAAGTACTCTCCCCACCGGTTCACGACGTCCCGAGTCGAGGTCAACAGCACTCCGTCTCCACTATACACAGTGTTAACGGTGCACTGCTTTCCTCTCCTGAGACGCCGGATGGTGGACCAGAATTTCCTCGAAGCCGTCCGGAAGTCGTTTTCCATGGCCTCACCGAACTCCTCCCATGCCCAAGTTTTTGCCTCAGCGACCGCCAAAGCCGCATTCCGCTTGGCCAGCCGGTACCCGTCAGCAGCCTCCGGAGTCCCACAGGCCAAAAAGGCCCGATAGGACTCCTTCTTCAGCTTGACGGCATCCCTTACCGCTGGTGTCCACCAGCGGGTTCGAGGATTGCCGCCACGACAGGCACCAACCACCTTACGGCCACAGCTCCGATCGGCCGCCTCAACAATTGAAGCGCGGAACATGGTCCACTCGGACTCAATGTCCCCCGCCTCCCCCGGGACAATGGAGAAGCTCTGCCGGAGATGGGCGTTGAAACTCTTTCTGACAGGGGATTCTGCCAGACGTTCCCAGCAGACCCTCACAGTACGTTTGGGCCTGCCTGGTCGGACCGGCATCTTACCCCGCCATCGGAGCCAACACACCACCAGGTGGTGATCAGTTGACAGCTCCGCCCCTCTCTTAACCCGAGTGTCCAACACATACGGCCGCAAGTCCGATGACACGACTACAAAGTCGATCATCGAACTACGGCCTAGGGTGTCCTGGTGCCAGTGGCACATATGGACACTCTTGTGCTTGAACATGGTGTTCGTTATGGACAGTCCGTGGCGAGCACAGAAGTCCAGTAACAAAACACCACTCGGGTTTCGATCGGGGGGGCCATTCCTCCCAATCACGCCCCTCCAGGTCTCACTGTCATTACCCACGTGAGCGTTGAAGTCCCCCAGTAGAACGAGGGAGTCTCCAGGGGGTGCGCTCTCCAGCACACCCTCCAAGGACTCCAGAAAGGGTGGGTACTCTGAGCTGCTGTTTGGTGCATAAGCACAAACAACAGTCATGACCCGTCCCCCCACCCGAAGGCGGAGGGAGGCTACCCTCTCATTCACCGGGGTAAACCCCAACGTACAGGCGGCTAGCTGGGGGGCAATGAGTATGCCCACACCTGCTCTGCGCCTCTCACCGTGGGCAACTCCAGAGTGGAAGAGGGTCCAGCCCCTCTCGAGAGGATTGGTACCAGAACCCAAGCCGTGTGTGGAGGTGAGTCCGACTATATCTAGTCGGAACTTCTCAGCCTCGCACACCAGTTCGAGTTCCTTCCCTGTCAGAGAGGTGACATTCCATGTCCCCAGAGCTAGCTTCAGTAGCCGGGGGTCAGACCGCCAAGGCCCCCGCCTTTGGCTGCCACCCAACTCACTGCGCACCCGACCCCTTTGGCCCCTTCCACCGGTGGTGAGCCCATGGGAAGGGGGACCCACGTTGCCTTTTCGGGCTGTGCCCGGCCGGTCCCCATGGGTATAGGCCCGGCCACCAGACGCTCGCCTTCGAGCCCCACCTCCAGGCCTAGCTCCAGAGGGGGGCCCCGGTGACCCGCGTCCGGGCAAGGGAAACGAAAATCCAATGTTTGTACTCATCATTGGGGTCGTTTGAGCCATGCTTTGTCTGGTCCCTCACCTAGGACCTGTTTGCCTTGGGTGGCCCTACCAGGGGCATGAAGCCCCGGACAACATAGCTCCCAGGCTCATTGGGACACGCAAACCCCTCCACCACGATAAGGTGATGACTCACGGAGGGGCCTCCTCTTAGGCAAAATGCATGTCAATTTTTATTTTGCATATTTGGGGTCCTGGGCAGATCTTTTCTTTAGGTTGCTGATTTTTATGTTGGTTTTAACCCCAACTAATATAACAGTTTATTTGAAATCTGAAACTTAGCATAGACATGAGCGCTATTTATTTTATCAATAATTAATGTAATAGAGCACCTCTGAGCAACAAAAAATCTACTGTCTTTATTAATCACATCATATGGCATTGTAAAAATAATTGTGCCGCCAATGGTTGTATTTTGTGTTTGATTTGTCCACTGATAGACATTTAACCTAACAAATTCCTTCAATAAATGTTCCCTATTATGAATATAGCGGTTAGTCGTGGCCTCTTGGAGGTCTTGGTAGGTCAAGTTTTAGCTGGGGCTTGAGGACTCAAATGCATGGAAGCAGGGCGAGGAGGCAGAGGTGTTCAAAAGTAATTAAATTGAACAAAAGCAAAAAGGCAAACAAGGTAGCCTACTCAAAAATCCCCAAAACACAAATTCAATAAAGTCCAAGGACATGAATCAACATAACAGACAAATACACAGGGAACACGACATGGCAAGGACATGGACATGACATCGACAGTGACCCAAAAAGGACTGAAAGAAAGCAGGGAACTAAATACACAGACCAACGAGCGACACCTGGACATGACACACGTGGGCTGAGGAAGCTTTTTGGATGACACGGGAGACCATATTACAAGTACAGGCCGACGATAAAACTTCACGAGACATTGAGAAAGGGAGGCACAAGGAAATCACAACTAAAATACAGCCAAACTAAACCAAACACAGATCATGATATGGTATTCATCAAGAAGAACTATGATTGCTGCAAAGCCACTATTGTATATCTTAAGCCAGGAACCTTGAGATGAGTTCAGATGAACATTGAAATACCACAAAACATTTTTAGCACACTCCTTCCTCATTATATATTTAGAGTGCCAAGACTTTCATTACAACATGGCCATAGGCACACAGCAAGGTACCAAACAGCTTTCTTATTTTATGTCCTTCAAGCAAATGCACAGTGGGGTGTGCTTTTTTTTTTCTTCTCCCTGCTGCCTTCCATTTTATCACTAAGAATAAATAATTTATCAATGCATCGGATCGTTATCTCAAAGGAATCATTACAGTGATGAATTACATACCATGTGACTACATGTGCACAATAGTTGAGTAGAGCTTTGACCTTGTAAAACAAGACAGTGTTGATCTGCTGTCACTTCTTAAAGCTACCATGGAAAAACAAACAAAAGAAGTAAACCGGTGATTGTTGCACAAATTTTGTCTGGGACAGTTTTCCAGGAATTAATCAGATTCTCGGGCTGGGTCTCATCGGTGAGTGCCTGGTGGCTGAGCCTGCACCCATGGGGCACGACCAGGCACAGGTTGAGAAGAGCTCATCACTTGTGGGAAGGGCCAAGGGGTTGGGGTTCAGTGTGACATGCCTGAATCCGACTCTGAGTCCCTCCCGGTCCCGGATGACTGAGCTTCTCACCCTATCTTCAAAATACCGTGCAGATGAAACTCATTTTGGCCGATTATATCCGAGATCTTGTTCTCTCAGTCATGAACCACAGCTTGTGAGGGTAGGAACGCAGATTGACCGGTAAATCGAGAGTTTTGCTTTTTAGGTCAGCTCCTTCTTCACCACAACGGACCGATGCAGAGTCTGCATCACTTCAGACGCCGCCTGTCAATCTCTTGCGCCATCCTGCCCTCTCTTGTGAACAACACCCCAAGATACTTGAACTCCTCCACTTGGGGCATGATTTCAGGATCTGTGGCAGCCGTGGCTCAGGGTTTAGATACGGTCACTTAGTAAGAAGGTCGACTGTTCGATCCCCCCTCTCCCCAAGCCATGTGTCGTTGTGTCCTTGGCCAAGGCACTTAACACACAGTGCTATTCACACTGGTGTATGGAAAGTGTGAATGTTTGGTGGTGGTTGGAGGGACCGTAGGCGCACACTGGCAGCTTTGGCTCCTTAAGTAGCCTACCATCACCACAGTGTGAATGTGTGAGTGCATGAATATTGTATCCATTCCATTGTTAAGCATCTTTGAGTGTCTAGAAAAGCGCTATATAAATCCGATGTATTATTATTATTATTATTATCCCCTACCCAGAGAGGGCACGCCTAGGGCTAGTACCTGCAATTTTCGACAGACATGTTGTTGACGGTGAGGGATGTTGTCAATTTAAAGAAGGGGTTCTATTGGGTCTTTCTAGCCTATTAGACATAAGAGGCCATTTTGCCAAAATGTGGCAAAACTTTGTTGTGGGGGGAATTCGGTGGTTTCGTGAAGACTGACTTCATGACAGTTTTGAGGACATTTTGGTCCACCATTTGTTAGTTCAGAAGGGGCAAGCAATGTTGCTGACCTCAACTTGGAACATTGTGGAAGAATACTAGAAGACTTCTTCAATCCCACCAACACACCATACAATCAAGAGGTAAGAGTCTGACAACTCTGAGGAAAGGCTCTCCTATCTTTCGGGCTGAGGTCACCAAGACGGTTAAAAAAAGAAATACTCCAGGGCCAGTGGTGTTCCTCTTGGCTATGGAGGTTGTATGGTAGTCTTGGTTGACACACCTCTGCAAAATCACGTGGACATTGGGGACAGTGCTTTTGGATTGGCAGACCGAGGTAACGTTAAAATGATTTATTGACGGAGACAAGGAATACAGGTTGATAGATAACTGTAAAATTGATAAGGGTTATGCTCCCACCAATCACAGGAGCAGGTACATATCATCCTGTCAAGTAACTACTGTATGTGGAATGGGCTGGAAGATAAAAGGCAACAAAACTAAACTAAAATATTGTTCTATACAATTAAAATTAAAGTATACTGTAAAAGAATGATATTGACAAGCTATTAAAAAGAGGAAAGGAAAGGTGACTGTTGTAAAGCGTCTGCTTTCTAATATATTATTTTACTTTTTCTTGTGTACAAGCTTGTAGACTGATATCATTCATGTATGTGTTGTTTTCAATGTTAAGAATGAAGAATTATTGGAAATGAGGAAATTCTATATCATATAATTTAAGAATTAGACTCAAGATTGAGCAGCAGTAACACCTGTTTTACACTTTACATACCATTTAACTGGCCTGGAATTACACTTTCCCCCCTAGCTTTTCATGCAAGCAACCTCAGAATTACCTACATGGTGCGGTTGTCAATCATTCACATTATTTAATGGTTCAAATTGATGGGAGTTATGATCTGTGCATTCAAATTGCAGTCACACCGGCAGATTTGATTAATTCACATTTGAAAGGGGCCTTTGTCATGTTTCTTTCTCTTGACACTTACATGACCCATATCTGAACTGTGCCACATGGGAGAAAAAAAAAATCAAAATTGTGTCACTTGAACCATGTTCGTGTTTCCGCACGGACATTCATTGCTGACGGACGGGAGAGCGAGCTAATTCAAGCTTAAACACGGAAATGTGACGCGCCTGATGGCGAACCGACCGGCTCCTGGACATTGCTGGAGGTAACAACAACACAGCATTAAATAACTTTAAAATGGCGTGATTACTGTGGGAAATTAACGAAAAAGAAGGTGCTATGGACGAGGCATGGGCGCCGTAAAGTCGAAATGACGTAGGTCGCGTGCGACGTAGCTCGAGGACTCGAGCAACTTGAAAGCAAATTTCAAGCATCAAAATGTGTGTGGCAAAGAGTAGCCTTATTTCAAATGGAAAATACAAGTCTTGACACTCATTTATAAAATTGAGTGACAACAAAACACTTAGTGACCGTGCTTTATTAAATATACCAACAGTGAACAATAACAAAATAAACTTGGTGGATGAAGACACATCTACATGGCTACTGGTAATTGATTCAAACATCTAACATTATCAACAAAAATAGGATTCTTAGCAACTATTTAGACAATGTCAACTTCATCCTTTGCTTCATTTTTTGAGTGCACAACAGTGTGTTTTATGCAAAAACAAGATTTTTGTTTGTTTGTAAGGAGTCAGAATGACATTTTTTGTAATGTTAATTCTTCTGTACGTGCTTATTGCTACTCGCTCGCTTGCTCGCAGCCATGAAGTCGCTTGTTCAACTCAACGTTAACATATACAGCATTCCCCTTGTGAGCTGCGTGCCTACTAACACACACTTTGGCATTGACATAAAAATAAAACACATGAAATTCAGGTGATAAATTAGAAATTAAAAAGATTTTATATAATATTATGCCCATACAATGCCTTTGGTGGGAACATTGCCCCCACCAACATGGCTGCCTTGTAAATATGCCAACATATCAACCATTCAGAAGTCGGGTAGCAGAGTATTGAATTTAAGTATTGTAGGCCTATTAGTGAAACGTTGCTGTGTTATGGGTTGCAGCACCTTCTCACTGCTTTCCTTCCCAGATTCTTAAGTAAAAAGCACTGCACAAAAATCACCCATTCCGGTTTGTCTAATTAGCTAAAGCTTCTTAAAATGTCCTTATATTAGTCCAATAAATGTCTTAAGAACATATTAGAAATATGTTTTTCTCCGAGAGAATGTACAACAATTCAGTGTCAGAAACATGCAGGAAAACAGGATTTCCCTTTGTTCTGTCACTGCCACCCAAAGAAAAAGTATGACTCTTCTAGTTGAATTGTCTTACTTTATTAAGCATGTCCCTCCTCTAAACTCTCACTGAATGGCTGATTTGTCCTGGATGAGACCTAGATGAGAGATCTACAATGGCTCCAAGCGCAGCAATCACGCCTTGGCCTGAATGCACAGGAAGCCATGCCACCATGAGTCCGGTCTAAGCAACTCTATTCAGATAACTACAGCCATGTCTCCCTTGAGAGATGACTCAAATGAGCCTGTTAGCCTTTGAACGAGTAGGAGAGGGAAACAGGACATGTCAACCGGGGAAAGATCAACAAGGGAGAAAAAGCAAGGAGCATTTGTTCTGCCTCGGGGAGTTGTACTAGCCGGTTTTATCGTCTCTCTGCTGCACTGATTTGACAGTCAATGCTTTTCCCCCAAAAAACTTTTTACTTTTAATGAATGACAGGCAACTTCACTTAGTTTTATGTCAAATTTGTCGAATGGTTTGGAACTTCTCTGTGGTCGGTTACACTTGCCCTACAGCACAAAAGCCACAGTGTTGCATCACAATCGCCTACTGTTTACAAAAGAAACAGCCAAGAAGGTGTCAATAAAACAAAGTTAAACCACGACACAGTTTTCTGTTTCCATCTGTTTTTTGGATACTGTGCCACTACTAGTGTGATAAAAAACAACCCGCTGAATAAAAACAATTTGTTTCAGACCCACAGCAACCACTGAGTCTGGTGTAAAGCTTGTTTCTTGGCAAGTGTCTCAGAAAGAAGGCTGCTCTGCTGGCTTCTTCCCAACTACAATCTGTTTGAATGTTTTAAGATCACTCGAGGTGTTGTTGCCGTTCAGTGAGCAGATTTTTGTTAAAATCTTGTCCTGTACTCATTTCACCAGAGCATACAATTACGTCACTAAAAGAAACTTGCCCGTATCACAATTAACCAGTATAGTCTTCTTCCACTGTAAATCCATGAACACTTTTCACACTTGAACTCTGTTGAGTTATGCCACATTCCAAATACAATAAGTAGTATGTTATTACAACAATTAGGGATGTTTGATACCACCAGTATGAATACAGTACTCAACTCGTGAATATTCACTGATACCGATACCAAGTACCAATACCACTAGTACTTTTAAGCTAAAAAAATTCAGAAAATTAAAAAAAAAACTGTAAATCCCAATATAGCATTTTTTCTTAAAAGGATACATAGTTAGCCTTTTTTTAGCAGTAAAAAGTTCATTTGTCTATAATAAATTTGATATTGTCATTATTTTTTCTGTAAAGTTAAAGGTGTATTCAAGGATCTTTTTTTCGCTGCGTCTTCTGGGTGGATCATCTTAATCTGCTTTAACGACGTCGTGCGTGCTCATTCCTAGCTGTGCATGTGCACATCGAGTGTTTGTAGCGTGTTTATGAAATTAATGGGAATTTTCTATTCTTTGAAGTTTTAATTTCTAGTTCCTGATTGTAAAATGGCCACAAAGGTACCGTTCTAAGTACCAATTCCTTGAAATAGGCCTGGTATCTCGTATAAGTCTTTCATTTTTGCAATATTTGGAGGTTGCTTCCCAAGCCTCATGGTGAAGTAACTGTTAATATGAATGTTTTACAGTTGCTGCAACAAAAGCACTAAAGGATAATTAAAATCTCACAACTCAATATGGTGACATGCACATATTTTAAGCAAGCAACCAATCTGTTGTTTAGCTTGTACATTTGAATGGGCAGCAGATTTGTTGCACAGATTGTAAGAATATAATTTCTTCCTGGCAAGATTAATATTAAACAAATTCATCGCACATCGCTAATTCTCCTGATCACTGAATTGTCTTCAAATACCCATCCTTACGCTCATTGAAGCAGTAGACCACAGACACAAACAGAGGAGCGTACCCAAGCAAATGCAATGCACAGTACCACGTTCTCTGTTTAGAGGAAACTGCATTTTGGGAAAAATAAATGTTGACGTGCAAAATATCACGTGCACAGGCAAGCCGAAGCATTACTTCCCCTCCATGCTGCCGCATGCACTGTCACTACATAGTTTGTGGCACTTAACAAGCCAGTATCGTGCTGACTGCATGTGTAGTAAACCCTTCAGCCCAGGTCACACTTACAGTATCGCCTCTCCACCAAGATAGAACCAGCCACGAGTCTTCTGCTTCAATATGTGTTGCTGTTTTATGTTCATAAACTGATCAGTGTTGAATATGTTTGCATCTATTAGCATGAAATCACTTGGGGGATCGACAGGAGATCAATACATTAGAACACCAATACGGGCACTATTTTATTTCCATTGTAAAGTGAAATCAAATCTAGATGAAAAAGTGTGATTTAGCCTTTGGCCAAAAAGAGTCCAATTTACACAGGAATTTGTGTAACTTCACCAACAGGATGCATGCTGCAGGCAAAAAACACTCACAAGGTCTTGGGCATTATGCAAAATCTAAGGATAGATCTTTTTCCCCCTACCTCAATAACAACACTTCAAAACCAAACCATTCTCAAGGCAAGACATTCCAGAACTCGATCTCCGCGTAGATTTGAAAAACATGGGTGTGAGTCATTTGAAATGTAACATTATTTCACATGTTTAAACGTAATTTACCAATAGAAAATGCCCAATGATGGTATCAACTGAGCTGATTTCATCACATGCCGTGACGTAACAACGAAACAAGTTCTATGGACTATATGCCATGGAGGAGGCGGGACGTCCGACTTCCGGGTTTTCACCCATCAACTTTGTTTCCGTTTCCAGTACTTGTGCTTCCGCCTTTGTGCCCCTCGGTTGCGCGTTCCCGTCGACGGGTGCGAGGCTGCGAGTGTGTAGCGTCTGTTTCAGTGTCCGAAGCATTTCAGATAGCCGAGACGCCCTCCCGCCCATGAGCGGGAGAGCGCGGTTCGGGGGCGCAGGGGTGGTGGTGCGAGTGTTGGAACGCGGCCGGCAGTGGCCGGAAACGGCGCTGATGTGTAAAACCCGGAAGTTGGAAGTCCGTGGCATCTACCCCTATTTGTTCTGTGACCACGATCACCTCTCAAAACATTCGTATCTCCCACCCAAAAATATTTATTTATTTATTTGTTAATTTTTAAATTTATTTATTGTAATGTCATGATATAATATATCATATAATAATGATGTAATATTTTTGACTAGTGATAGACCATTTACTGACCAGGCCGATTATCAGCATTTTTTTTTTCTCTTTAAAATTCTGACAGTTGATAATAGATCATTTTAAACAAAAATACAATACAGTAATACATGCTAATAGTGGGAGTTTGCATTATTATTATTATTATTATGATCATTATTATCATTATTATTATTATTATATTTAGTTAATCTTTTAGTCAACGTGATTATCAACTCAAAATATCGGTTACTGGCCTCCTTGTAATCAATATTGGTATTATACCCTGTATGTGAAACATTTCAAAGATGTAAACAAGTTCCAGTTGTTACTAGGTTTTTGTATTGTTAATATAAGGTACTCTAAATTGCATTTAGGAATGAAAGCAAGTAAGCTATCCACAGTTCTACACTTAAAATTTTGATAAAGCTCCACAAAATCTGTGGCTCAATACACATTTAAACTAGCTAATGCAAATTAGAAACTACCACAATGCAATCCTGTTGGATGCTATGAAGACAGTGAGATACAGTCAACTTGTCCCCAATGAAGCAAAACATTACAGAGCAATGTAGCAATTAATTTACTGCTACAGTATGATGAACCACCAGCATTACAATAAAGGTGTGAGGTCACCTTTAATACGTCCCTGAAAGTCTGCTTTTGAAGTCACTTGAGCACTATAACAGAGGGAAAAAAATCCTTTATATGTCAAGAGGGTTGGACTGATTGAATTCCGTTGCCTATCAGTGAATGGATCAACTAAGAAAGAGGAGCGGATTTGTGCTTGTGATAAACTGCAGCCTCTGCTGAGCTAAGGATTTACTGCAGGACATGTTGATGAAATCCACTCCTTCGGGATGTACTGCAGCAGTTAGAACAGCCATGCTTAATCCAGATGCAAAAACTGACAAGCTGCAATACTATAATGTCAAGAATAGAAGAAAGGTAAGTTATAACTGTTGCAGTATTTGATGGGTGGACAATGATGACACGATCACATCATCTTGGGTGAATTAGATCTTATAAAACTTTCATTTATCCATTTTCTATCAAATTTGAGCTCAACTCAATTTAAGAAACAGTTTATTGCCACTTTTAGTTGAATTGGCTAATTTGGCATTAGTCGCCTCTACTCCACTAAATAGGAGCTTGCATTGGGCTCCTGGTCAGCGTTTCCGTGGAATCTGGGCCGCTAGTGAAGGCTTTATTTGATTACTTTATTAAGTGTAATCTTTTGCGTGTTCAAATAAATCAGAATTGAGATCTCATGAAAAAGTTTCCTTTGCAAGGATTTATTAAGAGCTCTTAAGACACAGGAAAAAAAGCTTACATTCGAAAGGTGATGTTAAGCTTCCAGTGTGTCGAATATGAAAACTCGCAGTATCTTTATACTAGTAGAAAAGGTTCTCTCCGCCTCTTACATTTGACAAAGAGATAGTGTTTAAAATAAGCAGGCACAAGATACTGACATGTCCATCTCAGCTCCCCACCAGCTTCGGAGAAATGATGTAGACAGGCTTTGACCTTGGACCTTTAGTTTTTACGACCAAATGACTAATGACATGAGACATTGACAACTTTTAAAACATACACATTCTTATCTCAAGAGATGGTGGGGAGTAAGAAGTTCAAATGTAGTTCACAAAATCATTATCACAGTGTTATTCATTTAACTACACATAGTTGTATCACATCTACTGTATATACCTATAACTAAATTCAAAAATAGTAAAAATATAAAAAGAAAATGTTAAATGTCAACACTAGCTAGCTAGTTATTCTACACTGGGCTGGTCACCATTCATTTACAGGGCACATACTGTATAGATAAACCACCATTCACACTAAATTCATTCACAAATGTCCACCAAAACAAATCACCAACTTCAAAGTTAAAGTTGAGTTTTGGAATGTCACCTATGGAAATGCAGGGAGAATCCTCTCAGCTTTGCGGCAGCTAACCGCCATTCCATTGTGCGGCCCCTTTAAAAACCCCATTGGAGGAAATAAAAATGAACATACAACATTATTTTGTTGCTTTCCAAATATTGGCAACAATTTAGGGTACTGTCAAAGCCAAATTGCACCACCACGGCATATAGTATATATAGTCACCCCACCAATGGCACTGTTGAGGTTTGCATATTTGTACATGGTTTACAAGTACCTAGTGCGCTACAAAGCTGAATTTTATTGATATCTCTATCTCAAAGACAACCAGTAACTCATTTTGAGTTTACCAAAACAAAACAGTTATGGTTTAAAAATTGCGAGGTTAACATTTAAGGGAGACACAGTAAAGAAAGCCCACACTGGAGACTGCCGTGTCGCCATGATGCATCTTCTGTGAACACGAGGTCGCGTGCATTATGATGTCACGAATATGCAACACTACCATAGGAGAGGGGAGGGGTTGAGGAGTTGGGCACAACTCCAGCCACGACCACAACAGATGTACCAACGCAGCAAGCCTATTATTATTCAACGGATTTCTTTATTAACTGGTTTATATGACTGGTTTGTATGACGTTAAATTGATCGATAATTGCCGATAATTATCGGCCACCGATATTATTGTACACCCCCGTGATGGAGGAGGGATTGCTTTATATATATTTTTCTGTGATTTCGGAAAGTGTTACATAAATTGATCGATTCCCATTGATTTTGGACCTTGTGTTGATTGTGACGTTAACTAAATAACACATATGGCTTATTTATTTTCAGTTGCTTGCTTCTAATGCTAGTTTTTATCAACTACAAATGCCTTTTTGATGTACAATAGTAGATTTATTCCTTATAATCCATTTTAACAACTGCATTGTTAGTTCATTCTCAGCTATTCATTTAAAAAAATATATTATTAATATTTACAGCACATATTTTGTGCCACATGCTCTAATTTAACTTTGGACTTAATTATAATCTATCAACATCATTCTTATTGTCAGTTTCTGTATTTAGCTTTCTGAAAATACTCATCATTTGCACATTGTCTTAAATGTGTCAAATGGATGCTGTTTAATAAGGAAATAGGGGTTTAGCGTGAATTCTGATTCACTAAAATAGGTACAGTGGATAGAACGACATTAGCCGGTATGCATGTATCATGCAATGGGGATTTTGCTTGTACGCTGATCTTATTTACAGAGTAAGAACATTTCCACACATTTATTATTGATTGAGGACCGTTGTGAGTAGATACAGCTGCACAACACAGAGTCTTTGGTGCATTTGTCATGTTATTATGTGTTAATAGCCACAATCACATCTTCTACTAAGAATTGTTTATATCAATATCTATATATATATATATATATATATATATATATATATATATATATATATATATATATATATATATATATATATATATTTGCTTAATATGATATTTTAGCATGACAAATAGGGGTGATAAAGTAAAGTCTTCCATTTGTGTAGGTGATTGAAGACATGTTGTGTGGAACCAAGCACATCTGTGTCTATTGCAACCTCTAACTCAAGCCTTTATTGGGACCATTTATTCCCCCATTGCCTTTGCTGATGGTATTGAGCAGTAACTGTCCGGGATTTATAATGGCTGCCCTGCACTCTGTTTCTGTCCTTCGCTTCTGTCCTCACAAGGAAGCAAAAGATTAATAGCACACTATTATTTTTTTATCATGTTTCTATCTGTGTAAGCCTTTGAATTGTTTTGTGACATAAGCCATAAAGATATACACTTCTAAATGAATCATTTGCATTGGTTGGTTGGACTAACTTGTTTTTACGTTCACATTTAAGCATTTTATAGTGACAATATGTCTTAAATAATAGCCACATAATTTCATACAACAACTGTGGTTAAATCACTTTACATATGCAAGCTGTGCCAAACGAATGAATATATTTTGTCTTCAAACCTATCGAAAAAGCTCAAGCTTCTTGAAATGGGATGTGGCGAAGTACGAGAGGGGTTTTAGTATGGCCTGTTGTTGATTGTCATTGTTGAAAATGCCACACATTATGTCCTGCAAAGTGTCATTATGTTCAATTACCGTTGAGGTAATTGTGCAATACGCAAACAAACAAGGATGACCAACAATATCCTCGTGACATTTAGAAACATCTCACAGAAAAGGGACAAAATTGCTTTGAAATTACATTGGCATATAATTTTACAGTGTCCCTTTTAGTCTGGCACATTAATCAGATTTATGACGTCTCAAATGCATTGTCATTCAGAAAGCCACAAATAACTCTTTTAGCCTCTGCCAGATGGTTGCTGTTTTCCAACACAGCTTGTTTATTTATGACCGACGACGCACACACACACACACAAAAAATAGTCTTGTCACTTCTGGGCATTGTTTAATCATATTCTTTTATGATTTTAGTCCTGAAGTCTTAAGAGGGCTGCATCTAAATCTGATTTTCTGGTCCTGCTCTATATTTGTGTTTGTTAGATTAAAAAATGTTCACAGAATAACAATTCAGAGGAGCTAAGATAGAAAAGATACATATAATAAAATCTTAAAATTGACTTGCTTTAGATGTCTAGACAATGAATAATGTGTTATTGTATTGTAGGTGGTGGTTGAGCATACAGCTGGGCTTTAGTCTCGGTTGCAAGCTATTTTTGTGTCTACCAACTTTATGTTCTTCCAAATAAACAAAGGTTAATTGCTGACAATATAAAAAAAAAAGGTGGTTGCTTTGCTGCAGATGATGATTCTGGGCTCATCTTCTGCTCTTTGATGAAAACATATAAGACAATTACAACGAAGCATGGTGTCAGATGTATAAATTGATTTCATTCATTATAATTAATCCCTCGAGGAGAAATTCAACTCACACTCTGTTGTACTATACATGCTCAGCAAAAAAATAAACACAACACTTTTGTTTTTGCTCCCATTTTTACGAGATTAACTCTAAGATCTAAAAATTCTTCCACATACACAATATCACCATTTCTATGGAAGATTTTCACAAACCAGTCTAAATCTGTGATAGTGAGCACTTCTCTTTTGCCGAGGTATTCCATCCCACCTCATAGGTGTGCCATATCATTATTCTGATTAGACATCATGATTAGTACACGTGTGCCTTAGACTGCCCACAATTAAAGTTGTTGTTTTATTGTGTGTGTGTGGGGGGGCAGTTTACTGGTCAGTAATGACTGGTTTCCTGAGTCACCAAATCTGTGATCTGATCCGAACCCTGAATTTTCAGTGATCCGTTGCACCACTAAAATATATACATTAAAGTTAAAGCATTTAGTATTTAGCATTAGCATTAGTTAAAGCAAAACTAATTAATAAATCACTTTTTTTCCCCCCGCATTAATCATGTACTAACCACAGATTATCCTTGAGCTTGAGAGTGGATGGTTACGTTAAAGGTAGCACAAGTTGTGTTTGAGCAACAAACATAACTATATGCATTCAAGTAAAAATCTTTGCTTATGACATTCAGAATATTTGTTCATGTCAAAATATCAGGGTCATTTTTGTTCCATTTTAAATTATGCAAGTATTTAACTGATTAGAAAAACAGGAGGATGAGTGTGTGTAGTGGATCAAAAAATGTTGAAGATGTCCTCATAACATTAATTGTCAAAATAATTAAAACATAATAGGTGCTCTTCAAATTTGGTGGGCAAAAAATGTTGATAAAAAACTTTTTAATTAAGCAATTATTCGTGACTAATCAAAACTCTAAGATGTGATTAATTTGATAAAAAAAAATTGACATAACATATACAGTATATATATATATATATATATATATATATATATATATATATGTGTGTGTGTGTGTGGGGGGGGGGTTATATGTTTGATTCTTAGCTCTGATCTTTCCGTGCAGAGTTTGATGTCTGCCCCATGCTTGTGTGGGTTTTCTTTGGGTGCTTCAGTTTTCTCTAACATTCCAAAAAAACACCTATGTTAAACTAATTTTAAACTAAATTGTCCTTAGGAGTGAATGTAAGGAATGGCAAATCACTCACATCCATTACGAGAGAATTAGATTTTAAAAAAAATAAAATATTGCATTGCTCAAGGAAACGTCAGGAAACAGACTAGCGTCACACTGTTGTCAGATTTCTGAATGATATACAGTATGTTGCCATGCACCACACACATCTGCCGAGCTCAGAATCTGTCTGCCAGATCCACCAAAATGGCATTAAGCCATCGATGCCACAATTTAAACCTGCTTTTAGCTTGTCTAAAATATAGTTTACATATGGTCACCAATTTGCCAGATGCGTCAGGGGGAGGGGGGGGGGGGGGCATAATGTGGTCTACCAAATTCACAAGCATGCTAAAGTAAACTTTCACAAGCCCGAAAATGAAGAGCAGGCACATGTGCACCTGTCTACCAAAATAGAAGAAGAACAAGAACGAGGATTGATTTTACAATGAGGGCGGCACGGTGGCTGAGTGGCACGTCCACCTCCCAGTGTTGAGGGCGTGAGATTGAGTCCGGGCTTCGGCCTTTGCGGGGTGGTGTTTGCACGTTCTCCATGTGCCTGCGTGGGTTTTCTCCGGGTGCTCCGTTCTCCTCCCACATTCCAAAGACATGTGTGGCAGGTTAATTGAGTGCTCTGAATTGTTCCTAGGTGATGGTTGTTCGTCTCTGTGTGCCCTGGGATTGACTGGCAACCAGTTCAAAGTGTACAACGCCTACTGCCCGAAGCCAGCCCCCTGTGTCCCTTTAGAGAAATAAGCAGTTAAGAACACGGATGGATGGATTTAACATACTCTATTATTCATTTACAGGAATGTACTGTACATTCCTGTAAATTAGAATACAAGAAACAGCAATATACAGCAAGATACAGTGAATTCCTGTTTTCTTAAGAAAAAAATAAATAAATACAGTAAGTAACTGTAATTTATATACAGTAAATACTTACTAAAAAAAAATCTGTAATATACTGTAATGGATTTTCACAGTAATTAAATTAGATTTTACAAGATTATAGTTATTTCTTGTAAATTCTACAGTCAATTTGTTACAGTATGCTCACTTTATTAAAAGACTAAAAAATAAGATAATATATATATATACTTTTTTAAGCACAGCCAAGGTACGCTGGAATACCCAACATGGTAAACTCAGCTAGCCCTGGCACAAAAATGAAGATGCACCCGGGCGCCTGTGTATGAAAACGGGGGCCCATAGAATACATACAGTATATGTAATTGATTTCTGCACTGGGTACTATGGTTCATCTGCAGGACAATTCACTGATGCATTATTGAATAATGTTATATCCCTCCTCATGTAACATAGAATAATATGGGGCTCAAGGGAGGGTCCAAAGGATGAAGGACTTCCATCAGCACTTATGTGCGAAAATATTAGTCCGTCTTCTATACTGAAGAGTCACTACAACGCTTGAGAAAATAAAGTTGTGATAACATCCCCAGTGGCTGCAGTGTGCTTGTTTCTTCACAACATCTCTGCAGGCTTGGCAAATGCTGGAACATCTGCATCGCCTGAAAACTTCTCAAAAGAACTGAGGATTGTCTCAGGGCATTAGAGTACCTCAAAGCACAATCGAAAGCTCAGGCTTTCTTCAGACCCCGGAGTGATGCGCAATGTGCGGCCTCGACTCTGAGCTCATCTGAATCCATGTCACACACAGTCCGATACGGTATCCTTAAAGCCCTAATTGGAACATAGGGAAATTCATTTTACAAGAATGACCTGTAGAGAATTTGCGGCCCAGAGAAACTGACAACAGTCCTCATTACGTGCAAAGAAACGCTCCCCTTTTTTTATCACAGAAGCCTTCCCACAATGAACCCATTTCCTTTTAATTTCAACCATCTATTATTTAATTGCTATCATTTTTGAATAACTATGCAGAACATGCAACATCCTCTCTTCAACATTATACTTTCGATGAGTCGCTATTATGAATTCCGTCTTATCAGGCAATAGATGATGAAGACGACGAGACGCACATGAGCGCTGTAAGCTACACTCAAAATAGCTGCTCCCTCTTTTTTTTGTGCATCATCAAAGAATATTTGTAAAAACCCGACACGTGGCAAGGTTCTTGCTCGTTCCCCTCTCGGTCTATCATACTTACACAATACTGTTGGCAGATAATGAGTCATTACATTGTAATTTCCGTCTGCCATAATGTTATTGTCAGGGCGCTCGCATGGTGTTTGTAGGGACTTGATTCATGATAGCCTCCATATAACAGCAGCCAGTCGCTGCTCTTCTTTCTCCTTTATCTGACAGCATAAAGCAACAGAGTAAAAATCCAGCAGAGAAGCATTAAATATAAATCAAGCAGAGCGCGTTGTGGAGGATTTCGTCTTACTCTTTTTCTTTCTTTTCTCATTTTCCTTCGTAACATTCATCCTGGCACAGGCTTAACCATAAGAGGTATTATTCATGAAATACACACAGACAACACACCCTTTCCTGCAGCTGTGCAGGACTCACTGTCATCAAATTAACAGGAGCATGAGACAGTGAACTAAAAATGCTTGCTGCCAGGGACTATCACAGTCACTGGCTGCAAATGTACCAGGCGCTGTCATGCAGATAATCAGCCCTCTGCTGCAGGGAATCAGAGGCCTACATGGTGGCCATTGTCGGTGGGGTGTGTGGATTGGCGAGGGTGGGGGGCGTTGGCTCAATTGGTGAATGGCCTCCAACCCCTTTTTGTCCTTCGCACCCACCAGATCAGTCATAGGCCTGGTTATATCCCACAGCGCCACTGCGACAAGAGTGACCCGGAGCCCCTCCTACTATTGTCGGCACACATTGATCAGAAAAGGTCTTGTAATGGCCAAACGATGAATCCCCCATGCAGTAACCTTGGCTTCCCACTTTGTGATATACATAAGCGTGCTAATGATGAATTTAATTCTTCCCCTGGGTTTCATCGAACCCCAGGGGTTTAGTGAGTGAGTCTCAGGGGTTCGGTGGGGGTCAAGACACCAGATTCAGGCCCCGTCCACACGAAAACTCGTTTCAAGGTATACGCAAAAGTCTCTTACTGTTTGGGCAGTTCATCCACACTGCGGCGCCGTTTTGGAGTTTGAAACCGATCACTTTTGGAACCGGGCTCCAGAGCGCTAGCGCCACTTCAGACTTGGCATCTACATTACAGCCGTTAAACATCCTCAGTGTCTTCTTTTGGACACGCGCATTCCTTGAAACGTTTCTGTGTGTGTTTGTGCTTTGCTTCCGTGTGAACAGGGCCTCAAATGATTCATGATGATGTGCCCTATTTGGGCAGGGAATTCGAATCCTTCAGTATATGACTTTTGGCTGTTTTGATAGTATAATGTAATTCATTTATCATTTCTTTATTATTGCATGTAATGTCTTCATACTAACTTTGTCATACAAATTCACATGGATAACGGAAGGTATGGTGTTCCTAGGGTTCAATTCCGTGGCTAATGATGCATTATTATTCGATCTGCTCACCCTTTTGTTCCATCTGAAGAAAACAGCGGTGGTTGTTTTAAAGTGCTCTATAAATATAGAGTTTAGTTGAGTAATGGGAATCAGTGTACTAACTGCACAATTTGCAAAGCCAAGTTGAGCAATTCTAGTCCAGCACATATAGCTATCTACCACTTCTATATAAGGAACCCTGACTGTAATGACAAGTTTGCTCTATATGATTTATTTGGTTGTTACTAACAACCACTTTGAAACAAACAAATATAAAGAAAGTGAGGTAAGCCACGTAGCGTTCCTGAAGAAACAACAGAGTTTTGATCGTCCCTTTAGGAACGCTATGGCGGCTTACCTCGCTTTCTTTATAACCGTTTAGCATTGCTTGGCAGAGAGCCTGCCGCCATTCTACGTCACTACGCACTAAATGACGTAAACAACAATGGCGCCGTACGTACAAACAAAGTTTCAACAAAATGCATTAATCTGGAAATGATTTTTGAAAAATGAATCTCATAGTTATGTTAGTAACAACCAAATAAATCATATGGAGCAAAATTGTCATTACAGTCAGGGTTCCTTTTAAGGAGATGGAGAATGCAAGAACCAGAGATAGCCATTTCCGTCAATTCCTGTCAATGACAATATCCACCTTTCTGTGAGTACACAATGACGCGAAGCCTCAATACACAAACTGAGCACCGACTGAAGCAGGTTTAAGTGTGCCGATCGGGGTGAGTACAGACGGTCTTTCTCATTCCGTGTACTTTGGCCAGGCTTCGTAATAAAGCATTCACCGAAAATGCGGAAGCACTTGGGAAATGTGAACATCGTTATTGACGGGAATTAACAATTGACAGAAGTTTCCATCTGTGGCAACTTAACAATATAAATTCATATGTATAACGGAACATAATATGGTTTTCAATTCTGGGGCCTCATTGTATCTGCTGCCCTTGGGTTGAGGAGCCATTCTTATCCATCACAACCATCTAGCAAAACTGAAAGAAGACTTTCTTTAGCTGCATGGAGATGGGGAATACAAGAACAAAACACTTTCTGAATTCAAGGTGAAGAGAGCCAGATTCGATGAAAAGGCTCATTTTGTTCACTAGTAACCCCTATACGTATGCCTTGGTGACACCGCCCACTTCCCAACATGTATTTCAAAGAGCTGCAAGGACTGCAAAGTATTTTTTTTCCAAATTCCATCAACCCTCCCCTCTACTTTTTATTATCTCCCTCTTTTATGCGTTTTAAGAAGTGGGCTGGATTTTTCAGTAATGGTTAATAACTAATTTATTGGTCTTCTCTTTTTTTCAGAACTCAGTGGTTTCCATCTTATTTCCCACTTTGAATGTTTCACTCTTAATATTTTATATAGTCTGGTTGCCAAGTCCAAAGTAGGTGTTTTTTTTTCATCTTTTCAACAATAAAGCTGTCTAGAAGACATAAGTGTCTATCAAAATTCATGAACATGACATTTAAATCATTATAAAGATTTTTTTGGTGTGTTTAAAGTATCAATTTTACAGCAAACGGATATGAGAGGAATATTGTGTCTGAAATTCGATGTGGGCATAAGAACTGCTTAGGAATCATGTTAACTGACTTCACTAACAACTCCAGGATGGAATACAGAACTTTGCATGGTCGCCCTTTAAGTTCTTCTGAAGTCTTCAAATTGGTACTGTTAACTTTCTGCTTTCTCCAACGTGAAAGAAAACAATGTCACGTGGTTTGAAGATAGGTCTCCTACACACTAAATTCTGTAGAGTAAATTTGACTCTATTTAGAATGGGACCAAATAGACTCACTTTTAGAGTAATATGGTAGAGAGTAAAAAAAAGAATTGGAGAAAAAAAAAGTCACTCAAGGATTGAGGAATGAACTCACGACCTTAAGTTTGGGAGACAGCCGATCTACTCCCTGAACCACACAGCTCGTGCTGTGTGTTAGTATATCGCTTGTGTCAGCTGGAATCTTTGTAACTCTATGTTTTTGGTCCCCTCTTGGAGATAAGCTAACAGTAGGAGGGGCATAGTCTCCCAAGCTGATGGTTGTGAGTTAGTTCGTTATTCAACCCTTGAATATTTGTATTTTATTTTTAAATCCTTATTCTACTCATTTCCAAGTGTAACTATTACATTTTTATTTATTATAAATTGTATTTTTTTCTATAATAGCTTCACATGAAATCTGCCACAATTGATATCTTTGGTGCCGCCAGTTTATGTCAAAGGTAAAATATACTGTCTATATACGCTTACATATTAGAAAATTAGTCAGTCGCATCTTTACAGCCGTCAGCCCGGTTGTATTCGCAATGTCTCTTTGCAAGTTTTTATTAAATTGTATCTATCATTTCTCTCAAATCGTTTTTGCCCTGTCTCTTGTCTAATAAAAGTTCACGTTTTTCCTGTGACAGAGAGGAAGCGGATCAGATACTTGCTTGCTGATCACTGGCAAGATCCAAGGTGCGTCTTTGGGCTGGTGTGCATAGACTTTAGAAAAATGAAATCAAATGAAATGAAAATAAAACTTGGTTTTAACTTTTTCCCTAGAACAGAAAACTCGCCATTTTTTCATCATGATATTGCAAACATTGAATGAACCCACAATCCTGTCCAAAGTCGTCTCATTTCACTCCATTAAAGGAAGTGGAAAGAGGCACAATAAAGAGGAAAAAAGTATGGTAAAATTGGCAGTTCCTATTCAGCCAGTCTGTGTGGTGCGACAATAAACACAATTCTAGGTGAGATCTCTCCATAGATATTCGATCGGATTCAAATGTGGGTTCTGGCGAGACTATTTCGTCGTCTTGGCTGGTCATTGGTCCTGTTGGAAGGTAAATCTTCGCCCCAGTCTGAGGTCCTGAACACTCCGGAGCAGGTTTTCATCCATGATGTCTCACATTGCTGCATTCATCTTTCCCTGAATCCGGACTGGTTTCCCACTTCCTACCACTGAAAATGATCCCCACTTCATGATGCTGCCACAACCGTGTTCTTTGTACCGTGTTCACTGCCCAAGCCAAGCTTGTGGCTTTATGTTAAAAAGCAACAACAAAATATTAAGTAAGGGGAAGTACCAATACCAATTTCATGGATAAATGTTATATTGGTAAATATAGGTCTTTCTTTAAAGCCGAAGTCAACCCGCCCAAAAAATCTTGACAATAATATGTTCTATGCAGACACACTAGTCTAACTATGATATTCTGGTTAATATTGCGTTAGTGGAAAACATTTTGAGCAGCAAAATCCTCCCGTTTTTATCTATCATTTATCAACCAATCACAACTCAGCTCCAAAAAAACAGTTAAGCTGTGATTGGTCGTTGTCCAAGCCCGGAGCAACGTTGATGTCATCTTTTGTTGACAGGCCGCCCCCTGAGATGGATAAAAATGGCTGGATTTTGCTTCATAACTAATATTCCACAAATGTAATATTAATCCCAATGTCATATTTAGACTATGTGAGGTCACATATAATGTAGTATTGTCAAGAAACAACATTGTTTAACATTGACTTCCCCTTTAAAATGAGTGGAAATTTTATGGATATGTCATGTTTATTTTCAGTCTTGTTTACTCCCTGTCATGTTTAGCTTCTGTTTTCCTTGTGTTTTCCCCTTGTCTTGTCATTTCCTGTTTTATTGTGAAAAGTCTGACTCCTCTCATTTCAGGTCACTTGCCTTTCCTTGTTTGGTGTCTTTGTCAACCCTGATCCCTGATTGTGTCCACCTTTCCCCATTACCCTCATGTGTCATCCAATCAGTGCCCTCAGCCAGGTGTGTCTTGTTATGTCATTAGTGTTGGTGTATTTAGTCGGTTGTCTCCCCCCTGTCTGTGTTGGTTCATTGTTGCCACTGTCGTAAGTCATTCGCCACGTCACGCTGACCTTTTTGCCTTATCAGGATCCATGTCATGCTGTTAGTTTTGCCTAAGTTGTTTTGCCATGTTTAGCTTCATGTTTAGCTTCATGTTTTGTTAGTTCCGTTTATTTTGCACTTTGAAGTTAGCTTTTTGATTAGAAATTAAAACCTCTTTTTTGGACTGCACCTCTGCCTCCTTGCTCTGCCTTCCCGCATCTGGGTCCTAAAGCCCCCACTCTACTGACAGGATCAATATTTTATGAATACTGGTGGTATTGGTACTCTGTATCGATACTGGTGACTCGTACTGGTATCAGTTTAAGAAAAAATGGTATCGGACATCTATAGTATTGAGCGAAGGCTGTGATTTTTTTTTAAACAAAAAAAATATGACATTTCATTATGGGGTGTTGTGTGTATAATTTTGAGCAGCAATAAAAAAAAATATATATTAATTTATTCAGTTTGGGATGAGGCTATAACAGAATGTCACAGCTGCAGCAGACAACTGATGAAAAGGAAAATGCAAATTATAGAGAGATATTAATTTATAAATCTATACTAATGTGTGCAAAGCAATGCACAATAAACTATTGCCCTCTGTTGGGCACTAGTGCTATCTGCACTGGTCCTGCTGTGGCAAGAAGAGGTTATCAGCTGAGACAGACTCAGAATGTTCTTTGTCAACCTGAAGGGCAATATTTGCGCTGTTAGGATCAGGGGGAAAAAAGTGAGCTGTAAGCATTAACTGTGCATATTTGGTGAATTTTCTGTTGAAAGCATCTAATGTTGCAAGGACTCCATACCTCCCGCCTATTTAATGTAGTTTAGGTGGATAATTGGATAACACAGGTTTATCCTCAGCAAGCACTTTGTATGAGCAATCCAATTTCACATCCTCCTGAAGGGAAACCATTATTCTTAACCAGGGCTTGATACTCCCGTCACCCTTGTGCAGAAACGCGGCACAAGGTTCTCCTCAAATCCTATCAGCTTTTAACCTTGTTACCAGCCAATCTGTATTATTGTGCTATAATTCCATATTTTACCCCCTCCTCACCCTGGCACCAGCATTGGAAAAGATAAAGTGTTTGCTGCTGTTTTGTTGACAACAATGCCTTGGTGGTGTGTTTGTCTTCTATCTGTGGACACTGGCACGTTTAATCTCACTGTTCAAACCAACATCTCGGGTGAACGTTTAACCCTTTCGTGTCCGGCGCCCTGAAAAACCTGCAAGCACAGTTCCATTAAAGCAATCTTTCCATTGATCATAAAATATTCTGCCTCAATGGTACTACAATTTCATTTTATATTTCCCTTGTATGCTGTATTCTTTGCTATACATTTGAGGTACATAAAATAAGAGTTGTTCCCCCAATCTGATAGCCAACACCAGTTTCCATCTTGGCAAAGAATGCAAGCCAAGAGAAGCATTTTCAAAAGCTCAGTAATTGTTCAGCAAATAAATCTTGTTTGTTAAATCTCTGTGTACAATTTAAATGTAAATGGCAACTTCTCATGGGAGAGGTTTTGTCTTGTAATGTTGGTATTTCCTGATGAACATGTTTTAACATCATGTACTCATAGCTGAATAAGGATTTGTCTATACACTGAGCAAATGCTGTTTTTCAAATCAATTGAAGTTGTTTTTAATCATTCACGACTACAACCATACATTGAAGGAATATTTCACTGAGTCCCATTGCTAAAAGTAAAATAAATCATATTCTCCCCTATGAAAAGTTTGTGGCCAATGTAATTACATTTTCTTAAGAAACATTTGAATTGTATTTATTTATTTTATTTTTATTTTTTTCCTGGAGAGCTCAGTATTGTTCATTTGGCAATTTTACCGATTTGACATGTCATCATCATTGCTCTCCTTTTTTTTTAATATATATATTTTATTAGTTTTTTTTTAATTTTTTTAATTATTTTTTTATTTTTTTGTATGTGGGTGATAATGTATATGTGCATGTGTGCGTGTGTGCATGCGTGCGAGTGAGTGTGTATTCATTAGTTCACCTAAAACCTATTGAAAAAAAAAATCACCTAAACCGAACACTTCCAGCCAGAGTCGTGAGGCCATCAGGAGACCCGAGGAAGGACCAAAGAAAGGAAAGTGAAATCCAGCACCGACCAGACACCACCCACCGGGCCACCAAACAGAGTCCTTCACCAACCCCAGAAAAATCTAAATTCCAACAAATCAGGGAGACCTCAAGAGACCAAAGGAGAGACTGAGGAAAGGAAGGAAGGACAGACAAAGCAGGGTGAGATCCACAGACACCAGCCTCCACCGATTCAATGACCTGAGGAAGAAGCAGATTATGTCTGAGTTTCGATAGATGCTGGTGTGGTGGATCTGGCATGCATGAAAATCTCCACCAAAGAGGGGAACCGTCGACCCCCGCCAGGACAGAGCAAGCGCAACACCTCAGGGCCCCCCAGGCCGCGGCAGCGCCAAAGGACGACCCCCGGGCCCCGCAGGGGCCACCGGCCGGAGAGCAAACCCAGGAGCAGGAGCGCCCCCCCACCCCAACGCGGCCCGCGCCCCCAACCAAACACAGCAGGACGGGGCACTGCAAGCCTGCCAGGAATCCCACCGGCCCACAGCCCCCGCTCCCCCCACGACCATAGCCCCCAACCCCACCCCCGCCCCCCATCCACCCCAACGCAGCCCCATTTTGAACATTTGAATTTGACATCAAATGATTAATAGGAGACAAGAGATCATAATGGGTTTTATTTCTTGGGATTTACAGAGGTATCTTGTTCACATTTTAAAAAGATATACATCCATTTGAAACTAAATATATATATTTTTCAGCCCAGCTAAAGTATTGATGAATTTGAAGTTGACATCACACATGCCTCATTTGGTCCACTTTAAATGAACCAGTGTTCGTTTCACACGAACAGACACAAACCAATTCTGGTGCAGATCAAACAACCAGACCTGAGTTGGTCTAGGTTCGCTTCCGCTTCAAGTATCACACAACTATTCAAAAATAATATAACAAATTCATTCTTCCAATCTTAATTATCAATAGTTCAGAACATTGATGGTTCTTCAGAATTTAAACAAGATTAGTGACCCAGCCCTCTCTCTTAGTTCATCTCCCTGGCACTTTGCATACCCCTCACCATGTCTAGTTGAATGATGTCTGATTTCTTGAGCGCTGCGACTTTTGTGCATTCAAAATAAGTCAGTGTGCCACTATGCTAAAAAAATTATTCAGTTTATGTTTTTTTCTTCTTCTTGAAATTGGCTGGTCTCGCCGCCAACCTTTCCAACAGCAGGTTTTGAAATAGACTTGACTGGGACTTGGTGAAAGGATATCTTTACTTCTACGTGTCACTTCAGAATTACGTAATAAGTGATTAAAAAAATGCCAAGGACAACAACACTGTAAAAAAAAAGCTTGGGTCTGCACTAAAAAATAAACTTTGATAACAAGTAGGAGGCCACAAAATATCATTCTGTAGGCCACAAATGACCCCCCCGGCCATGGGTTTGAGACCCCAAATGTAGCTAGCTGGTGCAATGTGGGAGTAGCAGTCTAGGCTATTTAAAGTAAAGCTATAATATGATATAGGGCTATAAAAAATGTTTAAAAACATAAAATACAGTTTCTCAGTGAATGCTTGGGTACTCCTTTTCACAATCGGGGCAACTCCCACCAGTGGCCCTGTGGCCTGACGTAAACAGGCACAATTTCAGCCCTTTGTCTGACCAACATTACATTACTTAGAAGGTGAAACTTAAATGAGAAGCATTTCTTCCCTCCTTACGACATTTTTGACCAGTTTAGAATTGTAGCAGCATTTTTCCCCCCAGTTTGGCCAGCTGTCTCCATAACTGCAATCGATTGCTCCAGTTGTGAACAATATTTACCGAGCTCCGATGTACACCTCTTCTAAGGCCATGCAAGTAATTGTTGTTCTTAATGAGGTAATGTGTTGAGAATATGGATTTAATAATTGCCTTTAACAGTATGCAATAAATGCGCATTGGGATATGAGAAGATAAGAAAACGAGGTTGTTAGCATGTGATCCAAGGTTTCCTCTTCCTTGCCTTGGTGAATATTTTCTGACAGTCTTACACACATGCACACACACATACAGTATATACTGTATAAAAGGTTGAACCGCATATGGAACTGCAAACAAGCAGCTGTTCCTGTATCGGTTCACGAGGTAGGTCCCTTAAGGCCTTCATCTCCACAATGTTTCTGGGAGTCACAGGGATCACAGCTCAGGCAAACCAGACAATTCCATAAGCATCACTGCATTAACATACAAAACAATGACTTCTACCATTACAGAGCAAGAAGTAACAAGACTCAGTGCAGTTCATGAAAGACTGGAGACATCTGCGCCCCTCTGAGATTTAAATGTGTGCTGCAAAGCCTTTTATATTTAGACCCACAGCTCCCAGTGGGGGTTGTAAACATGTAATACTTTGTTTTTGTATACCTGCAACTAAATAACTCACTGTCAAGTACAAGCACTCTGCACTTGAGAAGAATAAACCTTGCATCTAATTTTATATATTTTTAAAAACATTCTCCTCCCCCTGTTTAGGTAAAAGCAGATTCCCTGAGGACTTGTTACAGTGCTGGCTCATCGCAAAATGTTAAGGAAATTGAGGTATTTCAAAGAACAAAGAGCCATGATTTGTTTACAAGTTGCATTGTCCTATATGTGCAGTACAAACAAATCACGCCATATGTGGCACAGTCTGCGCCATTTGGTTTAAAAAAAAAAGAAGAAGCTGTTTAAGTGTATTGTACAGTATTGTTCAAAACAGCAAATGGGGTGTGATTTTGTGAAATGCTATTGTTGCATATTCTGTCTGCTTTTCTTCCTTAATATCTATTCCATCCATTATGTCTAATGCTTAGAGTCAGTGTGATTGTGTCACGCCATCTATTACATGGATGCCTCACCCGAACGTATTTCATGCTCATTCTGCTCCAATTAATATCCTGCAAAGCTGCAGTCGTTTTCATATCTGATGAAAACTTGGGGTGGTTACCAATTAGTCTGCTGTTAATTATCTCCTTCTCCTTTTGATCTGCACGATGACTGCACCGTCAGACGCTCTCATTTATTCATCGCTCCCACTCGGTAGATGGACTTTTCCGGAGATTGCACAGATTGATGTGCATTAAAAATGGCTTCAGAAGCAAGCTTCAGTCTTGTGAGAGTTCATACGTGGTGGTTGCACTTTCTTTGTACGTCTGTACTCGTTCTTGCATCTGCCGCTCCCTGCTGTGTAAAAACCCACATAATCAGAGGATCGTTTATACTTTTATGCCTTTGAATGTTGTTACTTGGAAAAAACAATTTCAATGGCAGTAATTTGGTGATATTTGAAATTAAGACACTCAAAATTAAGTGGCCAAGTTTGTACTTATTTTTATTTTATTTTTTAATTTGGATGATACAAGTATCGAAGTAAGAGGGTAAAACATCCAATATACTGGTCTCTTTCTTCTTATCGCCTAGTGGCTAATTGCATAATTTCATGTGATTTTAGACGTGCTTTTTAAAAATGGATTTATTTAGCGAAATAAAATATCACACCCCAGTAGGTCGGCATATTTGCAATTCATTATGAGTTGATGACATCATGTGGCTGCTGCAGCCTCATGCTCCCATTACACTGCGATCTAAATGAATAAGCATATTGGATTAGAGTTAAATTAACACTTGAATTTTAATTTTTTGGGGATGGGGGAGTTTTTCATAATGTGTTCTACATTGATCACTGATATCAATCACATACAGGTTTGATAATTAGTTTACCGTGTGAGCCTAATTAAAGGAAAATTACTTCAGGAGCTTGTTTCACATTGTCAAGCATGTCAGTTTGTTTGTTTTTGCAACATGAAGAAAAATTATTTTTCTGGTGATGAAAAGCGTGAAATTGTCCAATGCCTCTTGAAACTTAATGGGAAAAATCAGGTAAATTCATCATATTGAGAGAGTAGCTGAAAAAGAGAGACTCATGAGCAGCGAGCAGGTATTTGTCTCTGGAGTCCAGAGTGTACCCCGCCAAAGTCGGTTGGGATAGGCTACTCTCACCCATGACCCAAATGAAGACGCTCACACTTAAAATGTGTGTATTTATACAGCCTAATACTTACTGACCTTCATACATTCCTACCATAACTGACAAAATAATCACCATGGACAACTCAATCTGAATTCTACAATATCCTATTTCTATTCAGTGGATTGACATGGGAATGTTTGACCAGATTATGGTTTTATTAAAACACCACTTGTTCAGCATGAAAGCGCTTATTGCAAAGCACTACAGCATAGCTTGCTGATTCTTGCTTTTACATACACAGATTTCTCCTTACAGCAAACTGGCAGGCAGCCTGTATCACTCACTGGCACTGACCCAAACAATCTTGAACACGAGCCACAATTCATTCATTCATTCAGCTTTGAATTAAGATGAAAAATCCATATTTAGTATAAATCTACCACATACTAGAGTTTGAGAAGAAGCTGGATACCATATGTAACAAATTCTAACCGATATAGGGTTTGAGTACAAATGTTGAAAGAAGACTATGAGGAAAACTGACAGTAAAGCCCTTTTCACACTGCAGTTGGATTTTGTGTGATTCCCCCCCGGGCCAGGTTGCAAGACAGCGAGGGCAACGCTTAAGCATGCCCATATTTGGCATTGGTTTCTAAGCTACTGCCTGCTGCCTTTTCCTGCTTGTTTGGATGTAAAGTAGTTTCAAATTGTAAGCCCTAACTTATAATAAGGAGTAGGAGGAACAGAATATAAGTAAGTGCCTATGCTATATTTAAGTTTAAGTTACATGACTTTATATTGTTAAGAAAATGTAAATATCATACATTTTCACCACTATCAAAAAAACTTGGCATATTCAACATGATGGTGATCTCCTTCCATTGTTGTACTGTCTTTACGTCCTGTTACATTAGCCTATTTGTCTTGTGCCCCAAATGTCGGGACACTGCATTTCTTATTTCCTCAGTTTTCTACGGTTTATATTAGAGGGTGACACGTGAGTGTATTTTCACTCCTGTCCCTTCCCACTCCCAGTGACTCCTGTCACGTCCTGCTACTGTTCAGAATGACTCCCACTCCCATAATGCTCCCAATATGGAGGTTAGCTACATTAAAAAAAAATAATAATAATGTGAATACGTAATTTCTGCGTATTGAAAGAAAAATGCAAATGGCTATGAAAAAATGTATTTGTCTGAGGTTTTTTTTCTTCTTCCCAGACTGGATAATATATTAATCCTGCTCCCGTGAGCTTTTTATTCTGTCCTATCCCAGTCCCCTGATTGAAAATCCCGTTCCCGAAAAAAATGTCAGCCTCTAGTTTGTTTACAACTTTGCCGAACTCCCTTGCTTTTGTAACTCTGAAATCACACTGCCGCTCAAATGGAAAAAACACATCTGTCGTCACTGCACCACAGCAGCAAGCACTCACCTTGTGCCCTGTCATTGCCTCGCCAGCACATACACAACGAAGTGGTTGCACTGTGCTTTAATAAGTGCAGTGTGAAAAGGTGTTACTTGTATGAATTTCCGTTTGTGACATAAAACAGGTTTACCTCTCATGTCATTCAATTCAAATTTAGGAAGCCCCGTGAGAAATGACTATGTGAGTTGGCAACTTCATAGCGAATCTCATTCTTTTGATCAATCAATAATACCATTTAGATGTTTTTTCTTCTTCTTCTTTTAAGCAGATGCTCCTATACTAACGTTATGGGGCTGACATGCGAAACTGCCAAGTGTTGGGAAATCCCATTGTATTGACTGGTTAGGTGATCATACTATAAAGAGCTGACTTGCTCTGTTCTGAAAAAGGATGTCATTGCTAATGTTTGGTCTCGACTAAGCAGACCTACCATACATTCTCTTGGGACAGGACTAATTATGTGTTCAGCATCTGCAGCTTAGCTCGCTGGGCTTTTATGCCTCTGTCACTTCCCATCCACTCAATTGGATTGGATAGATCCCAAGAACAACCTACAGCCTCAATTCTCTTTGCAAGAAAACAGGTCACAGTGAGTTCGCTGGGTGTGGATTGAGTCTAATTATTGGGGCACCAATAGGTCCAGAATGCGTAATGGAGAAAAGGTGTTTCACTACCACCTAGCTGAAGCAGATCATGTTAGATAATATGTCTTTCGCATCAGTCAGATGCTGACCTATTGCAAGCCTAGATGCAAAATACTGGGTGTTAGAAAACTATCATTTTTGATAAAGATTTCTAGATTCGATATATGTATATGTAATGCCATTTACAAAAGAATGACAACATAATTCATATTGCAATAACCTGCATTACATAGACGAAAGGATGTACAGACACTTGACTATGATACCATGTTAGTTAGGAACTCGTAAAAGCGGATAAGCGAATATGATGTTGTTGTGGCTTTTGGTCTGTCCCATCACAGCAGTTTCTCGCATGATTTGTTTGGCCCCGTTTTTTATGATGGACGTCCTTCCTGATGAACATAATCAATGTTGAACTGCATCGGGATAATCAATCCTCTTTGTCTCCGAGGCAAAATGAAAGGTACTTTTTGTTCCATGTACATTATTTCGCTCCTTTCATCTTGAAAAAGTAAACTATACTCCTAAGAAAGAGAAAACAAGGCCACTGACAACCTTCCAAAGCCCAAGGGATGCACTTGTGAACGCATGCTTGGCTTGTTGGATTCGCATGTAGACCTTCCCAATTCCCTTGTCTTAGTGTGTCTCTGTCTTCTGTCGAAGGGGCAGTGGATCAGAACCCCCTTTTACATACACTACGCACTTAGCAGGTCATTCTTCTGCAGCCCTGCATCACTGTCAGTGAGCCGGATATGCCAAATTTATCATGGGCTCTGAATTTTTGTGTTTTAGGCTTGTGAGGGTGAAAGTGGATGCCTGGTTCTGAGTGACAAGCTGCTTTACTGGACGGAAATTCCAACCGGACTGTTCCATATTCATGAGCTGCTTTAAATTCTGGCACTGTACACTGTTCTTGAGATATATCAAGGAAGACAGCCTGTGTATCCTATTCAAATCTCATACAGCTGTCTGAGCTTAACATTGCAGTGTTAAACAGAGTAGTAAGTGTGTTCGAGCTTTAAACTTTCAATCAATTGCACATTTTTGGCAGATTTTTTATGGAACTTGAAACAGTGTGGTCTAAAGTTCCCAGTGATGTTTTTTTCATGGTAGTTTGATTTCAAAACTAGTGTCAGAAATACAGACCAATACACTGCCGGGAAACAGTCAGCCATTTAGTGAAGTAAAGGTCTTAAGACTGTTACCACAATTTTGAACATCTTAGCTGAGAAATACCACACATGACAAGGAAAACCATGTGCGATTACTTACTGCTTCTGAGATGACCTGTAAAAGGTAGCTTGGTGTGAGAAGTAGAGAAAAAGTTTGGTGTCGCATTGGAAGATAGACTGAAGGCCCATGTCACCGATATTCTCACCACTGTGTACTGTATATAAAAATCTGTACCAAAAGTATTGCGGTTGTGGTTCAATGCATACTGTGGATCTCCTCAAATCCTTAAATAAAGGATGTTATGCTGCCGCACAACAGGTTATGCCCACAGTTTGACGGTCAATGTTTACCCAAGCATTTGTTCGGCATGCTGTACAGTGTGCTGCTAAAGCCAGAGGAGCAATAATCAGAGCACAGACCTGTTGTTTGTATGTTTTATTGACTTGCTCCAGAGGCTTCAGCCAGCTCACGCTCCGGCTTCTGCAGGACTAATTGCAGACTGCTCCCAAGATTGTAAGGCAAGAGCACACAGGGCCGCATCATAAACAAGTTCAAAGCATAGCTCTCTTTGAAAGATGAGCACATGTCACTTCCTGAGGCCAAACACAGTGTATGCGGCCGCAAGTATTTCATTACAGCAATTTTGGTGTGATGTTTCTCTGTGCTGTGAGGATTTATTGAGTGGTCAAATGCAGAGAGAGCTCTTCTTTCTGCACGTCCAAAGCTGAGCTTTGTCATATTCTTAAATAAAACAATGATTTAAGTGAAGAGCTACCACAATCCATAACACTGTTGATATACGATCAGATTATGTTCACATTTATGACACAGTCCTAGTAGAGTGCAGTTAAAATGTTACTGTACTCAATAAGAGTGAATGAGGCAAACACGAAGGCTCCATTGGATTTTTATGCCTGATGTCATTTCTACAGTATCAATTTGTGCCACATATGACACCCAAGTCACAATGCAAAAAGGGCTGGTGTGACCCTCACAGCAAGTGGAAATTTAAACGGGAGATACAAAGTTGTTGAATTTATATTAGTGACACTACATTCAGAATAGTCGCCAATGGAGCTCTGCTTTGGAATAATAGTTAATAGCTATGATATTGTCACTGTAACTCTGCCCGCTGTAAGATAATAAATGGTAAATCTCTATGTTTAAGAATACAAATTTACTCTCAAGAGGAAGGTTGTTTTGCTTTTTTTTTCTTGCCAGACTGATCATTGACATACAGAGGAACAAACAGGTTAAAGTGTGGTCGGATGCTGTGACTTGACTAAATCATTCACTTTAAAACACGCGTGATCTTGCATAATCGGAAGCTCGCCAAGGCCATTTACAATCTGACAAGCAATAATGAATGCCAGTAGACTTATTGCCCTGAAAGATAAACTTTAATCAAGCTTCCTTTGCTTTCCTTCTGTTTGAGCATGGCTTGGCATATCCTGTTGTATTCACCACACCAAAGGCAAATAACAAAGGGGAAGTTATTTAAGATTGTTCATTTAAATGTGAAGGCTTCTGATAATATAATCACCTATGAAAGTGACAGGGGTGACCCTTCAATCAATTTTTGTTTGATTAATTTTAACCACTCCCTATTATCTGAAACGCAGGTGCCACACTTGTAAACTTGTCAAAATACTACATAGTGGCAACCTTTCAAATGTGTTTCCAATCTATTTTAAATAAAGAGTTGAGACATGGAAAATATATTGTGTATTTTCCTGTCTCCATGTAGACTTTTTAGTGGCAGTGCTCAAGTTCAAATGGTTAAAAGAGTAACAAAAAAAGTATACATCCTGTACTGTATTGGTGGTTTATTTGTTCAAAGCAAAGACCTTCTCTTGTTGCAACTTTTCATATGCAAAGAAGTCTGAAAATTCATGTAGCCATGCCTGAAAAAAGACAAGGGTATATACAGTTCAAATTTTCTGTCTGCAGAAGACATGCATCTGTAAACTAAAGGATGATTTTCAATTGAGTCAAGCAAGTCTACGGAGAGCTCAATTCATTTGTCTTTTTAATAATGCAAAATGTAATAATGGATACAATTTGCCTCTTCTCAGTGGCCTCCGGGATTATGAGGATGCAGAATGCCATCCCGACATCTAAATGTCTTCCATACAAGATTAACAATTGACAAAGGGTTGGGGGTTGCGGGGTGATTATTGGCTGAAGGCACAGATTATAGCACAAACGCGGCTGACACTTTGGTTATCTGTTTTGGACTAAATGAAAATCATGGCCTGAATCCATCAAAGGAGATTAGGAAAATGTGAGCCCATTACTGACGTCCTCTCAGGTTGGCGTGTCTGTAAACATCCATCTTTTTCCTTCTCATTTCATGTCTTTGATTGAAAGCTGAATCTTTCGCTTCACCTCGTCACTCAGCATAGACATCTTCTACAACTTTTTTTGGGCAATCCCATTTATGTAGTCATTCAAGAGGTATTGTTCTAATGCTCTTCCCTATGCAGATTTTGATTTTAAAATATAGTGTGTCGTCAATGATATACAAAAGTGGTAAAAGGGGAATCAGATACACGTGATTGATTTGTAGGTTGTTTATTTGGTTGATGAAAAGCTTGGAAGAGAATTATCAGGTAACTTTATCCAAGAAGTCTTGCACCACTACATTGAGTGACAAAATCACATCTGACGTCGCGACTGTCAAGGGCACATTTTCCTCAACTCAAGGGGAGATCCACAGGGAAAAACAAGCAAGAGGATGTCAGGGAACGCGACAGTATTTCATGAATTTATTGGCCACGCACATTTCTCAGTAATAGTCGGGCCCTCATCACCCTTCGCCATGCGTCGTCCTCCACACATGCCGGGAGGGAGGAGGACCTGTGATTTCGTGTTATATGTTAAATCTATGGTCTTCAGGCAAAGCAAATCTAAAGGAAAACATGTTGTCAAAACCAATTTTGTAAATCACAAAGGGTTGCCATGTATTATCATAATGTCATCTCAGCAACTACAGCTTGGAATTGATAAAAAAAAAAAAAAAAAGTCAGGACAAATTATTCCAAGGTTGCCGTTCGGTTGGGTCATATGAACAAATGGAGAATGACAAAGGGGACTTAATTATATATTTTAAGATAGATAAAATAATTACATGTTTGTACTTTAATTAGAGAATCATGCTAAAAGATCTATCTATATTGATCTAATATATGGTTGAGATACACTATACAACTAATAATATATGGTACGTTTAAGATGCTGTACATTATAGGGCTGTGAGACGCCAGATCAGAGATGAAAATACTCAGGTTAGCTTAGCACTATTGTCCAGTATGCGAAAAGGCATACTGGATATTAAAATAAATTATTTGAAACTACCACATGGCGCGTTGGTGTACACTCCAATATGTTCTGAAGAAAATTAATATAAAGCTTGGTAAAGCACTTAGGACAACATATTGTGTAGTAAGCGCCATACAAGTTCACTCCATTTACCATTATGATCAAGTTGATTTTTCCTTCTTTTTTTTTTGTTGATTCGGGACTCTCTGGTTGAGGGAAAACAATTAGTGAACGTGGAATTTGGGTACAAGATATGATTATACAGTGTATGATGCTGGGGGACTCAATATGTGGACGCTGGGCCTATTGGACATCTATTTGGGGTCCCGGAACTGTTCTATCCGTGTTGAAGATTCGAGCGGGAGTGCTACTCATAGCAGTACTATGGATGGTTTCGGTTGAGTTAGCACATGTAGCACGGGACTTGTGTCCATGCCAACGATACACAGACAGACTCTGAAGGCTGCAAAGTAACTGGTTGTTCTCAAAAAGTGTGTGACTCTATATAAATCAAGTGTTCATTTGTACAATTGTTATTCAAGCGGTCTAGTCTGAAGTGTGTGCACCGGATTCCATTTTTTTCAGCAGTCAGTCAATGAGAAAGTCCATCCATCCATCCATCCATTTTCTTAGCCGCTTTTCCTCACAAGGGTCGCGGGGGGTGCTGGAGCCTATCCCAGCTGGCTTCGGGCAGTAGGCGGGGTACACCCTGAACTGGTTGCCAGCCAATCGCAGGCAATGAGAAAGTAATGACACACAAATATACTTTCCTGTTAACCGCTACTGTGGCGAACTGTCGATTGTAAATTTGGTTTCACCACATTCAGCAAACACACCCACAGAAATTTAAAGTGGACTTTTAAGCCTCGTTCTGTGTATTTGGGGATTATTATTATTATTATTTTTTAATCATTCTAAAGTAGACCCTTGCCAATTGTATACATCTTCAGTAAGGAAACTAAGCAAGAGAGCTTTACTTTAAAAATGTTCATCCAAACAGCTTAGTCACAAACCTCTATGGTAGCAAGTTTATAACATTTCCAACCACATGAGATCAGACAAATAATAAGGGGCTTCCTAAAAAGCAACATACGGGCTTGTGCAAGCACTCACATAGCGTCTTAGTAGCATGCTGAGATGCTCCGAGCTTCCACCAGGGTGCTGCAACTCCCAACCTGCGGTGATGACAGACACTGCACTCATTAATGACAGTGAGCACACTTGTTAGCAAGATACCCTCTCACAATTATCAGTGTAAAATGTGACGACGAGAAGAATGCGCTGAGATGGAATCAACAAAGAATATAAGAATTTCAAACGTTAATTAAAAGCCCAAAAAAATAGAATTGTGTTTGTGTTATGTGCTTCCGATTTCAACACATCAATATTTCAGTTACAGTTTTTTGATGCAACCTCACACATAAAATATTGATCAAATATTAGGCTTGTGCCTTAATGTATTAATTATGATCCTTGGGTATGAAAGAATTAAGTTGTTTTAATTAGCATGAACCCCATCTTCTTTGATGCACTAGTTGATATATAAATTTGGCATGTTAAGTAGGTTGACCATTTTTTGATTTCCAGAAAAGACTTACCTACTTGACAAATAAATAAATAATGAAATAATGTTGTAAGTACAACTTTTTTTGATTTTTTTTTTTTTTTCACTTTTAATGGCCGAGCCAGGATCGAACTAGACCCTCTGGTTTGGCGGCACAAAGAACTCCCAGTGAGGCAGAGTTCTGGGCTGCTGACATAGCTCAGGATCTTGTTTGAATGCTTAGGAAGTGAGGTATGTACTGACATACTTATTTCTTAAAAAATGTATGTAAACTTTTTTAATATATAACAATAATAACATGCACACACAAAACCCACCTTTCTTTGTTCCCATACCTCCCTCAACTTGGGAGCAGTTTGTGGTCTACCAGTCGCAGAAATACAGTCGAGTCCGCCTCCCATTTGTCGAGCAATGAAAAACAGAACAATGAAAAACTGAAATTTTGAAGAAGAAACAACAAAAAAAAACTGACAACCGGATAGAATGTAAAAAAAAAAAAATACATCTATAGACAAATCAGCAGAACGTCATTGCTCTCGTGAGACAGTACCTTAAATCAACATTACTGCACAATTTAGTCAACTGTTCATGAATTTGTAATTTCGAGTGCCAACCTACAAGGACTATCCATGAAAAACAGACAACAGAGAGCATTTGTCTGTTTTTATGGAGGGACAATGGATGCAGACAATTAAGCTATAATTTCTCTGATAGATGGAAGCAGATAAGAATCGTGGGGTTAAATTATCCATTAGCCTTTGAATTATGGAGATCAATCCATCCATTTTCTACCACTTATCCTGAGCAGGGTCAAAAGTGAGCTGGAGCTGGAGCCCTGGACTGGTCGCCAGTCAAACACAGGGTGCAAATACACATCCATTATAAACAAATGGCCAATAAATTAACTAAACATGCAAAATGTTCGAAAAAAATTTTTTTTTCAAACATTTAAAAAAATAAATACAATAAAATTTGGAATGAGGGAGCCAGCCCAATTACGATCCATACACAAAGAGAACATACAAACGGAAGATTCAAACACAGCCAGCAGACCATGTCGCCCACCGTGCTACCTTTTATAGTGATTTTAATGTGAATTATTAATGATGACAATGTTAGCTTTGCGGAAACATGTAATGTTAGACCCATACCTAAGGGGTGCATGCCACGGAGGAGGCGGGACTTCCGACTTCCTGGTTTTCACACATCAGCGTTGGTTCCATTTCCTGTTTGCGACGTGTGGACCGCGTCCCAGTTCTTGCGCTTCCACCTTTGTGCCCCTCGGTTGGGCGTTCCCGTCAACAGGGAGTTAAGACACCCTTGGTGGGGGTGCGAGTGTTGGAACTCGGCCATCAGTGGACGTAAACGACGCTGATGTGTGGAACCCGGAAGTTGTAAGTCCGTGGCATCTAGCCCATTGCCATAAGATGCAAGGAACATAAACAAGACGCTCACAGCTCGAAGATTTGGAAATGGAAATTATACGCACAGACATGAAACATTTTAAAACGTTGGACTACAGTGAAGCCTGAAATAACATGCATTTATGATGTCAGACTTGTTCAATACAATTTGTTTAATGTGGATTCTTCTTAAAAAATAAAATAATAATAAAACTGTATCTTTCTCATGAAACTATAATGTACACAACATAGTAATATTAAATGCAAATACAGGCATGTATTGTGAAAGGTATTGAGAAAACATGGACTGAACAATAAAATGCCCATGAGTACAAAATGTCTTGTAGTCTATGAAAATGAAGCCAATGAAAATGTGCTGAGGTGATGTACCTCTGCAATTCCCTCAAACGGTGGGGGTCTGAAATAATGGGTCCTTGGCAGTGTGCACTCCATCTTTGTTCTCCAGCAGATCGACACATAAATGCCATTGGACAGCTCATACTTATTATGCTCAGATGGTTTTGGAAATGAGACCCTGGCTGTTTTCTCAATTTGGAGCCCTAAGGCAGTGATTTAAAGAGATAAAAGGGGCTAAATTCAGGCACAAAAGCGTAGTCCAATTTATCATTGACATGACCTTGACTCACTCAAGAGACATGAATCTTGAGAAGCTGATGATATAAAGGTGGAGTGCTACAGGTCCTCCATCTCATTCAAGGTATCCTTTGTAATAACCAGGCAATCTTAAAGGTTAACAGGGCCACTCTTACTTACATGTCAATGTTAAGCCATAACCTCGAAGGCAGACTTGAAAAAATGCGCCCAGCCAGTCTCGACTATTTGAGACAAAGAAAAATACATCAGACGGAAATCACCATCCACCAAGATAACCGAGTAGCTACTTGGTGTACCTGTACGGCATTAACACTGTCACTTATATTTGCTTTGGGAAAATGATGTCATGACCGTAAAGAACTCACTTATGTTTTGAGATCCACCTTGAAGCTAATTTTGTTTGCATAATAAATATGCAGTATTCTTACTCCACTGCATAAACAAATTCACTGTACAAATTCATATTTATAATACAAAACTTCATACAGGTGGAAGTGAAAAAATGTGGTCGAACCCTTCTCAAAAACACTGGCACCAGACCTGTGGATTGAGGTGAGCCCGACTTCATCTTGCCCAGTGGTTTTTAACCTGGGTTCGATCGAACCTCAGGGGTTCTGTGAGTCAGTCTCAGGGGTTCGACGGCAGTCAACACACACACCCGACTCAAATGATTTGTGATGACTTTCATGCTACATTGCTTGGCCTATTTGTGCTGCAGGAAATGTGGTGCGCTCAGTAGTCGACACGTGGTCAGACGAATATGCAATATAAATTCACATGTAAGATGGTGTTCCACAAGGTTAAATTCTAGGGCCTCTGCTGTTTTCATTGTATCTGCTTCCCCAGGGTTCCATCCTAAGAAAACAACTGTGGCTGTTTTAAAGGGCTCTATAAATATAGAGTCAAGTCCTGTTTTGTTTGGTCCCTCACCTGTTTGCCCTGGGTGACTCTACCAGGGGTACGAAGACCCTGACAACTTAAACCCTCCACCACGATAAGGTGACGGCTCTAGGAGGGGATATAATGAATGGAGAGAAGTGCACTGGTTCAGAGGCACCAATTCAAGATGCATCAATAATTGGTATTTGGATCGAATAGTGAGGTGGTGAAATATTTTCACTCCTACAAAAGACTTTCTATAAGCAAGCAAAACATGCCAGAATAACAGCAAGTATTTCCTTTTTCTCAATCCTACAAAATGTTGACGTAGGTCTCTGAGGTTTTATGCACCTTCTTCCATTGGCCTCTGTGTCCTAGACAGCTGTCCTTTCCTTGACATCGGTGAAAGCCATCTAATCTCACTATGATCTGATTAGACAGCGTGTGCCAAATTAAAGAGCAACAACCTTGGGCGGGCTGTCAGGCAAACATGCTGCAAGACGCTTTTAGATAAATATTATAATGTGCTTCAAATCAGGTTAAAATACAATCTGCAAAAGGTCCCGTCTTTTTTGGGCGTGTATTTATGCAGTGGGGTCCTAAAGCCAAATGTCCCAAAGGGTGTACAATTCAGAACTCAAACTAAATCTCAGGGGTGAATTGGTCTGTTTTGCCAGAATTTTGAAAGCCTGTGTGTAATTATAAATCACCCGTAGCCTATATAATGATTCAGCCAATCAGATCGTCACTATTGTTTAGATAGCTGCTGATTGACGGTTGTGTTCTGTCACGAGATGTTGTGGCGTGGTGTTATTTTACATGCATTTGAATGAACTTGTAGGTACAATTAATTTGCCATTTAATATCAGGATGTAAAAAAAGATGATAAAAGACGATTTGCTGCGTATGTCGATATATTTCAAAATGGGACGATTTGGTTTGATTTGATACACTCGCATCTTAATAATATTCAGATTCAAACTGTTTTTTGTTTCACCCCTAATGGTTATATTTTATTCCACATCGAATTCATCACCTGCAGCCTTCTTTCACCTTAAAAACTTTATCCTGATTCCGTCCATCACTCATTGATTCTGTCATCAAGAACCTCATCCATGCCCGAATCACTTTTTGTCTGGTTTACTAAACAGGTCAGACCATACCTGACCAGACCAGAAAAAACTCTCACCTTCAGAGTCCCCTTATGCTCTCCCTACTAAAATATGTGAAGCTGTGTCTCGCTGTGGCATGGTGGTATTTGCAGCCACGGAAAACATCCCTTCGCTTGTTGCTGTGGCAGCGAGGTAGTTTGCACAAGTTGGCCAAACAGAGAAAACTGCCCTTGTCGTGGACGCGCTTCGGCCTTGTATTCTGCATATTGGGAATTTGTGATTTTTGAAAACAATCACGGACCTCTTTATACTCACTGTAATAAATTCTCACCTTTCCCTTATGTAAGTGTTGAAAAAAAAAATGCTGAAAATCCTGCTGGAGCCTGATTTTTCCACTTCTGTGGTTCTCATTCACTTACTGAAGCTTTTGCTCCAAGCGACTGTGCCTGCTTTTCAGGCAGGACAAGAAGGTGATTAACAACTTCAAGCTCTAAAGGTCATTGTGGAGTAGTAAAGTGGACATGTTGACTAGTCGACTACTCGTGTACATTACAACCCATAGTATGTTTATTTCATTACCCTCCTGAGTTACTGTTAAGCATCCTTGTCACTATATATTTAAGTTAATCTATCCAGCCATTTTACGCACCGCTTATCCTCACGAGGGTTGCGGGCATGCTGGAGCCTATCCCAGCTGTCAATGGGTAGTAGGCAGGGTACACCCTGAACTGGCGTGATTATTATTATTATTATTTTAATTATTTTTATTGTATTTTTCCACCTCAGTTAACTTCATTACACACTGCCGTGACAATTAAGCATGCTCAAATTGAGGTACATGAGGCACATCTACAACTCATTTCAACCTCACATTGCACAGTCTACATTTGTTCAGATAGTATTTCATTGATGTATTTATTTGTAATCTTATTGATGAAAGGTCAGTAGCATATTCAACAAAAAATAGAGATGTGTTCATGCTCAGATTGGTGATCAGGGATTGGTTAGTAAATAATTACAAGTGTTTATTAACAAGTTGTATGTTGTATAACTGTTCAGATATATTTTTCATTCATTTGTAATGTTAAAAAAAACAATTTATCAAAACCATTTCAGTTATCTTCAATTTCACAAACAATATGTATGTCAAGGTTTTACTGCTAATTAGATGTGACTTCGGAGAAGCATGTGAAAGAATGATTAGACTGATCGCTAATTTGTTTCATTTTTAATCATATCATTTTAGTTTTTATATTGAAAATCGCAGCGCAATCTTTAGAAAGTTGGTATTTGTGTATATGCTATAAATGCTAGCTCAATACTATTGCAATGAAGGTGGTTTGTCACAAATGTAAATTGAAACACTACCTCACTCCACACGCAGTTGACCTGTAACTAATGAACTGTGATTTTTACTGTGACAGTTACAGAAAAGCTTTTAGTAAGAAAAAATGTTTAATAGACACACTTTACACTTTTTGAAGTTTCCAAGTGAATATTCTTAAGTTTTTATTTTGGTTGGGGTTGATATTTAATAGCTTTTTGTGATCAATGGTCTACAGCTCACAAAATCTAAGCAGTAGCTTGTCTAAAGTACATTTCAGAATTTCAATTTTTAATTTGTCAGCAGGGCTATTTTAATTTAATATAAAAGTGTTACTTTTAGTATTGGTATGAGGATTTGGCAAAAAGAGGAATGCAGCTGCTTTGGGGATGGCATCATTGGTAGCACTATTTATATTCACACTTCAAAAGAAGATTACATGAGCAAGACTCTTCTTACCGCAGTCATCCATCAGTTCAATTGTGGTGCTTCGAATACCAGCTGGGAAGCGGAACAGTAGGGCATACCTACTGAAATGCACTGCCAAGCATCCCCATCCATCTCCTTTAGAAAATGTCTGTTTAGAATTCATATTTAGATTTTCGGCAAATTCACAATTTATCTATCGATCTATTGATCAATCTAAGATCACTGTTGGCAAGTATTTCTTTCTGTCTCGGCCCTGGTTAATTGAGCATGCCACGGAGATAATGTTTTGGTGGCTTCCAAATAAGATGTTTGGCCAAGTTGGGTGAAATGCTCTCTTGTTTAAAAACAATTGTAGAAATAGGTAAAAATTCTGCTGCATCTGTTGGATATAAGAAGCCGCATATAAATATGTTTGGGGATATGGATGTTTGATACCACTTTACAGTCCAATAGCAGTATGAATACACAGTTTTTGAGTACTCATCGATACTGAGTACCGATACCGCTAGTACTTTTGATATATAAAATTTAATTTGATACAATGACAAAAAAATTGTGAACAAAGACCTTTCTTTCTGAAGCAAATAATGACTCGCTTACTACTGCCAAGGAGGACTTAATCAATGTCAGATTATTATTTCTTGCCTGAAGTATCGGTGGCTGGTATAGGCATCCTCCAAGAGTACCCGATACTTTAAAATAAGGCTGGTATCGGCCCAATACTAATACCTGATATTGGTAATCACCTATCCCTATTTAGAGCTGATTAAAATCATAGCAAATAAATAAATGACACTGTGTTCAATGACAAACAATTGACAAACACCTTGAATTGTTGCCACCACTTTGAAGATATTATTTGTGGTTTACAGTAAACTGCTGAAGAAAATATGATGATTCCAATGAACAATCCGGTTCTATTCTGTATATTTGTTTTTTTAAAATTGGGAGTGATGGCAAAACACTCCTGGGAAAAGACGGCAATTGACTTGTTATCATTAAACTGAGAAAAGGGGAAATAAACAGGGGTGTAAATATTTTACATTAAGAGGTGTGCAATACCAATAGCAATCCACCAGAGTCCCATTTTCTTTTTCAATCCTTATGTACTGATGCAATTATAAACCATCACTATTTTTGTTTATTTATTTTTCTGCTGTATATAATTTCTTTTAAAAGTGTCTATTACTTTTTTGCTGTTATATATTTCAAAAACTGATAAAGAAATGGAATATGTGATGATGTCCTTGAAAGTAGTCAGCTGCCTCTTCAAAATCTCTTTTCACTGATACTTATTACTCAGGGTATGGACATTTCTGAATATTTTTTTTAAAGTAAAGTAAGTACAACAGTAGAACAACCTTTGACTCAAAATATTTGAGCACTTCAGCAGCAGCGTACAAGTAAGAAGTGCATACTTTGTGATTCGACAGCAGTTGTGTGGCCTTGTGCTAGCATGCCCCCCAACATGAATTGCTCGACTCTATTACAAAAATTGGTCCCTGGAGCACCAATGTTTGGAAACTCCATGCATGAAGAATGTGCACACTACAGCTCACTTGGCTGAAAGCCCATCGTCATTGCGGTCTAACTGGAGCATTGGTGAATGTGAGCTGGTCTCCTCCAGTACATGGCACGGGGGTTCAACAAATTGAGGCTGCAGAGAGGGAGCTGGGTTTGTGTAAAATCTGACATTTTTGATAGAATATTCAACTCTCTATGACAAATCAGTTTGTGTCTTTATACAGTGCAATACAGTGATTTAATATATATATATATATATATATATATATATATATAATTAGGGATTCTTTTTTTCCAGAGTGATACTAGTACGACTTCCCAATCTTGAGTAGTCATCGATACCAAGTACAGATACCATTAGTACTTTTAATACATCAAATCCCCCCCCCCCAAAAAAAAAAAAACTAAGACGTATAATTGTAAAGAAAGACCTACTGTATATAACACAATATAGCATTTTCCTTAAAATTGCATATTACTATTATATATATTCTATATATATTATTATTATTATATATATTCTGTACCCTCCATAGGCTCAAGCTCACTCATAATATACGCATATTTTGCATAGTTGCCAATTTATGCCAACATCTACAATAGTGATCCAGCGATAACTAAAATTTTGGGGGGGGGATTTATGTTTTAATGTATTTATGTGGAGTTTTGTTTATTAATTCATACAAGCTTGTGTTGTGGGGGCTTTGCTCCAATCTCAGTTCATCAGTTGTTTGTCCCAGCTCTCATGCTCATCCACAAAATTGTGGTCCCTACTGTTCTAAGGCTTCTTATATTGACATAAATGATTAAGGCTTATGTCTATTTGTGTCCATATAGTTTATCAGAGTGAGAAAGACTGTGAAATTGGGTGTGTTTAGCTTTATTTTAATGCAGTGGGAGGCGGTGCGATCCCCCTGTCCAGACATAATAAATAACCCATGCAGTTGAGTTGTAAAGTGATATCATCAAACAACATGAATCAGCACTATTCCATGGTCTGTACAGCTCAACCCGTTTTAAAACATCAGCAAATACAAAGACATACATTAAGGGCATTGTTTAACTTCTATAGAATAAGCAGTTTGGTTTGGGGCGTTTGGGCCATTTAGTTTCTAAGACAGTTCACATAAATCAGTATATGCCTTGAACAGTCTAAAAAGAACATTGTTTGGTTGTTGTAATAGCCCATAACCATATGGGCTAAAACAACCATCCATCCATCCATCCATTTTCTCAACCACTTATCCTCACAAGGGTCGCAGGGGTGCTGGAGCCTATCCCAGCTGGCTTCGGGCAGTAGGTGGGGTACACCCTGAACTGGTTGCCAGCCAATCGCAGGGCACACAGAGACGAATGACCATCCACACTCACTATCACACCTATTGACAATTTGGAGTGTTCAATTAACCTGCCATGCATGTCTTTGGAATGTGGGAGGAAACCTTAGGAAACCCACGCAAGCACGGGGAGATCATGCAAACTCCACCCAGGAAGGCCAAAACCTGGACTCGATCTCGCGTCCTCTGTACTGAGAGGCAAACGTGCTAACCAGTCATCCACCGTGCCGCCCCTAAAATTGACCACATCTCCACGGTCAAGCAGTTCATTGATCTCACGAGCAAGAAGCTTCATTAAAACTGTAACTAATTTTCTTGAAATGAACTCGAGATCAAGATCCTGATGTGAGCCAATATCTTGACACGAGGGTGCAGGGAGGGTCAGGAACTGTAAGTCACACTACAGCATCACACTTAACATCACTATGCTAATGTTCTGAGACCGGAGCTAATGTGAAAGATGTGTAAGTCTGGTTAATTTTTAATGTCACTTTTAACACAATTCTGAAGTTATCATCATCATCATCAAACTCGGGCACTTTGCTCCATTAGGCTCTTTGCAAGAACATGCAGGGTCATTTGAGATGTATTGATATTAATGATGGTGTCTCACAGCACATCGTTCTTTTTTTTTTCTTTTTACTCAACAATTATTTCATCACATCGCATCCTGTAAAGTAAAGAGTACATCATTGACAGTATATTGCAACTTGTGTAAAAACTCAACCTCAAAGCTGTGGGCACCATTTAACACACTTCCTATTTTCGTGCCTAGTGCAAGTCTAGCAGGAGTTTAAGTGCATGTGTGGTGTTATTGTTCCTTTGTTTTTTTGCTAGACTAGTGTAGATAGAAGCCGGTGTTACGCAGCGTTGTGGGAGTGAACACAGCTGACTCACAACCAATCGAAGTGGCTCCCCTCATTCTTCACCCCTAAAGACATGTGGACTGCTTTTTATACAGCGCTTTATCTACACCATATACTGTAGTGCCCAAAGCGCTATACAAAGCCTCACATTCACCCATTCACACACCAGTGGTCAGCTGCTGTCATGCAGGGCGCTGCCAGGTCCACTGGGAGCAAATCGGGGTTTAGCGTCTTGCTCAAGGACACTTCGACATGGTTCGAACCCACAACCTCACGGATGGGAGACGACCACTCTACGCCTAAGCCATGTCCTTGTGGTGAATAATGAGTGCAGCTGATTGGTGGAGAGCGATCCTTGCATCCAATCGTCCGTCCGGCCATTTTGCTTAGCACTGATTGGTGGGTTAAAAATGGATGAGGGTCTTTAAACACAGAGCAGAAGATGGCAGACAACCCCAGATAAGCATCAGAACGCACAGATTTCCACACAATGAGATTATAAATACAAATTGAAAACTGGAAAAAATACCTTGAGCCGTAGCAACAGAATGTTTGATTTCCAGTATGAAACAACAGCATCCAGATATGCTGCATGTAATTTAAAATATGTCACATCAAGGCAATATAATATATATTTTTAATATCAGAATTTTCAATTGGATGTTCCTATACCAACCTTATACAGTTCTGGTTGACCGTGTAAATCCTCCTTACAAGACTGAAACGGGAGCATTAGTTGCTGTTGCAGTTATAAGCATTTGCCAAGAGTGACTGGAAAACCGTATCTTATATTCTGTTGCTGGAGCAACCAAAGCTTCAGCGTAATCTTTATGTGTTTTGTCTGTGTGTTTGCATGAAGAAAACCATGAGTGATAAGAAAGTGTTAGTCACAAGGCAGCCTCTCACAATCAATTCCCAGCCTTAAAGATTATTCCAGATGGAATTTCATTATGAATTGCATTGGGATTGAATAATCAATTTCAGGGTGCAAACATCCATGTGTCTTTGTTGTGATAATTCCATTCCATCAGTCTTTCACCTAATATGGATCTCTTCAGCTGGATTTACACTGCAGGTCTGACTGCCCATATAAGGTAGCTACATATAATGCACAATGGCACATATATATGATTTCTTGTGAACGCCAACTGAATACACATACAGTATTTTCCCTCCCTTATCACATATTAATATCACTGTTTACATTTATTGGACATTTGAAACAACCCACATGTTTATTAACAAAATGGACACCAAATGAGTGGGAACATAGCAAACAAACAACAATACTGTAATGATTTCAAACAACAAGTCCTCCAACAATAAATGACCATATCGGCCGTTTTGCCATGCACCAAAATACGACCAAGTGTTACGTATTGTAGTTTAGCAACCTTTACCGGCCATGTAAATAGCGAAAAAAAATAGTAAAGTGAACCATAAATGGAGTTAATAGGACTCGAACCCAGGTCATCTGCTAGGAAGATGAACGATCTTACTGCGCTATCAGGCCAGTAATTATTATTATTTATTTTTTTTGTGTTGACATGTGTGTCAATTTGTTGTCACCGGGACACGGTTGGGGTTAGTATTAGGCTTTCAGTGAGGTTGTACACGTTACATCTTTACATGGGACACTACATAATGGTTGGGGTTAGTAAGAGGCTCAGTCAGGTTGTAGTATGGTTGAAGTAACAAAACACACACAAATAATTACTGGCCTTAATTACTGGCCTCTTAGCTCAGTTGGATAGACACTTGTCATCCAACAATACTAACCGGGTTTGAATCCCAGTAACTACACTTATTTGTCTCATTTCAAAATATACTGTATGTACAGAACATTACTTACTGTTTATGTATTTAGGACAATCTTCTTCAATTTGGTTTAAATGCAGGTAATATTGACATTACCCCACTCTGTGATATTGACATACCATGTTTGATGCTTTTGCAATTGAATTTGAATTACTGCAAGTGTTTTTGATTCACTGTGGTGTTTTCTGTGTATTCTTTGTGTCTGTCCATATACGGTTTGCTCGCAGTATAAGATATCCAATTTTTTTTTGTCTCTCTCAATATTTCTATTTTAAAATGATTGATTTTTTTAACACAGAGATAGCTGATTGATTTTTTTTTTTCATTTTTGATATTTTTTTAACATTTTAAAGAAAATTAGATTTTTTTGTGGTAACAGTTTTATGTATTTATTAATTTTTTTTTTTTTTAAATCTTTCTCATTTGGTGTTGCCATACCAACCTAACCTCGATTTTCACCAATGGAAGTAAATAAATGTTCAAGGCCTCTTTAATTACTATTTTGACTTTCTTTACACAAATCACTTGCACTGTAAATCATTTGTGACAAATGAAGAAAGAGAAGATTTCATATCTTTTTTTGCGCCAATAACTACAGTATAAGCAAACCAGAAATGATATTAAAAAAAAAACCTCAATGTCAGCCCTCATTGGCATATTTCTATTTAATTGACGCAGCATGCTTCAATATATCTACTTGGTGGTTTAGAATGATTTTTTGAAGTGCAGCTTTGTAACTCTCTAATTCTAAAAATCTAATAAGGCCTGAAAATGCAATAAAATTTACACTTAACTCGGTCAAAAATGTAATAAAAACCAATAATGTAATAATTTAACAAAAAAATATATTAAAAATACTGACTTATATTGTAAAAACATTTTCATCAATACTGTAATACCTTACGACATTATTGGGGAGCAGTTGTAATCAAATGGGCGGAGCTTGTTTTGATTAACTCTGCACTGTTGGATTAATACAAGAAAAATCGACTCAGTCAAATAACTCCAACACTCACCTCCATTTCAATCAGACAGTGTTAAAAATACACTTTGGGGGTTGAAATCAACTCACACAAACTTTGAACACTCCAATTGTTGCTGTGAATGTATGTAACAGTCGTAGATTCTCAAAACACAAAACGTAGAACGTTGGACTGAAAATGAACGTATATATTACTTTATCTACCAAGTTATACATGATCAGTTTTGAAGAAAAAAAGACCCATCTGAAAATTTAATAAATCCCAAATAATGTAATAAAGTATTCATTTAAGGGGGAAAAAACCCTGTTATTTATCAGTTAGGATTTTTTTGTTGTAAATTACATTATTGGTTAAGTTATTACATTACTGGGTATGATAACGTTTTTGATAGAGTTAAGTGCACATTTTATAAAATTTTCAGGTGTTACAGTATTACATTTTCAGGAAATGATTACATTATAGGGTATTACAAGTACTACCATACTACTGTACTACTTTTTTTACCTTAATATTTGGCCTAACAACATCAACGGAATATTTGCTGGGCTGTCAAATTTAAAACCCAAAATAGCCTGTGCCAAAAATGCTAAAGCTGGTATAAAGAAGCCCATGCTGATCCATGCTTATTGACTTATTTCAATTAATGAATAATTCAGTCAGATGAGTTTGCACATTGTTGCATCAGAAATATAGTAATAGAGAAAATCCTTGAAGTTGAAATAACTTTGCATGAATGTTTTATTGCATTCTGGGCACTATAAGTTTCCATATTCAGGCAGACTTGCCATGGACATTAGGGTGGTTCTAGGTCTCACTCTGATATCAAACTCTAAAAAATATTTTAATAATAGAAGAAACAGTGCTTTGCTTTCAAATAGTCAAAGTCAGTTTCTATCAAGAGGGAAGCCAGAAAAAGCTCCAAGTGCGAGACAGATGGACAACTTTGGTCAGTATCTACCCTTGCCAGAGCTGACATTTCCATTCTTGTTTTCTTGACAGACACCTATTGTTACTGGTGCTTCTCGCTGGTTAATTCACAGCGTTGCGCTGGAAGAACAGAGCATTAGCTTGATTTTTATATCAGTCAAAGTCAATTACCGTTCTAAAGTAAAATCCTCATTCAGAGACACTGACTGTGTCCTGTGTTCACACTGACAGAGAGCCAGATGGCCTGCAGAGCAGAAAATTTGAATTTGGAGATCCACAGTCAACCATGCAGTGAGAATAAAAGTAGGAATATGCGTTCTCACATTCAAGAGTGCAAAATACTCAATGTAAGTGGCAAAAGGTAGAATGGAAAAAGATAACTGATGGAAACACTGTTTCTTAACGTATTCATCTTTAAAGAGAGAGATTGGTCATGTAGGCTGAAGTACTGCAGCGGCACAGCCACGCCGCCTGAAAGCCATTACAATAATGCTACATTTATGCAGATTATTTATTAATCTGACAATGAAAGGTGCAAGAAGCCGTGGTGGAGGAGACACGCTGTCTTCCCATTGTAGAGGATGTGAAGGTATAAACCTGCAAAGACTATTTTCACCATGAATGTATTCAGGTTGGCTTTTATTGTTGCCACTGTTGAAAGCTGTCAGGCCTGAAACACTCCTGACAACAGTATCCTGCAGATATGTACACTCTCTGGTCTTGGAGAGCTTCAAGAGACTTTTTCAGATGAGAAACAAACTCAATGTCCTTGGTATAGGACTCAAAGGGATATATTTCCACTTCTCAATTACTTTTGAAAAGTGTTTATCTGCCTGAGTGTTTATTTTGGGGGGTTGAAAAGGATAAATGAGTAAGAGCTCACATTTTCATGGATGTGGAGAGCTTTTGGACCAAAATGTTAGGATTTGCAAGTAACAAGCAGTCATGGAGTCTGAAAGCAACGCATTTGGCAAAAGCCTATAATTTACTTTTATACTTTCAAATATATGCAATGTAGAGCAGAGTATGCACAACATTAATTAAAAAAAAGTGGTATAGTACAAAGGCTCTAAATAAATTGTGTCACATTGCAGTTCTCGGGTCAAAATGGGCACGCCAAATGGACACATTCACTAGCAAAACTGAGAGGGGGATTAGATAACGACGAATTCTGTCAGAAAAAAACATTTGTGTGCTTTTACAGAACAAAGCTTTTTAATTTTCACTTTCGACAAAAATGTCATTTGTGCACAGTTATATGCACTGTTGCTGTTGCACATTGTCACAATAAAGGTGTATTGACAGCTGGACTGTGTAGAGACTTTTATTTTGTAAGTGCTGCAGGAAGTGGTAAGTGAATCTTGGCATGTCTTCCAAACGATGTAGTGTGGGGCGAGGGAACAGTTTAATTAATTAATTAATTTATTAATTTATTTATTTATTTATGCCATACTAGAGGTGTAATTGCACATCCACTAAAGTAGGTGTCACTGGCGTGTTCATTGTCAGAGTGTGCAAAGGGTATTAGCTCCATTGCAGGGGTGTGCTAACATCAATTTAATGGAGAAATTATACTATTTATAGTTGCGACAGAATTGGGGGAATTACGCAAAAATATTTTCTTAACGTTTGAGAGAGTTATGCAAAAATATGTTCTTCTTAATGGAAGGCCTGATGAAAATAAGAGAAGCACTGATCAAAGTCATATTTGAACAAATGTTAATAAAATGGCAAACATACATCACAGCAAACACATTTGGTTTCGTTTCTTATTCAGAAAGAGTGTGACACAACGAGGGAGGGAGGACCCAGGCGCAAGGAGGCAGTGTTGCGATAGGACGGTCCCGATTCCGATGTTGGAGGCGTCTACCTTCACCACAAACTGGCGCTTGGGATCCGGAACCTTGAGTATCCGGGCCTCGGTGTAACGTCAGAGGTCAAGCAATGCAATGGGGTGGCAATGGAGCTGAAGTTCCGGATAAAGCGACGGCAAAATTTGGAGAAACCCAGGAACAATTGGACTTTCTTCCGTGATTACGGCGCTGATCTTGCCAGGCTCCATCTCTACCCTTACGGGTGATACCACGAAACCCAAAAAGGAGATGGTGTTCACGTGGAAGAGACTCTTCTCTGTTGTGTATGTGGTGTACTAAGATTTTTTAAAAGGAGTTGTGGGTGAAAAAGGTTAAAGGCTTTCACGCATTTTATTTCTAATCTTTCTGCTCCACTCAGCAACTGTGGTGTGAATTTGGTTTATAATTATTAGCAAATCATTGACCAGTTGCCTGACCCACTCTGCTTAATTAAAGCGCCATATTAAAGAAGTGACAAACTAATAAATCACTCTGCCAGTAAAACTGTTAAATTAGCTGATTATTAACAGGGTAAACTACATGAACACACAGAAACATACACACCAGACATTTTTCTTTCTTGTGATAAGTTTAAAAACCATACGTTGAGGAGGGCAACATTAATCTAAAAATAAGCATATTCATTATGCAAGAAGTGAAATGTGGCCATAGATAAAAGCAGATAAGAACGCTATCGTCAAAGATATTCTTGGTCAACAACTGTTTCTTTGCACATACTATATGTGGTTAGGCTGTTGACAAAAGTCAAATCATTTGCCTTTGTAAAAGAATGTGCGCGCACACACATACACAGTGCAGATAAAGGACTTCCAGCCAGCCATGTGGGAAACATTTCTAATCATTGGCATTCTGAAACAAATTCCGCAATTTACATATCATGCGCTGCTCTCTGAGCTATAAGGCAAATATTACACAAGAACAGCAGCCATGGTGGCAACGGAATTAATAGACTTCTGCTTTTGTTACTTGTGTTGCATTTCCACCAGCCTATGCGGCTTGTGAGGGAAGCTGAAGCAGATTAAATTTGATAGAGGAAAGAAAAGGAATATGCACACGGAGGCACAAAGAGAAATTATCTGCAGGGGAGTTGTCAGCAAATGGAATCACTGTATGGTGCTCATAGTGATTTTGTTTCAAGTAATCTGAGAAATGCAGATAGCCTCGCTGGGCTTTGATATGACCGGATGCATTCACATGTGTTATGAATTTAGATATGAATGTATTTCATAAAAACAGGATGCCAACAGTATGTTTTCCCCGCTTAATGCGTTTTGTCTATTTACACCGAATGCTTCATCTCCTCTATGCCCCATTTGTCAGCGAATCAGGATTCTCGCAGAGATCCAATAAATAACACCAGTCCATCATTGAACAGATTAGGTGTCAGCTAACTTCCGCTCCGCCCCACGTGCTGTGTAGAAGCCTCGGGGGGCCTGTGTCCCGGGAATGATGGGTAATAAAAATGAATCATAGATGAAGGCCAGAGACAGGGTGCTACAGGAGGAGTCTTGATGCATTAAACAGGAACAGTCGATATGTCCTCTTGTGATAATAGAGCATACAGGAGCTGCCGCCAAGCTATTTAACGCTTGTCAATCTAAACCGTAAAGGGTAGCGGGCTTGCAGCAGCAACACAGAAAATGGTTCATTTGGGAAGTTGGGAATGAAAGTTTTACACTGTTTAAATCTAAAAGTGAACTAAAAGTGTCAAAAGTTGTTTGTTGTTTGCTCAGCTTTCTCAAGGAAACAAGTGATGACATTGGATCTAGTGTTGCTTGGCACTTGACACATCAGACAAAGAAAGTATCTCGTTAACGCTGTAAGATAATTAGCTAAAAACAACACCACGTAGCAAAGTGCTACATGATAAATTATGCTGCCTGGACTTTGGCGATCTCTGGAGTAAATTGCCTCTGAGCTCACTGACAGCGGTCATCACTGTGAGGAGCGCTTTTGATAAACATGACCTTATTGTTCCACCTCTTTTAGGAATAATTACATTTCACGTGCACACTGAGAGCAACCTGCAAAAACTGTTCTTCGTTTTTTTTTAGACTGTCACTTATGTTACATTGGGAGAGTGTTACATTGGTTCGCAGTGATGACATCTTTTGCAAAATGTGTCTCTTCTGAGGGAGTAAAATAAAATTGGTTATTTCAATCATGAATGTCAGATCCTGGTGGTCTGCCATCATGATATTAACATGGTGCACACTTGCTCAATCTTGCACCAAGAATCTGGGGCTGATGAAACAAGGAGACAGTCCATGCTCGTCACTGTCAAAGAAAGTCAGTTGACCTATAAAATAGATAGTGATGTGTGAGATGTGAACTCCCCGTGCCCTCTGCCATACTTGCGCCCGGCAACAATTATTGACACGCTGCCATTAAAAATGCACTTAAGAGACAAATGCATTCAGGAAGAAAGCATGAGAGACATGTATAATAAGTGAGAGCTCCAGTTTTTCAGCTTTTTGGAAGGGTGTTGTACAAACTAGGATATTTATGGAAAAGGTAAAAAAGACCACACAAAAAAAACAATAATTGTAGAATTCATTTTGAAATCCAATATGATTTGCAACCATCTCTTGGGTTTAAGATTATTCCAGTTTGAAAAACTAAACAGCTTAATAAAGGTCCGAGAATGATAGTTATCTGTGCAATAAAACATATGGCCAGTGCTAAGCATACCTCAGCAAAAAATGGAAAACAAGCCCTGGAAAGGTGCTGAAATTAGCATTTTTGGGATGTTACAATGTTGTTAATTTACCCTGCAGATGTCCTGCTGTTTCCTCATTGTAATAATAATGCATTAAGGTTAACAGTAAAGCAGCTGGATGTTTTAATTAAAAGGTACTTATCTCGGCTAAAGCTCATTGAGTTTGTCACAAAAATGAGAAAAGTCATTAATAAAAAGAAAAAAAAAGAAAAAATAAATACAAAGAAGCAAACGAGTGGGGACGAGAAATCAATTATTTCTGATGATTAATTTCAAATGTTGTATTACATGCTGACATTGTTTGGTATTCTAGCTGGACAGAGTTATGTCGATGTTAAGCCACTTAATATTGGCATTGGGAATATTCATGCTACAGAAACACAGAACAAGTAATAGGAAAAGTTTAAAGGTAAATTGTGAAGTAATGTAAATGTTTTTACTCTGACGTATAGCTAGTTTTGATACGTGTTTTTGTTGGACTTCGGGTTTTGTTATGGTGACAATAACTGACTTTGGAAGACATTATTCCCATGTAACTATTGTCTCCCTCCCTCTGTGTCATCTTTGTACTTCTGGTTTTCCTACTCCTTGCCCTCCATTCATTTGTTACAAACTCATGTGCTTTTTCCGTGTGGCCTTAGTGTCTTATTATTTATTCACTGTGTATGTACTGATAAGTGTATTAGTCACACTATTTTGAAAGTGTGTCTGGTCCTTAAACTTATACTCAAGTGTGATTTGTATAAGGTAAGGTAAAAGTAAATTCCACTGATTGTCACACCCAACTAATTGGGGGCGAAATTCGTTCTCCACATTTGACCCATCCCCTGAGGGAGCGGTGAGCAGCAATGATTGCGCTCGGGAATCACATGGTGATCTAACCCCCCAATTCCAACCCTTTTATACTGAGTGTCAAGCAGGGAGGCAATGGGTCCCATTTTTATAGTCTTTGGTATGACCCGGCCGGGGATTGAACCCACAACCTCCCAGTCCCAAAATCCTCGTTCCTTAAATGTGCTGACCTGGCGGTAATGCAAGAAAAAGTCATGCATGACCTCCTCTTTAGCATGCTAAATGGGTGGCAGTAATGCTAATATTAGCTAGATTAGCATGTGGCCTTGAAATGACTCGCAACCAGTTCAGGATGTACCCCGCCTACTGCCCGAGGACAGGCTCCAGCACCCCGAGACCCTTATGAGGAATAAGCGGTTGAGAAAATGGATGGATCGATAGCATGCGGTTTTCTTACCCAACAACAAGGATTTATAGAACCAAAAGGCACAATAACCGACCAGGGATTCTACCTGGTTCGACGCAGCATTCTAGTTAAGATAAGCCATTTTAAACTAAAAAGTCAAGTTTTCTGGAGTCAGAAGCAGAAGTTCCGTCCAACTGTAACTCGTTTGCTACTGTCAACACAGAGTGTGTTCGGAAATTCACTCTGATGCCCTGACACCACTCTGAGAGGGTGTGTGTTCACAGAGGCAGAGCGCACTCCCCTCCCATCAATGCCCAAAACTAAGCCTTTGTTATAAACCAATCAGCAGCTCGTCCTTGAACTGTTTTCATCTGTACTGCCTGATGCACTGGGCAATCCTTTTTTTGGGGGAACTCTGAATTAACTAATGATATATTTGAACAACAATCAAATGTATTTATATATTTTTTTCTTTGTTCTTAGTAAAGCATTTTTTTGACTGGTGCCACTCATACTCCAGAGAGAAAAATACAGTACTTGCATGTTTCTTTGCAGTCGACCTCTAGGCCTTGACATACGTTGATTGTCATTTTCCCCTCGCGCTCGAGACACAATTTTTGTCAGGACTTCAACATGTGATTTTCTTCCTGGTTCTTAAGCACCATTGATCACTATTTGTTTCTGTTAATAAATGTTTCCAGTTTTTGGCCTGCACTCCTTGCCTTGCATGCTTCCCTGCACTTGTATGGCTTTGCCTCCACTCCACAATGCTGAATCCTGACAGGTACCTTTATTGTCAGTCATCTGTCCAAAACCGGTTGTCTACACTAACAGTTTATTGAAACAACGTGATGGCCTTCCTCTTCAACGTGTTGCAGCATATATGTTGTCAATCATCCCCAATACAAAGTTGAGGAGGAAGAGTGGCGCGTGGCCAGTTCTGGCAACCTGAAATAATATTTTCTTTGGTTGATTGTTCATGTACTATAAAGTGTAGCCTCTCTACACTCAGAAGCACCTTAGGTCTTAGTCAAGTAAACATTAGCTGATAATTCTGTTACTATACTAGTTGAGATGCAATGAATGCTGAAACTCCGTGGTCTGAACCATTGCTACTCTACATGCAACAAGTGTTATCGAAGCAATGATATTGTTCTGCTGTCTACACAAAAACACACATTTTGAGTGTCTTTCCAACTCATTATCTTTCACCTTCTGTAATAAGAAGGAATTAATTCCAGTTTCCTGTGTTTACCAGCCTTCTTCGCGTGTTGTCTCTGGGTACTCCGCTTCCTACAAACCTTAAAACTCCAGACTTTTACTGTTTGATTTAGTTTTAGATTAAGTTGCAATGCTGACCCAGACTTCCATAACAACTTTGAATATGTTTTGCAAAAGATACAGTCAAGGCGACTGAAATTAACAGGAACGTCTAGAATTTTTAGATTGTACAAAAATGGCTTTCGCATATAATTTTGTTTGTTGTTGTAAAAAAAAGAAAAAACACTTCTTTTTTTTTTAGCCCTGTCAGTAAACGGTAAACACCAACAAATTAATCTGAAATGTGCATGTTTATAAGACGTTCTCCCAACTGTGTCAAGAAGTGATGATAACACACCATCTTTCTGCAGAGGGCAGCTGTAAAAGCCACAGGGAACAAACAAATAAATTCATGAATACAATGCATAGTCAAACAAATAGCACAATCTCCGGCATTCCAAAAACAGCATCCTGGTTTGATTTAGTGCCACCATGTTCATTTGAATCCTTTTGAATTTTTATTTTGTTTTGAAATATGTTGTCTCGTTTTCTTCTTAAATGGCTAATACACTCAGCCATGTTTAAATGTAAAAAAAAAAAAATGGTGGAGAACAAATTCCACGGTGCTCTCTCATTATTTAGATCATGGTCTCAAATGCAACACTGCATCAAGTATTCCTTAAGAAAGTGTCAGGGTTCTGCCACAAAGAAAGGTACTACAGGCACACACAAAAAAATAATGAAGAGGATTTTAAGGGTGATGACACAAGATCATTCAGATGTGTTTACTTATATCCATACGCTTTTTTACCCAAGCACCATCTGCTAGAATTGCTGGTGCACTACATTACTTGCCCTCTTAGGGATCTTTTCCCCCTTCTTGCAAAATTGCTGCTGTTTATAGAGTAGGTTCTTATTACAGTATGCTACTGTTTGTTCTCCCTTCTAGTGTTTGTGATATTTCTACAATATTAAAACCCTGTAAAGCCTGAACCATGAAATATATGACAGAAAATTCAGATTGTTTGTTAATACAGTATTTATTGATCCTTTGGAGCAAACTTTTTTTTGTTGTTGTTGAAAATCAATTTCCACATATGACTTTTGATTTGTGTCATATTTGATATATCCGGTCACAATGCTTTAAAAATTTTTTTTATAATAAACATATCAAACATATTAGTATTTCCCAAAATCTGAAAAAAACATTTCCCACTATTAATAAGTATAGTATAACTGCTATCATGCACTATTGGGATTTGAAAACTCTAGAAAGGAACTGGAAATAGCATTTTAAACTAACTTTGTGGGTCGCAAATTTTTATTTTGTAGTGGAAAGTCTCAAAACTTCTGTTCTTGCCAGTCATCCACCGTGCCACCCCACTTTATATTTGACAAAGAAAATCTTCAAAATCAGGTGTCTCTCCTTTCTCAGTTGTGGCGGTCTTACAAGGTTGCTGGAAAAGCCATCAGCTGGGTGATTACTGCCCTCTAATGGATTAACCGTGCAATGCATGTGTCAGATCATATACGTCAGGGTTTTAACTCTTTCACTGCCAGACGTTTTCAGAAACGGGTTGTCCCCAGAGCCAGCCAATTTAAGCATTTTGAGTGATCTTTCAAGGTCCACAGAAAATGTTGTGTTTGGACTATGGAAACACACATACTACCAAATGAAAGATTAGACTCTCATCTTTCATCAGAAAAAAAAGTTTGTTTCTACCTTATTCCGTTCTTCAGTAATAAACAATAGAAAATGGTTACTTTCACCGAAATTCTCTGTTTTGAAACAAAAAGAGGAGAAAAAGAGCTTTTTGTGAAACGATGTTATTTCATGCACTCTAGTGAATTGTACACTTCTTTTTGTCCATGAATGATGCCACAAACACCTAAATAGTGCTTTACATCTGTAAAACGCTTTCACCAACAATGAAAAAGTGTTTTTAGTTTGCAAAATACGTTTATTTCCATTCAACAGTGTAACAATTTGACAAAACAATTTCGCAAACTATTTACAAATGTGTGCAACTGTGGTACTACTTACAATTATGTGGATGTTTCAAATACAGGTTTTCTTTTTGTAACGCTCCCCTGCGTGCAAGAAGACGCAGCAGGACTCGCACAACAGATTAGTTTCACTTTCGCTTTTGTCCGTTTCGCATGCAAACGTTACACTTTCTTGACGGCCTTTTTTTCCGGGGAATAAATAGCAAGTAGCAGACTGTACACACTCCTCCGATGAATATGCATTGGACTCGGGGCACTCTCCGTCGTCCGATTGAACGTCCGCCTGAACGTGCTCGGTTGTGCTGCGCGTTATGACGTCGTCATAGCTGCCGCGTCAACGCTTGCAACTTCGCCGTCAACCTCGGATTCACCATCATCATCATCGATGATGATCATCGTCGTCATCAATGTGCTCTTTTAGCGTTGGTCGTTGCCTTTCGTCTTGTAAGTGTAGAGCTGCTTGCAAACGGGCGCCTTGTCCGTTTCCTCCTCCTCCATCTAGCTCCCCCCCACGTCTCCTACTGCCGCGTCAATGCTTTCCAACCACGGAGTCACCATCATCATCATCATCATCGATGATAATCATCGTCGTCATCAATGTGCTCTTTATCGTTGGTCGATGCTTTTGGTCTTTGAAAAAAACGGCTCGGGCGTGAGCTACTCGCATCCGGTCGCCATTTTTCCTTTGTCTTCCATTCTCATCTCCTGCTCGACGCTCTAGCTCCTCCTCTACTGACGCCCACCCGATCTTGTCAAAAGAGAGTCATCGCTGCCCTCTAGGGGCCAAAAATAGTCATTAGGCACAACAGACCTGCTGGAAACTTTCACCACAGCTCCGGAAGGCTTGCCCACACCCGTTTCAAATAAAAATAAAAATTGGATGACGTCATTTAACGTCATTGGCAGCCCTCCGTAGGTTTTTACTTGACGTCTTTTAACGTCAGTGGCAGTGAAAGAGTTAATTGGGAAAAAAATATTATTATCATGAAATAGAGGGCTCAAAATGTCTTGTAGTTAATGTGATACGTTTGGCGTTATATGGTTTTAACTTTGTAGCAATACATATGTCATTATTTTTGTGCAACTGCAGTTAACAAATAGAACATACAGTATGTGACATACTGTAATTTACATTTGTGTCATATTGAACTTGGGCCACACTGTCTGTTTATCTTGAAGCAACCTTTGATCTATCTATCTCTGATATATTTTTCTTTTCTATCACACATGCACACTCATTTTATTCTTTCTTGCTGCTGCTTTCATCACCAGGGAGCCGCATCCCCCCCTCTGATGGGCTGTGGCTGGATTGCTGTCATGGTGTCCCTCCCTTAGTTCTCTCTGTGACGCTTCAACCACAGTCGATGTAGCCGGACACAGTGCCTTTAGGCAAGCAGCCGCCTCCAAATCTGAAGGGATGAAGCACATGTTGCCACAGATAAACCACCATGATCAATCTCATGGATGCGCAGCGAATCGGTGGAGCGAAAGGCTTTGAAAATCAAGCCTTGTCCCCAATGTGCCCAGCAATGATGATTTGGTCAGTGGAGCCAACGGCAACCAGCAAACATCAAGGAAGTTGGACCGGCAGGCCTGTCAGTTCTCAACACTAATTAAACATACACAAGCAGACCCAGTGATATGTTGCCAGCAGGGCAAGGCTCATATCCTTTGGTCTAAATAAAAGCTATCCATGCAAGTGAGATTATTTGTCACAAATATCCTGTGCAACTTTGGAGGTGGTTGTCTGGTAAAACATACCAATGATCAGGTCACTGTATTCTATTCAGGAATTTTATGCTCAGAGCTGTGACACTGCAAGAGTTTTAGTTATTTATCTGTTTTGGACTAAATCTGCATTCTAATATTGTTACATATATTCTATTTTTCTCATTTGCACAAGTAGAATTTGGCGTAAGGAGGTTGTTTGCTCTGTTGTGTGCCGTTGCAGGATGGAACACAGCCGACTCCCGGCCAATGAAAAGGCTTCTCTCAAGAGCTCCCCTTGCAGATGATGTTGGCGGCTGTGCATGTTACATGAGCAATTCCGCTGTACACCCCTGATTGTGCATCTATAAATCAAACCAATTAAATCACCAAAGGTCTAATTTGGCTTCCGCATCAACATTTAACATCACCCACCCGAACATTTCCAAAACCGATTATCCTCATCACAGTCAGATGTGCTGGAGCTTAGTCCACTTGGAAATTACATAATGATTTTTTTCTAAAGGTATTTGTACAATGAAAGGTAAATTCCAAGGAGTGAAACTCCTTGAATGGATGCTCACGGCCCGCTTTTCATTCTTTGTAAGAGCTGAAGTGTTTACTGACAACCCTGAAAGTGTGAATGTGAAACAAAAACACCCAATTGTTGGTGTGCTTCATAACAAAGGGACATTCCAGCAGGAGTTAGTGCAAATATATTTTCTATAAATGCAAGTTTCAATAAAAGCCACATTTCCTCCAAGGACTATACTGTTTGAAGTAATAAACAATGGTCTGTCCAATGTAAAAAAAAAAAATATATATATATATATATATATATAATAATAAGACACTAAACATGCTTTCATTGGAGTTGACAATATGTGGAGAAAATTGATGCCATTTACATAATTAAAGTCAAACTGATGAAGTTCCCAGCTATTTGCACAACAGACAGTGACAGTGTGTGCAATGTTGGTGTATTGAGCCTGCACCAAAAGAGATAGTGACCTACAGTAACTGCACATGGCACACCAATGGAATGCACTCGGAGCAATGCAGTCATACATTATGGATTAGTTATTGTGGTTGCTGTATAATGTACTGTATGTGTGCAGGTTTTGACTAATGGGAGGGACTACATTCAGTACTGTACTGATGTCAACCGAATGGAAAACAAGATGCCTTCAAAACAGGGCATACCGTCTTGTTAAAGCCTAATTAAAAAGAAAAAGAATGTACTTCATAGCAACGTTGGCAAGGTTCTTGCAAGGGATTGTGATATCATGAGCAAAGATGAGAGTGACAGTTTGTCTGAGTTTGAGTGACATCTGTTCAGGTTCAAGTAATTGTTTTTATATGATGTCAATGGTTCAAGTGGGCTTCTTGCTCAGGCTGAATTAATAAAGAGGCTTGTCTCCCTGCTCCAGTCCAGCACACATATACGCTATGCTCTGTTGACTGCTGCAGTCTACTTCCTCTGCAGCTTCTCATTTCTATCCAAAAGCATAGAAAAAGTATTCATCTATGCTAATATGGAGAAGAACTTGCTTCTGGGAGTTTTCCAGCATGGAAATTGTGATTCATAATCCGCAAAGTTGACATGATTACACACACATAAAAAAAAAATATCAAAAAAGTACACATTTTATTTTTCTTAATAAATAACTATCCATCCATTATCTGAACCGCTTATCCTCTACAGGGTCGCGGCCTTGCGAGCTTGCTAGAGCTGGTCCCAGCTGTATTTGGGCAGTAGGAGGGGTACACCCTGAATTGGTTGCCAGCCAACCGCACACTCACAATCGCGCCAAGGATCAATTTAGAGTGTTCAATTAACCTACCATGCCAATTAACTTCAAAATCTCATCTCCGTATACATTTTAATAAAATGAACTGATAAAAAAAACTATGCAAAATCAAGTCCATGAACTCATTGTGCCCATTTTTTTTCACAAGAATCAACTCAATCAAAGGATTTTTAATATTATACTGCATTTGTCCTGCATGCAATTCAAGATCCCCAACATGAATTGGGGAAGTCTGTTACATTATTTAACATGTTTGAATGTGAATGGTTAATTTTCAACACAAAAACATTTCAGATATAAGATACAACTGCATTATTTCAGTTGTTTGTTTGAGTTGCCCTCACAAAACACTTTACAAAATGTATGAAGTTACACAGGCTATATGTCAAATTAATGGTGAAAAAGTTGTGAATTGATATATATTTGCATCATTTTTTTTAAATCTCAGAAACTGGTATTTGAACAGGGGTGTATAGACTTTTTTATATAAAGTATCATATGACCTTCATAAAAATTCCCTTCATTCCTCAGTGAACAAAGCATGGATATAGAGTATGGAGCTATCTATGAAGCCATGCAATTTGGTTGTGATGATCTGAATTAGCGCTAACAGGCTTTAATGGAGATCAGTGTTTGATCGGGAGCCGTTCTATATCAATCTATTATATTCTCGTTCTAACGCATGAAAAGCCAAGTCATTTTGACGTGTCAGTATCTGCGGTGCAATACTGTTTGTATATTATTCAATGGGCTCTTTGAAGAATTTTGTTTTCTAATTCCACTGTCCATTTAGTTTAACACCATTTTGTTCCTCGGGAGGCAGCAGTGATTTGGCTATACACTCACAAAAACATTCATTCATTCATTTACGTGAAATTGGTGGCATAGAACATTTTGTTAAATTGGTATTTTTGTATTGAACAAAACTGTTGTGTGGACAGCGCTCTCCTAATATTTATAAAGTATACCAAAAGACCTATGCCTGTAAACAATGACTTTTGTCTTATTTTGCTTTTGTGCAGCATCCTACTTACTTTCATTCACCAGGCATAGCTTGTGACCATTAGTTTTGCACTTTGTTGTTTGTTTTGTTTGAAGAAACCAAATTCAAGGATTTTGCTATTTGTCTCTAGAATGTAGCAAGCTTCAGGAGGAATTTCACATATTACATGTGTTTAAGGCCCAGAATAAATGAAACAATCCGCAACAATATTTGAGCTGCATGAACATGTGCCCTAAAATCTGCCAGATGCTCACAAATGCCCCGGGGCTCCTTAGGTTTTCACCTTTTCAGAAAATGGGCAGAATTTGGTTTTGCATATTTTATGTAATGTAAAATGGCAGTCTTAATATTATGGTTGGATCAAATTAGAGCTCCAGGTCAGCATTTACTCAGTCGGGCTACATCTAAAACTGCTTTAGCCTCCCAGAACTTATGGTTTTAATTAGTGCACCATGCAAATGAGCTCACATTCTGTTACATGTCCAGATTATAGGTTCTCTATGTGATGTGAACCACTATAAAAATGTGTTATTCCACTCATACTGTGCAACCCACCTGCCATAACATAGTATTAGGAGTTCATAAGCCCTACTTGAGCACGGAGATGAGGAGTACTGAGTGGAGGCTACTGCATGATGAATGCAGAAATTAAGCACCTTAGTTTATCTTTACTAAAATAGAAAATCTAAATATCTGAGATAAATGAGGATGTCCTATTATGTTTTCTTTTTAACTGTGTATTTTTATTGTCTATCAGTCCATATTTGCTAATAAAAACACATAAGTTAATTCTCCCTTGTATGGTACTTTCCATGAATATATAATATATTTTAACATTGGTAAATTGCCTCAGTATTTACTAATTGGCATTACAGCCATGGTAAAGTATTTTGCAACGTTAATCTCTTCTCCATAAAACTGTATTGTAATCGTCACAAAAATAAAACATTGTCCAGCTTTAACAAAATAGCAATGCTAGCAACACTAAGCTAGCATAAGCGCTGTAGGTAACTTTGGTAGGTACTATAACATGAATCAGTCTTACAGTAATACTATTAGGAATGTTCGATACCACTTGTATTCATACCATTAGCAGTACTTTTGAGTAGTCGGTCACTGATAGTGATTATTTTTGTTACATAAAATAATAATAATACATATGAATCCCAGTATAGCATTTTTCATTAAAATGTCATGACAACAATTGCAATTTTCTATTCTTCTAATTTCTAGCTTCTGATCATAAAATGACCACAAGAAGGCACGTGATACTGGTATCAAAACCTTGAAATAAGGCCGGGTATCTGCCTGATATTGGTACTCGCCCATGCCTCGTTCCTATAACACTAAATTGTCTCAGTTTGTAGAATAAATTTACAAAAGAGAGAATAAAGTTACATGTCCATTAGAGTTGCTGCTAATTCCACGTTGCTTCCATTTTTTTCCTCCCAGAGGTGTCAAGATATGGTGTGCGTGGAGGAGTGTGGACCCAAATGCGGGGAGAAATGGCAGGGAGACAGATATGAAGGGCAAAGTGAGGAAATTTATTTGTATTTAACAAGTATGAAGTTGAGTAGACTAGGACGGGCTGGAACATGACGGGCGAGGGGGGACTGGTCGCCATGACTGGACATGGCAAAGGGAGACTGATTGCCATGACTGGACGGTGCAAGAGGAGGCTGGCTTGACTCTGGCTGGCTTGGCAGAACATGGACAACTTGACTGAGACGTGGACGACTAGACTGAGACGTGGACGACTAGACTGAGACGTGGACGACTTAAATGTGACGAGGGCTTCGCTTGACGCGAAGAGAAACTCCTACACGTGACATTGACATTGCTCCCGCACAGACTGGACAAAGACAACAGGAATACACCAATAATAATGAGACACACCTGGGGAACACAATAGGCTGAGGGCACCGATTGGTCACACACACTGGGAAGGGAACAGACACACAGGTGGGCGTGAGCAGACATAATGAGACAGGGGGAGAACTAAGGAACATCAATCACAGATGAACACAACAAACACACCCAAAATAAACAAAACCCCAACCCCTACAAAACCGAAACATGACAAGAGGTAAAGTCCAACATAGTTTCAGCAAAGCTCCTGAAGCCCGAGCTAAAAGAGCAGCACAAAGCTGTGTTGGTGTGCAACCAGCTATGATTGAACCTACAAGACAATAAATAACTGACACCTTGTCTGTCATGCCTTCTATCTATGATTAGTGGTATTAAGTAAGTAAGTATTAAAAAAAAAATCAGAGGTAGAAGAGAGGGATTTTTTTTCACAAATCATTTTTCATTAGTAGTAGTGTTATACTGTCTTGTTTTAAAATGCAAACTCCCCCTCTGATTCTTCATTACGTTTCCGCTTTGCTTTTGACTAAGCTTGAAATTGTGTGATTGATATTGCTTTGACTGATCATCCCAAACAATTCGTCAGACAACCAGCCAACTATAAGAACATTTTTGTCGTTATAATTGTGTTTCTGACTAACCTTGTGTGATGTGTTTTGAGATTTTTTTTTTGTTCTACCTTCTTGATCTTGATATGCTGTTCGACTCGATTAGAGTTGTGTTCAGCGGAACTTGGGACTGGCAGCCCTCCAGCTCAATCACATTGATTTTCCATAACAATATGAAGAACTCTGTTCAGTGCCGAGGATTAATGAATTGCATCTTCAGAGTCACTTTGGCATTCCTAATGAAGGTAGATGAAATTCCCTCAACAGGCCAGCTGTGTTTGAATTGGTGTTTACTGTGCCAGGGTACAGGCATGGTGAAGTCAAGGGGAGAAAAAATACAAATATTCCACAGAGTCATAAATCTTCCTTTGGTCTGTCAGATAATTTTTGTAAAAACATATGATTCAAAGTGTGACATTTATCATCATCAGGCTCAGAGCGTTTCAGGCTCCTTTCTTGGCCCTGCTATATTTTCTGATTTGAACATGTTTGTTGTTCCTGAGACAATTCATAAAACATTTCCCACAATAGTGGCATTAAATTTCAGTAAAACACTGGACATTACATGTGTTTACTGTTTTTGAAAAAAATAAAATAAAAATCAAAGTTATGAAGTAATTTAAAAATTTTTAACATTGAAAAACTGTGCACCAGTTTGGATGATGACACTAAGGATAGCCTAATTTTGTGATTTTAGATACAGTATATGAATTACATGTAGGGGTACACAAGATGAGAGTATATGGGGAACTTTTAGAAAATAATATTTAAAGCTAGAATTTAAAAAAAACTTTTTTTTTAACCTAATTCTGGTTACTTAATTCTGCCTGTCAGCGATAACTTGATAACTTACATTGATGTTTCTGCATTTGGCAATTTATTATTATATTATATTATTAGTATGGGATTTTTTTTAATAGGTTTTAGGTGAACTGATGAATACACACACGCTCGCACGCACACACACACACGTACATACACATACTCACCCACATACAAAAATATATATATATATATATAAATAAATAAAAAAGAAGAGCAATGATGACATGTCAAATCAAATGAACAATACTGAGCTCTCCATAAAAAAAAAAAATAAATAATAATAATAATAATATTTAAAACTAGGTATGGTTGAGTACTGATACCAGGTATCATGTACACGGCCTTATTTAAAGGTATCTGTACTTGTGACGGCAGTGATACCAGTATTGAATTTCTTCTTGGGATCGTTTTATGATCAGGAATGAGTAATTAAAGTCAGTGTTTGATATATTATTAAAAATCAATAAAGTTCTTAACTCTGAAAAAAAATGTGTGTGTGTAGGGGGGTAACTTTCCCTTATACATAAAGTAACATCTGTAAAATATGCACCAACGCAAAGCTTAAATGACCTGATCCGGCGCACTCTACTCTTAAGTATCTCACGATAACATTATTTTCTGCAGCACATCTTCTCTCTTCATTCCCAAGGCAACGGTTTCAAGACATTTAACAGAACAACTTATCACCAAGGGGTTCATGCATTTTTCTTTGTGATGAATAGATTAATGAAATGGAAACAAGAAAAACTTGCTATGATACAAGTCCCCTAATAGACCTGACTAGAAGTGGAAAATAACTATTTTCTGTGTTGGTATGAAAGTACTTCCCATGTCAGATTTTATTGCCTCGGTGGAAAATGCAAAGAGCCAAAGGCAGACCTGCTCCTCATCTCATTTGCCCATGAAACTGAGCTGCTAGAGATTTTTTTTTTAGCATATATTTCACAATGTGTGCCACAATGTACAAGTAGCAAACCGAGGAGGGACCTGATTTCCCCACTCACCCCCATCCCAGATTTGTTGTCACATTTCGAGGTCCCTCTGGGATAAACTCCCTACCGTCTGTTGCTCTTTCTGATAACAATTAATTCACTGAATCAGAACCGCTGCCTGACACCCGTTCCCATTTCAGACCACCAGTTATGTGAACATTGACTCTGGAATAACCATTTGTTGAATGCTCACGTCAGCTGTCTTGATAAGCAAGCCTTTGAATTATTTTTCTGCTTGGCTGTTCCTGTGAAATAGCTCCAGGCTAATGTAAACCTGCTTTCTGATACAGTGAGTTAGATATGTGACTACAGGAGCAGGACCCCTTTTGCCTACAAACATTTGTGGGCGGGAAAAGTGCTGTTCAAATTGTATTTTAATCAACATACTGAGAAAGTCGTGTTAGCTTTTTTTAAGTCTTAAATTGCCACCTTAAACACACACTACTACATACAACAACTTGCTTTGAAAAGTTATATTTTATTCATGATTTTCTGCTGGTTGGAGTAAAATGACTCTCAACCACTTGGTTACTTTATGCACTTGAGTTAAAAAGAATAGAGACACAACACTGTCAACAATGAGCATTAGGCCCAGATCATTTCTGCTGGTGCGTAAGCCAAACATCGACCAATCTTTCATGCTTAACTTTAACACAAATGTTATTGTCCGTGTTTGCTAAAACCAGAAAGCTAGGCTGCTAGCTACGTAGGCTAGCAGTTTCCCTGAATGATGTATGATGACGTGACATGATTGTGTTGACGCCAAATTTTTCATGAAGGCATCATGACGTATATGACTTGATGTCTTAATCATGATGAGGTGTGTGTGAGTTTTCGTTAACAAGACTGGTGCAAATGTTAGTGTAAGCTCTGTCCGAGGTTCAAAATGCACACTCATTACGCTGATTTCATCTGACACCCCCATTGCCACTACTTTATGTATTTGTTACATATTTTATTTGGTAATATTATGCAATGCATGTGCAAACAGAATGTTGCTATTTTTAGATGCACATCTGTTTAAAGTGTATGATGTCTGATTCCTTCGTCAATTTGGCAGATAGATTTTAAGATTTTAATACTTGTATCAGTGTTGGGCTAGTTCAAAGTTCAGTTCCATATTTTCCATTGAACAGTTCATAGTTCATAATTAAAAAAAAAAAATCAAAAGTCCACCATTCAAAAAATGAACCGGTTGTTAGCTGTCCCCCCAAACATTAGGCTATGCTGTGAGCCATTACCCTAAAAATACTGGTATTTCCCATTTGTTGCTACACACTCAAACAACGTTAACTTTAACTTTCACCCTGCGTTGTTTGAGGAACAACTTGCTACTTGAATTTTTTATTTTATTTTTTTAATTACTATACAGTTTCTATGTCCATTGTGATGATAATGTTTGATGACAAAGTGTTAGCCACTTTTAGGGCCAGATCCACTAAAGGGATCATTTTCACGTGACAGATAGGTACTGTATGCCCACGTCAACCTCTGAAAATCAAAAAAGAAAAAGAAAAGAAAGATCCCACCAATATTTTGTATTGTATCTGTGTATGCAGTTGCTAGGTACGTACATACCCTACTTCGAGGTTCACTTATTCATGATTATTCACTATAAGACATTGGTTAAATTCACTTCACCCAATATGTCACCTAATCTCTGTATGTTCATGTCAAGCGGATAACCAGATGACAGAAGCACAGAAAAGGTTACATTTCTCACAGAAGGCGCGTGAATCCATCTCTCTCAGGGTATAAATCCTCACTTTTATCACACATACTCTCCATGCTGATATTTTTCCAATATTTTCACAGAACATTTTAAAAGCTTTCCAAAAAGTGTGTATAGCCATAAATCCAATTTAAACCTGAAAGTGTAAACAGAAAGCAGACAACATGGACTTGAGTGGCCGGCTGAAGTGTGTCTGTAATTTAACTCCTAACAAGCATAACATCACTTGCAACAGCAACAAAATAATATTGAAGCGACCTACATGGGAGCTACAGCCTTAGTGGGCCAAACTGGCTACAATCAGCGTGGAACATGGCTCACAGGCAAACTGGCTGAAGCATGGCTTGAAATGAAGGCAAACAAATCAACTTTCCACACTTGGATATGTCGTGTGTTCCACACAACCTCACACACAAGGATGCCCGTGCCAGTTTGGAAAATGTCTCACATCCGGGTTAGAGAACTGGGAAGTGGTCAACTCTATCTTCTCTGTGTCGACGCCAGGGAAGTGACGGATGGCTTGGCCTGTTGAAATGCGGTTGCCATGTGACAGAACGCCATTAATAAGGATATTGCAGGACTCCTCTATGGGCCATCATCAGGAGATGCTCTTCTTTGTTATTTCCTAGCCATGGATAATAAATACTCATAAACCTAATGACGCCTGATTACAGCTGCAATCTTTGGCTCATTAGGCTGATTAGCTGCAACTGTGCGGCTGCTGGATGTTTAAAAATACACGCCTGGTGCGCTGTGTCTGTATGTTGGGATTTAATTGACAGATTTACTGCACCTCCAATGGCTACAATCTTAACACATCTACATGGTTTCATAAGTAAACATGTTTTCATCAACTTAAATGTGGTAAAACAGCATTTAAGCCTTCAACCTTCAAACAGGGGTGTTTTTCACCTTTGGTTTTGCCTCTGCTATTATAGTGTAGCTTGTCATTTAATTTATAGTCCTTGTTGGTGAGGAATGTCCTTCAACGTCAACGTTGAGTGTTGTGTGTCCACAGACAAATCAACAGAGCAGGTGGTGTCAGTGACCCCAATAATTTAGTGCATTACTGTGGACGTTTTGAGACGCTGAGGAAAATGCCCATTTTCCCCAAATCACACCTTGGCCCCTCATTTTTATTACACGTATGTGACCTGTGCGGGGCCCTGTTGAGCAGGGCTGAAGGAGGGGGGGTTGGAGTGTTACAACAAACAGGGGTCATACCAATGACACTGTGCATCTCTCACATCAAACACAACACTTAAAGCCAGCAAATAAGGAGAAACAACATGATTTAAACAATTATGCTCAGAGTCAGCAAGTTTATTTGTAACAATGCACACGGAGAGAAAATTGTTGGTACCTTTCTGTTAAAGAAAAAAATGGCCAAAATTCATATTGACAAGTCATAACGCAGCTGGGAGAATGTCCTTCGGACAGATGGGACAAAGCTGAGACTATTTGGCGAGTTCCATCAGCTTTAGGTTTACAGAAAGTGAAAATTAAAGTGTACAAAGACAATAACGCTATACTTAAGAGTAGCTACGGGCCAGTGCCGATACCAGGTATCAATATTGGGCCAATACCCGGTATCAGGCCGATACCTGACCTTATTTAAAGATATTGGTATTTGTGACGGCGCCCTCTTATGGCCGATTTACAATCAGGAACTAAAGGTATACAATATGTCTGACAGATGCCCATTAAGATAAACAGACATACTTTGATTGTGACTTTTTCTAACCACTAAATTGTTAGTTTCGTTTTATTTATTTATTCAAATTCAAATTCAAATTCATTTTATTATTTGGTCTATACAAAGATAAAATTTATCAAGAATTGCAAAAAAAGATAATAGAAAAATGGCATTAATTTCATGCATTTTTGGGGGGCGGGGGAAGATTGCTATTTTGGGATATATACGTAGGTCTATCTTTACAGCTATCTGTCATTTTTATGTATCGAAAGTACTAGTATTTGTAGTATTAGTACTTGGTATCGGTCACTACTCATGAGTTGAGTAATATTGAATATCCCTGTCAGTAAGGTGGGGCTTTAGGACCCAGATGCGGGAAGGCAGAGCAAGGAGGCAGAGGTGCAGTCCAAAAGAGGTTTTAATTTCAAATCAAAAAAAAGCTAACTTCAAAGTACAAAACAAATGGAACTAACAAAACCTGAAGCAAAACATGAAAAAACAACTAAGGCGAGACTAACAACATGACATGGATCCGGATAAGGCAAAGAGGTCAGCGTGACGTGGCGAAAGACTTACGAACGTGGCAACAGCAAAAATTAACCGACACAGACAGGGGGGAGACAACCGACTAAATGCACCAACACTAATGACATGACAAGACACACCTGGCTGAGGGCACTGATTGGATGACACGTGAGGGTAATGGGGAAAGGTGGACACAATCAAGGTTGACACAGACACCACACGAGGAAGGGCAAGTGACCAGAAACGAGAGGAGTCAGACTTTTCACAATAAAACAGGAAATGACAAGACAAAGGGAAAACATGACAGGGAGTAAACAAGACTGAAAGTAAACATGACAATCCCTACTTAAGAGTGAAACATGGAGGAGGCGCTACGCAAAAGTTCAATCAAGGTAACTGAAATCTTCTTGGTTGTTAAAGATGGAACAATTTCACCTTCAATACAAAAGGCTTCTTCAGTTTTATAAGTTATATGAGGATTCCTTATTTTATGTCTCCAATGGGTATGTCCCCTGGTGGCGGTCTCTCAAAGGCGACAACCACTTTTATACAAAATGGTCCATTCATCAGTCACACCTGGCAACTACAAAAACCCTCGTGACCAGGGAGGGACATTGATAGGGAGACCAGACCTAAAATTTAAAACTAAAGAAAACTTCTGGATAAAATGCGAAATGTCTTCAACAACCAAGAAGTATCCGGCTGCCGAAATTTAAATGTTGCTGACTACCATTAAATGGATGACTGAGAATGTATGCAGACATGGAGGACGCTTGGTTGTGTGTCTTGAATCAGTCCAGGGCACAATCAAGACATTCTGCAATTGAGTGCCCACGTACTAGGAAAAGTGGTTATTACACAACAGCATATCATACCAATCCCCAGACACCATTCAATTCCCCAATAGCTGTGCACAAGATAGGCAATGACCTCAGTTTGATTGGATCTTTTGCTGCATTTCAGAGTGCCGAGAAGTAGGAAATATTCCACTTGAAACAACGGAGGACTCACCTCAAAGTGTCCCAGTTGCAAGTAAACAAAGAACATAGCTGACAACTTTAGTAAACTTATTGTTTGGATACTGAATAATAACTTACTAGTATATTAACATGATAGAAGTAATAGGGAGTAGGACTAGATAAGTTCTGGTACTTCTTCCTACTCATTTTAAACATGAAAATGATGACATTATTGATGAATGGGGTACCACACAAATGCTATTTTTAGACCGCAAGGTCTTGAGACTTTAACAGTTTGAACCGGAAGGAGGTTAGAAATTAAGCCGTTGTTACACCGGCTCATTGATGAGCAATGCAAGTAGTGCTTGTTTTGTTCTCATTTATCTCTAGAAAAAAACATGCATATATATGCAAATATATAAAAAAAAAAAAAAAAAAAAAAAGAGAGCAATGATTTTTGGATTTTTATTTTTTATTTATTTATTTTTTTTTTTCTGGAGAGCTCAGTATTGTTCATTTGGTAATTTTACCGATTTGACATGTCATCATCGTTGCTCTCTTTTTTTATTTTATTTTTGTCTATGTGGGTGAGTATGTGTATGTGGGTGAGTATGTGTATGTGCATGTGTGCGTGCGTGTGAGTGTGTGTGTATTCATTAGTTCACTTAAAACCTATTAAAAAATCCCAAACCGTTCACCTAAACCGAACACTTCCAGCCAGAGTCGTGAGGCCGTCAGGAGACCCGAGGAAGGACCAAAGAAAAGAAAGGAAAGTGAAATCCAGCACCGACCAGACACCACCCACCAGGCCACCAACCAGAGCAAATATATAAAAAAAAAAATAAAAAAGAGAGAGCAATGATGATGACATGTCAAATCGGTAAAATTACCGAATGAACAATTCTGAGCTCTCCAGAAAAAAAAAAACATGCAGAGTAAACACAGCTGTTATCCAACTTGCAGAAACGACTCTATACACTACGACCGTCCACATATGAAGGATATATTCTTTATTCATTTCCCGAAGCCAAAACTTCAGAGGGATAAATGTGAACGTGGATCAACTTGTGCGGATGTCTAAAAGAGCTGTTTAATGCCAGCGAAGTGAAGCCTTTCACCTTCATATGTCATAAACATTTTGTTGGGGGCCATGCATGCACGCTCCTACGATGTCAATCATGCTGTTGCTGGCCACCGCCGTCCCGAAGAGTTAAGCAATTGTCTTTATATTATTATAAATAATGCCGAGGAAAAATGCTAAAATGGCATTGCCAATTTTTGTTCACGCCTGCCTTGCTTAAGTTGCCTGATTTTTATTTATTTTTTGCCTGTCGTGCAGCTGTGACGTATATGAACATTTATTGTAGGGCCTTTTCTGAAGGAAACAGGTTAATAAGCGGGAAGGATATACTGTAATAATTGAAATAATTGAGGTATAGCGAGTTTTGTTGGTTGTGCCCATGAATTTAGGAGTAGAATTACGATCGCTACACACACAAAAAAGCATAAAAAAATTGCCCCAAACAACTATGAAAGATGTAAGACAACCAGTTATGACAGACAGGGCATATGGTGGTAAAGGAAGAATAACTTGTTGAAACTGGAGAATGTCAGTGTCAGTTGCGTAGGACGATGTTTTGAGGGGGAGAAGGGAATTTTTTTTACCTGTGGACCAGTTCAGCTCTTTTCCTCATCTTTTTCAGCCCTTACACTCAAGCCATTTCTTCAACTGAACATTAATATGTTCTTCGACGTCTATACCAGGGAATTTGGCACCAGGGATATCATTCTCAGAATTTGTAAATTTAGCGCAGTAGACATCTCGGTAGTAGACTGTTTACATGTGACTAGCATGACTGGCCGGCCGGCCGAGTTTGATCCCCTCGCTAGACTCATGAAAATTAATTAAGTATGGTGACGTATATCTTGCGGTACTCCATTCTTTTTTTCTTCAAATTTGTATTTTCAATTAAAGTTGTGTTTTATATTTTGTAATGTGTTTATATTTGTATATGTTCAATAAACCAACCAAACAACCAACCCAAAAAAAAAAAAAAAAACAACAAAACATTCAAATTGATATGTTAAAAACTAGTGGGTGTTTAGCCTTGTTCACATTTTTTTTTATGCTTCACGCAGCAATTTACACGCAGCGCAGGAAGTGATGAATTACAATATAACGTAAGAATAAATGTAATTGTTTGTCTACAGTGTCGCACCATTACTATGATGTCAGATTTATTTATTTATTTACGTTCTTTCTTTATTATTTATTTATCTTTATTTTTTTGAAGTCGCTGTACATTGTTGGGCCATGTGTTTGCAAATAGAAATTATGACATTGAACACTTACCTTAGTCAGTGGCATGTTCTCTTCCTGATATTTTTGAACATGTCATGACAACTGTGTTCCTATCCATGATAATCTTTTCATTGCAGTCTATTATTTGCGATCCATTTGAAATAAAGCTATAAAACTACAAACTAAACTGCTTTGTAAATTTGCAACTTTCTCCTATGCCTGATCACAAAAAAATCATTCGCATGAGTTGAGCTTTCCCCAAAAAAGTGTCAGGAAATGAGAGTTTCCACCACTTAGCATCTTACGCTGTCACAAGCATGCAGGCTAATAAAATAGCCTAAAACTGACAGTTTGATGTGTTTCTTGTCACCTTTTGGCATGGGGATTGATTTTGAGTAGCAAGTTAATTGGACACGGCAAATTTATTCATCTCCTGTCAGTACTGCCTGCAGAAATGCCTGTTACACTTCAGTAAACAAAAAAGAAACAGTTCAACATATAGGGGTCATCCTGCAACAGTTTGTACATACAAAGAAAATATATATATAATTTTTCATTGATTATTAGTATAGTATTGCTACTGAAAATAACAAACTAGTGCTGTCAAAGTTAAACCCTTAACTAATTATTCACAAAAAAATATCAAATTAAACATGTACTAATATAGATTAATCACACTATTAATTTTGACCGGTAATGATCCTGTAGCTTGACAGCAGTTGGTTACGTTAAAGGTAGCACAGGTTGTGTTTGAGTAATAAACATAACTGCATGCATTAAAGTAAACTATTTAATAAATGTGTGCATATGATATTCAGAATATTTTTACATGTCAAACTATTGGGGTTATTGTTATTATTTTTTTAATTATGCAAGCAATTAACTGATTAGAAAAAGAGGAGGATGAGCGTGTGCAGTAGATCAAAAAATGTTGAAGACGTTCTCATAACATTAAATGTCGAAAAAATTAACACATAACAGGTGCTCTTTAAATTTGGCGGGAAAAATGCAGCCAAAATTATTTTTAAGTAAGCGATTAATTGTGATTAATCAAAATTCTAAGATGTGATTAATCTGATAAAAAAAATTAAACGTTTGACAGCTCTATAACAAAACACAAAAAAACAAAATAATAATGGCCTCATTAGTGAGTTAATTATGTAGGCAAAATGATCATTTAAATCACAGCAGTATGCTTACTTCTTTTGTTAATGAAATCGCTCGCATCTCAAATCATCTTATTCCAATACAGCAAGTGGCAAAATGGCCGTTCCCTGAGAGGGATAATAACAGGTGGATTTTGCTGCTTAATTCATATTCCAAAAACACAATATTAATCAGAATAACGTGTTTTGATTAGTGGGGCCACATTGAAAAATTTATTGTGAAGACGTGTTTAGACTTGACTTCCTCTTTAATATTACATTTCAACAAAGTTTTTCTTACGAAAGTGTCTTATTTTATCACTTATCTACACCTTTTGTAATTTTTAGTAACAGGAAGAGGCACGACGACAGCTCCTCGGTGTGGTTAATAAAATCATTTCAGTAACTACAGTGTCTTTCATGGTGTCTGTATGTTGAGGAGCAGCCTTATTGTTTTCGTATGGCAGGAAAGTGAATAAGGGAGATCAACATTGATCTCGGACCCCAAGGCTTTATTTTCCCATGGAGACAGCATGGCTAATTAGGCTAGCATGTCGCCTGTTCCAGCACAGCTGCATACAGAGATTAGACAGACAGAAGATGCCAGCTGTTACTCCGATTTGGTATCACTGACTAATTGAGACCAGCCAATGGTGGCAGAGAGAGGCCCGGGCCGCCGGTCCTCATCTCGCCATTCATATTATGTACATCATCGGATGATAAGGTTAATTAATGGGACTGTTGTGGAACAGATGAGCTGATTAAAATGTAAATATTCCAAAATGATTCAATTGAATTGTGGGTAAATGAAAGCTTCTTTTTTTTTTTTTTTTTTTAAGATCACTTTGTTTCTATAAGTGGTTCCGCGGTGTTTGCAAAAATTAGAATATGCTGCTCAGCAAGGCACGGGTAGTCATGGTAGATAGTCTATTGGCTGATAACTAGTACCACTCAGTCACAGTGCCAGTTTACCGTGTATAATTTAATGATATTTCAAGACTGACTTAAAAAGGTAAAGTCTGTCAAATAATGTGTGTGTTTGTTGTCGTCTTAGCAAGTGTAACCATGATAGAAATGTTTCTGATCTCCAAATTTGTATATCCAAACTTGTATCCATCTTCAGTATTATAATCTGTTCATAATATTCCGCTTTATTCTTTTGAGGGTCGCAGGGATTTGAATTTTATCCCAGATGAAGTCTGACCACACTCTGAACTGGCCACCAGTCAATCACAGGGCAATTCACGCTCACGTTGTCACTGAGCGGCAACTCACTCACATTGATTCAGGTGAGTGAACCGCAACACCATCAGCGACCTTAAATCAACACATAAAAAATATATTTTTAGATTAAGACCCATACATTCACATTATCACAAACCACTTGCACTCCTCTGCGCACTTACCCATCGCTTGACAAACCATCGCGTACAATCCAGCTACTGTACAGTGCTGTCAGCCAAAATAATCTCCTCTGCAAAGAATTTAACCGCGTACCTTCTGGCACAGCGCGGCAATGCAATTTAATGCTTCCTGTGATAACTGAATGGAAGAAACTCTTGAAACTTCAGAGCTTATAATAAGCTTGTCAGCTTATCATATTAGGCATGTGAGCTTATAACATTAGCATTTAAATGTTCTCGCATGTACAGTAATGTGATTGGAGAGTGTTGCCATTTTGACTGTGCCACTGAGGAGATGAGCAGACAGAAAAAAAAGTCAGTGATTCGGTTGTGATGTTGCGCTCAGGGCCGTCGGGCGATGATTTTTTTTTGTAATGATTTGTGAACTTGGTTAGATTAACTGGAATTGGATGTCAACGTGTGTTATATCTCCATGTGGTAGGAGTTGGAACAGCAGGAGTATATCTTGAGCACTCTTTGAGGGTCCTAAAACAAACAGCGACTTTCGGCAAGAAGCGTGTTAATAATATATTGTATTTTTTTTGCATTAATTGTTATGATTAGACTCGATTTTCTTCCTTTAAGCCCGTGTGCCATTGTACGTTTGCGATACTAGTGAATGTTCATTTTTCATCAGGGTATGTTCAAGGTCGCAAGTGGTCGCCAGAGCAAGAAGAGTGCAACAAAAAAATCTCTTTATTTTATGTTGGTAATAAACTTCAACTAGGAGTGGCATTAACAGCTTGAAGCCTCATTTTTTAAGGGATAAGCACAGAGGATGGATAATTGACTGTTCGTGTCTCAAGTTTGCGCTTGGAAGCCAAAGCAAAAACTTGTCACAATGATGCTTCGTGTCTCGAGAAATTCTTAAGCTGGGTCACTCGTATATAAAGACACTACTGTATTGTCCCTCCAAACCTATCACTTTTCAGGAGGCCTCAAAAGCAGCATTTTTGTACAAAAAGTAACACATGAAAACATGTGGTCTGACCAGTAATATAGATTTATGAAAACAAAGAAGAAATGTATCAAACTGTGACATAAGAGGTTAAAGCCCAATGCCAATGAATACATATCACCTATTTCATTCCTTTTTTTAAAACATAAAATAATTAGCAAAATAAATACATATTAATATGATAAGTAACAATATAATAAGTAAACAAGGGAATTCAAACATTCCATTTTTACATGATGTCTAATTCATAGAAGCTACAGTTAACAATCACTATAGCTACATTGCAAAAAATAAAATGCATATTTCTTTGCATGACATTTGGAAAGACTTTGGAAAGCCGTTGTGGCTGTAACGCATATGGCTTCCAACCATATACAGTATATAGACCCCATTTTTGCTTCTTAGAGTTGCATATACTACACACGGAAACTCTTTTGGATCAGAAATATAATTTGTTTGAGGAAATGAGAGGTTATAAAGTGTACATAGTTATTCTGTTGACTCGTTTACATACATCGTATACATTGTTTTCCAATAACCTCTGAGTCATTTAAATATGGTTCTCTATTCACTAGTTTACTTTTATTTTCAATCTTTATATCCATGGTATAAATATATGAACCACCAGCATGATGTGGAGATGGGCAGATATTATTAAACACAACTAATTATAGTCATTGGTACCGAACAATCATATCCTGCACACTAAAGTATTCATGTTGGAGACTTAAATAGGCCTATCCATTAGAAGACACAATATTTCATTCTATCAACAAGGAGGAAATAAGTTTAATAGTCCTTGATATCAGCGAGGAAATGAGCAGCGGTAGAGGTACAGCAATTAATAATTGAAGATGCTTTACTATCAGAACATTGCCTGAGAACGCTGTTTGCACACGCAACAGCTGACAAACACATAAAAAGGACATTTCAATAAATACATAGCATTTTGAGGTAGTATTGTACGACAATAATGTACAGTACCACAGATTATGACATTTTAAATGTAGTTGTGTTTGATGACAATGTTTGTTAGGGTGGAACTACACACTGCTTGTGCTAATGAGAGAACGACCACACTTTTTGTGTGTACTGAAACCCCCAAAAGTCTTCTGCTCTCTATTTGGGTCATTCGCAACACTCATTAATTTAATGAATGCACAATTAAGATGAAAAATCACTTACTTAATATAATTTTAAATTCATTGTTATTGGAGCGCATTAATCTCCTGTTTCTTTAAAGTGTTAATTTAATGCCCCTGTTCTGTCTAAAATTATTTCTGGTGGAATTGTGCAGTAAATACCACTTTGGGAATAAATTACCTAAATGGATTGAGTATTCATTTGCACATTTTGCACAAAATAAACATGTCTTTTTTTTTTCTTTTCTTTTTTGCTGTAATCTAGACTATCAACATTAGTTTTTTTCCCACCAGTACATCTCACTGTGACCAAAGGCTGCTTTGTCTGCTTGGGTTCAAACTGATATGGAAACTTTTATTTTCATATTTCTCACAGTGGTGTTTGATTTCATTGCATCTTGCAAAAATAAGACAAACCATCTGAAATATTGAACCTCCAAAAAGGGGCAGTCGACCAATGGGAGGAATATATACTGTATACATCTTTTTTGCCCATTTAAGGAAACATTTGCAATAAATATTAATGATAAAATATCAGAGCAGGGCTGATTGAATTATACATGGATCAATGAGGTTAGTCAGTCATCTATAATTAACGAAGGACAAAACATCTCTTCCTCCAGTATGTCTAAATGGAGCCCATCATTTAATGAGTTACTTAGGACCTCACCCGTCTCGTGCATGTCTTATGACTACCTAGCATACAGTATGAATACTGTAAGCCACCCTTAAATCAGTAAAAGGTTCATTGGGCATTGTGGAAATCCATTTTGGACTGGTTTCAGGGTTTTAGGCCTGAAATTCTGTGGCGGAGATTATTGCTGCATCCTGTTTTGCATCTTTGTCAGCAACATGTTTAAAGCCCCGTTATTTATTTATTTTTTATTTTTCCAATTTTGCACATAGGAAATACACCATTTTTAAAATAAAAGTACAGACGCTCCCCACCTTACGAACGAGTTACGTTCCGGACGATCGTTCGTAAGGTGAATTTGTTCGTAAGTTGCTTCAGTGCTATATTTTGTATTATAATTTATGTTTAAAGCCTATATAAGTATATTGAAGGTTTATATAAGTATGTTTAAGGCTTGTACAAGTAACTTGCATTGGTTTGTACTGAAAAAACTTTTAATAAAATGGAGAGAATACGTACAGTACTGTACTGTACTACGTATGTTAGAGAGAGAGAGCGAGACACACACACACAGTATGTACATGTACGTAATAAGATAAATAAAATGAAGTTTAACTTACTTTTGGAAGATGTACTCGATGCTTAAGGAGATGATGGAGGAGGAGGAGGAGGAGGATTTTATATCATGAGAGATTCTTCATCGTCGCTGGAATCGGCTTCAAAAGTTATTTCCTGCTTCATGGGGACCGGCGTTTCTTCCTCCTCCTCCTCGACACGTTGCTCAGCCTCCAATGAGCTCTCACAGCGCCAATCGTTGGTATTAGCGGCGGAAAGAAGCACTACGCGCAATACAAAATCTAACTTACAGCATCTCTTTCTGAACATTTTTCGACATACTGTACGCGCAGAAATGTTCGTATGTACCGTTGTTCGTAACTCGAATGTTCGTAAGTAGGGGAGCGTCTGTAACACCAATACCAAAACTAATAAAAACTATACTAAAACAAAGCATTTTTGAAAAAAGAAAAAATAGAACTAATAAAAAACTAGTAAACTTGCTCTGAAAACTAATAAAAACTAACTAAATGTAAAAAAAAATCAAAATGAAATAAAACCTATATGAAAGCATGAAAACTGCTATAACCCCAGCTAAGGTGTATTGAAATTAGAAAACAAGATTTGATGCAGTTATTTATGATTGTATGATGATGATGATGATGAATATGATGACTATGTCAACAACTCAAGTTCTGATCATCGACGTCTGAGTCATTTGTTTTTGCTCCTGCTCCTCAGGAACTTGGAAGGAATTGACTGTATTATATTTTAGTATGTGTTTACCAGTACACTTTGATATTTGAAATTTCACATCATGAGAAATGTTTTGACGGCTTTGCGTCATTGGAGACAATAATCTGCACACTCGAAGCTCCGGTAGGCTGCAGCGACCTTGCAACGGAGGCCCTGTAGCGCTCAAATGCTTTATCGGCATGAAGCAATCGTGTGTATCCTAAACCAAATGACAGACAGGAATATTAAAGCTCAATGACATTTACCTTTATTATGCTGCCGCCTTTTATGCATTCGGGGATTTAAAGTTAAACCTCCAGGGAATTTCAGCCTCTCTGAGTCAGCATGCTCTCGCCGCAGCAACTTCACCAGGTTCACTTGTCCACTTGGTGATAAAATATAACAGCTACAGCAGCAGATTTGCAGTTGTGACAAGTTTTGTTTTCCTTGACATTGCTAATTCAATGTTTTTCTTATTGAACTTTGGGTTTATTTTGTTTCTTGGCTATCTTTTTTTTTTTTTTTTTTTACCTTCACCTTGTCTTGTCAATATTCATATATAATTGTATCTATACGTTAGCGGTTTAAGAATGGCATAACATTGTGTTTACTTTTAGCTTTTTAAAAACATTGAAATGGCTTTCATAATTCAAATGGATTGTAATAATTTAGTGAAAATGCAACTCGACACTAATTTTACCATAAATAAAAAAAATACAGATGTTACTTTTGGAGTGAAGGGGAAACCGACTACTTTAATTGTGTGACTTGTTAGTGAAATAAATATGTCTTTTATTGACAGTAGAAAAGTTAAAAGCTGAAATGACGTCTATTTAAGTCTAATTGATCACTCAACTCGACTTTCATTTTACCATAAATAAAAAAATACAGATGTTACTTTTGGAGCGAGGGGGAAACTGACTACTTTAATTGTGTGACTTGTTAGTGAAATAAATATGTCTTTTATTGACAGTAGAAAAGTTAAAAGCTGAAATGAAGTCTATTTAAGTCTTATTGATCACATTTACCATCTATACGGGTGTAACTCTGTCCGCTCATGGATGTACTGTCAATGGGCTATCCCGAATGTTTCAGAAACCGGAATATTGACCTTAACCCAAATATTAATTGCAATGCATGTAACCGTAATGACAGAAGATCCTACTCGGTCCTTTGTTCACAGGAAGCTAATACTCCTACCAAGCAAATATAAAGTGGAACAGAAAACAGTCAGTAGAAAAGGCTCAACAAAATAGATAATGGCATTGAAATGCTCAAAAGTTCTCAAAAAACAGAAACTTCCTCATGTCTATTCTTTTAATGTGAGTCCTCTTATTTCAAGGAAACCTTGGTGCATATTATTTTTCTCTTCTTGTGCTATTGTTCTTGTGTACTTGCTGAGAGTGGACAGTCATTTCACTGAAAATAGGTTTAGTAAAGAGTGCAGTAAAACAGTCTGATGTGAGATTTTAATAAATGTTTTTCACCAAAAACTGGTTGGTTAATAGACCTTGGTTAGTAGCTTTCAAGAGTTGAAGCTTCACTGTAAAGACCTAGATATACCAATCCGATGTTGGCCAAATGTGACCGTCGGCCCAGACGTCGGCACGTCGCGTAGAAAAATTATGTAAATACACACCGCACCGACCCCGACTATTACGTACCTTCAGCTAGAGCTGGGCGATAAATCTCTTTTTTGAATTAATTTGAGTGTTTTGTTGTGGACGATTACAAAAATATAACATGGCTTTGGCCCCCATGGGCTTTCGTAGCTTTTGCTCTGCCAGTCGTGTCCTCACACACTCCATATGGGAGGAACTCAACAACAGCAAACAAACTCCCGCTAAAAAAAAACAGTATACTATGTTATACCGTGGAGGAGCCATTTACGCAAGGAAGCACGTATGACAAGAAAGGGGCACAATGAGAGCAGAGTGATCACCAAAGCGGACACGTTGCACCTTACTAATTATATGGCACCCATTTATACACTACAGGAAGAATCGATTTCACCACTTGCTGAAAATGGGAGAACCCAGGTATATGCTACTGCTACCTAGCTGCAAGTACCGGTATATTGCTCAAGTTGCCCCACGCCATTTGTTTAGGCAGTGGTTATTTTGCCGTGACTGGCAACTCAAATGCTAGCGATATTTTTGCTCTGAACGGTTCCAATATTGATCAATCGCCGGAGCGAGGAAATCTTTAGCCTGCTATAAATAAAACATTTTACCTTGACTGCTTATAGACATTTACAAGCTTATGTGAATAGCACAAATGTACACGTTTATGTCGCAAGATGCACGCTATCTCGTCAAGACGGACTCGCCTCACAGTACTAGTCTAAAGTCATGTGTACTTAATCGGTACGAAAGACAAGCTGACTTTCACTCGCCGTGATCGTGACGCTTATCAGCAGCAACTGAACCTCTGTGTCATCTGCGACATGCCCTGTGCGTTGATTCGCTAGCTAACAGCCAATCACAGTTATCAAATTCCCCGACGCCGATTCATGTTGAATTTGCTGAAAATAGCCCCCGACGTATTTTAACTCTATCCGACTTTACGACAGCAATTTATACACTGATCCGACGGCGCATGCCTTCCGCCCAATGCTGTCCGACCGGATTGGTGTATCTAGGCCTTAAGTTTTTACTTATATGAAACATAAACTTTTTAAACTGAGAATTTCTGACTGTTTTTTTTTTAAATAAACTCTGATGTCTCTTCTTTAAACTATCTCCACATCTGCAAGTGTACAGTATGTCTTAATGCCTTGCTATTTCATGTTAATATCTGCCAACTTCCCTTCCGCATTCAGTGATGCTTGAGATTATTAACGAAAAATAAAACAATTGAGCCATCCTGGACTGGACTTAAGAAAAAGAAGAAAAGACAAAGGATGAAAGACTTGCTTTGAAAAGTTCAGAAAAGTCATCTGTTCAGTCAGGTGTGGGAACCCCATGGTGATTAAGCAACACAGTAACACAGTGGCTGTGTCTGTTGGAAGCCAACCAGAACTAACAATAAGTCAGATCTCGATAGGCCAATTAGCCCTCTGAGTTCCCATGTAAAACATTTCATGAGGATCCTGTGATTGGAGGCCATTACGGACAGAGAACTGTGCCAGGGGAGACGGTGCATCCTCAGTGGGATTCTTCTTCCTTGTCCAGTCAAGCTTGCACATGTGACAAGCAGACCCAAGTTCCCAGTGACACTGCCCCGACCAGAAACCAATTACATCTCTTAAATCAAATTGTCGTTGACCATTAGAGCAGGCAGCTATGGTTGATTGATTCCTCTGCAAATCATAATTATAGACAGAATATGGCCATTAGACAAGACGCGTGATGGTCATCGTGAACTAAATCCTGGTGCTATTGTAGCTCATGAAAGACTTTTAAAGGTTCCAAATTGTACATCCACTTCCCCCACCACACATATCCCATTGTTTGTTAGATTCTTTATCTAGAATGCTTTAATAACAGTCCACAAAAGAGACTTCACTCAGCAATCCATAAATGCTTCACACTGACTAATCATTCACCTATTGATGGTGCAGCATCAGGAGCAACTGGGTGGTTTAGTATTTTGCTCAAGGGCACTTCAGCATCGTCACAAGAGTCGAGCATCAACTTCTGGGTTGGGAGATGACCACCTAACACTGAGGCACCCCCGTGATTATGGTCTTATATTATGTTGCTCCTTGTGATGAAAAGCATTATTTTGTAGTTATTAATTTGATGATGATGTCTTTGCCACTTTTAGTTTGTCTAGTCTTATGCAAAGGTCCCTTATGATGAGTCACTCTTATTTGATCATATAGGCTTTTATGTGAATGACTTTTGTCGAGGACAGTATGTCGAGGTCCCTAAGCCAAGCTTTTTTTCACCATGTGACATATAATTTTGTGAACGTAATTGCAAATGAGTGTGGATTCATGGCAGGTCATTGACACTCGTCTGAATTTGAATCCCTCTCGGTAATGTATGAATATGTTGGCATATGTGTGCTATGCTTTTCTCTCAATATGGCGTCCATGTCCCTGAGCACAGTAGAGGCTGTGGTCCTTGAAATCCCATGCTTCTGCCTATACTCCAATTCAAGGTTTGAGTCACTTTCACATTCAGAGGTGAGCATAAACTGCAGCTGCTATATTTTATTTATTTATTTATTTTGAGGAAACAAGAAGGAAACGTTTTTTTCCAGCACTTTGTTTTTCATATTTCTTTGCTCTCCTGAGGCACAGCGCTCTAAAGAACAGTTGGGGTAACATCCTCAAAGCATAGAATTTCCCAGTGAGGATTAAATACTTGCATTTGAATTTTGTAGAAAATGAAAGGCTGCCTTGCCTGCATCAAAGGGCATCCTTGTCATTATTAACTGTAGGAGAAGGAATATGCAACATGACAGAAGCGAATATTGTCCTGTGCTTTCTTTTTCAAGGTGTCCTCCTCCTCTTTCCCGTCACGCTGCTTATATCGTAAGAGCCTGAAAGTGCATTCATGTTACTGTACTAATTGGGGCTCTGTTGGAGTCGATGGTCCATTAGCACCGCAGGAAACGGGCGCCATCATTTGTTGGCAAAGCTGCTGCACATGTTACTTTGTTTGCAGCAGTTACATTTAAACAACACACATGCGAGTATATAGTATACCCATTCTCATGTTTTTAATGGATTTTTTTTTAAAGAAGGATTCCAACTGTAAACTGCTGCACAAAAAGTAGCAGTAGTGATAACTGACAAAGCTAAATTTTTACTAGTCTTGTGAAAATAATGTCAAATGACAAAAATAGGTTTGTTGCAGAACACGTACCTTATTTTAAATATTGTGAAAGTATGTAAACAATTGCAGTTATGTATCCTAACCAGAAAATGTGCATAACTGTCATTTTTTGTTCTTTTTTTTTTTTACTCTGCTTAAGGTGGTAATTGGTTATTGGGGCAGCAGCAGCTCAGGCTTAAGGAGTTGGGCTTTGGAGTCAGAGGAGACGGGTTTGAGTCCCACGACAGACAAAAATAAAAATGGCATAGTTGTTGGATAGATGCTAGTCTGCTTGCTAGCTTCTGTCTAGGTGACCTTGGTCAAGGAAATCATCCCCATCACCCAAGCTCAAGTGGTGCAGTACTCTTTGTACATTTATATCAATCTGAATTTTTACTTATACCTGCATGTTTGTGATTAGATTCTACATGTGATGTGCTACACAAAATACATATTAGAGTGGGAGTTGATTTTGCCCTTGAAAGACACCCATGATTAATTAAAAAAAATCTTATTAAAAAACATCACATCAGAATCAAACTATCATCATATTTTTCTCACGATTGCATTACACTAGTGAGAAAAGATCATTTAAAAAAGACCTATATTCCAATATAGCGTTTCCCATAAATTTGCATAAAATTAATGGCAATTTTCTATTCTTTTCCATATCTCGTTCCTGATCGTAAAACGGTCGCGAGAACCAATACCTTAAAATAAGTCTGAATATTGATCACATACCGCTACCTGGTATTTGTACTCGCCCAACCCTACTAGTGAGGACAAGAAATTCTTAAAGTAGTGGCCTAAGTTATATTATGACCTTTTTTGTTTTGTTTTAAACAACTCAGGATGCTGCCCTCCTCTGCTAAAAATCGGCCACATCATTAAATAAATCAGTTAATTCTACCCCTGAAAAAAAAAAATAGAGCATACTGTAATCAGTATTTGGTTAAGTTTTCTTTTTAATGTTTTCTGAAAAAAAATAAAAAAATATTATTATTTTAGAGAGGTGACAATATGTTGAATCAAAATGATGCTGGAAAACAAACACAACACAAAATAGCACAGTTACTAGACAACTGTAATTTTTTGGGGGTGAAATAATGTAAGATACTAGTCAATGTTTTATTTTTAAATGATGTAAAAAAAAGAAAAAAAAGTGTGTTTTGATAAAAGGACTCATCTTATAATGAAACTCATGGTCCAATGTCAAATACAGGGGTGTTCAAGTATGTTCCTTTTCCAGCCTGTTTTTGATGTCTCCCTCCTTCGACACCTGAATCAAATGATCGGGCATCTGCAAGCTTTGCAGAAGCTTAATAATTATCTTAATCATATGAATTAGGTGTGTTGGAAAAGGGAGCCATCTAAAACAAGCTGGATAGGTTGCTCTTGAGGACCGAACTTGGAGACCCCTGGTCTAATTTCTAGAAATGAAAACATATAGAGCCTTTTCTGGAAAGCATATCCCTCGTTTTGCGCACAGCCCATGCCGTACTCCAAAGTGTCCGACTATATTTGATGGATCACTGTTCAATATTTTTGGTATACGATGAAAATTGCATTCATTCAGCTTAAGCTAAATCTGAGGGCTTTGATCTGCTGTGCGGGAACCACCCTCTGCAATTCCTTCACTCCCCGAAAGCTGACAGGAATGGATAGGCTCTATTAACGTAGGTCTAGGTGGCCCGCGGCTATGTTGGAACTAGTGTAATTAATCCATATAGTTGGTCTATCCCGAGGTGCTACCCTCTGTGCAGTTGCTGTCATAAAAGCACGCCCTGACTTTCAAAAAGATTGTTCCAAGTAATGGATACAGATCTTAGGAGAAGACGATGTCGACAGGACAATCCTCAGCACTTTTTGCGCTTTTTCATTCTAGGGTAAAAATATTATGACGCATGCGACCAATATGTTTCTCATTAGCAGCAATGGTGTATCTTATCAATCTTGTCTGGGTTTTTTTTATGGTTGGGAGAATAGAAATGTGAACACGTAAAAAGCCAGCAAAAGTGTTTCAACACATTTCAATGGCTACATTTGTCTCAGGGGAGAAACGTGACATGGGCTGGCCCTTTGATGGCCACCAGCACCATCCAGGTCTGTCTCCGAGATCTCCCGTCTTGAAAGGGCGGCACTGGCTTTAACCACTGTACATTAGCAATTTAGATATTCAAGATGAAGAATATTGTTGAGACATTTGCATCTCAAATGCGAAATCTTGGAATTTATTTGGTGGTTTATTAATAAATATGTATATTTTAGATGTGTGCCTGTGTTTTGTTGAAGCCAAGCAAACTCACGGTATATTTTACATCGGGAATAAAGGAGGGGAAAAAAGTGCCGATATAGCTAGTGCTGCATGACTTATTCAAAAGGTTACACTGACATTCTTATTGATGTAAAACAAAAGCATGGAAATGTAATTTTCATATCATTGATGCTGCTGCCATTTGATTGCAAATCTTTTGTCTTGTCCTTGCTGGCGATTCTAACGGCTAAATTAAAAACACATTGTGAAACAGAATACTAATTCAAAGGCTTCAGCAGATTACAAATGTAAGGCTTTGCTCGGTAAACCCGACAAAATTCATTGGCTTGCACAATTGTTGGCGATTTCTTCAGGCAAGTCCACAAGTTCCTGTGTCAGCTGGAAAACGTCTCCTGTAAAATGTGCTACTTTTATTGATTGTTCTAAATGTTAATGTCTTTTGAGCAAGATATTTCATCATTAAGGCAACAATAAAGCATGGACCATTGTAATGATATTTACCAACAGCTGTTCTCCTATTACTCCCTGGGGGGGTTGGGAAAGGAATTTATGTGGCCTGGGCAGTTTTGTCTATCGATTTTGTGAAAAGGAGTTGGGGAAAAAAAATGAAAATGTCAAGAGAAATTTTCCTTAACAATGTTTGTATGCCTTTGAAATGCTACAGCAGGTTGGCAATTTTACCCCGCCGAAAGTTTGCTAAAATTGTATTTGAACCGCCATTCAGGAACCATGCTTTTCAAAATAGCACATTTTTGAAAAACCGAGAGAGTAAATATCATCGGCAATCATGAGCTGCATCGTTGCCTACGCCATTGAGAATCGGGTTGGATTCGAATAATTTATGGGCTCTAAAGCCCAATCAAAGCTCTGATGAAATGGTGGATGATGGATTTTCTGACATTGCTCAAGTTTGATACGCATTGCTCAAGTTTGATACGCTTGTACAAAAAAAGTTCTGCTTCATCAAACGAAAGAGCTGCTGGAGGAATGTGAGCTGTGGCACAACGTAGGGGAAAGCGCTTCCCATAATTGCTTCGTTAAAAACCAGTTGCTTTGTGCGTCCTGGAGTAATTAAGCAGTTGGAATTTTACATTACACTAGTGAAAATTAACAAAGAGCACATCTGGGTGTCCCATAGGTTTAGTCATTAAAAAGCCCATTATTTTTCAAATTACTTTTTCAATCTTTCAGCCCCCCTAATCTGGAAGAATTTCCCAATAGACAAGTTCCTGTTCTTGTTTTGAATGACTCCTTTAGGAAAGTTAAACATTTAGAGTACGCTGTGAGCCAGCGGCGGCTGTGCCTTGCTCCTCAACTATGCTGTATTTCCAAGACAGCATGTGACAGGATATAGAAGTGTACTGTAAAATGGAGGTATCCAATGGTTGGACCTCGGGCCAAAATATATATAGGCACGGTTGTTTTAGAGCATGTGTGTGTGCGTGTTTGTCATATGCAAAGTCATGTTTTTTGTTCATTTTCAGAAATAGTCGAAACAATTTACAGTAAATACAATTACATGTCTTGGTCATCAACAATTGTATTAGCTTCCATTATAATGGAGATCTTATTGATCTATTTTTTTTTTTTAAAGAAAGAGACTCAAAATATAACGCTCCAAACAACACTTGTATTCAATACCACTTTTTTTTCAGACCAATACGTATGAATTTTTAAGTAGTCATGATACCGATACCAAGTACAGATACCACTAGCACTTTAGATACATCAATTCCCCACCATAAAAAAGAAGAAAAACAGATCATTTTAAAGAAAGACCCGTATGTCCCAATATAACATTTTGTTTAACTCTTTTTCTTTTTTTTTATTAGGTTAACACCTTTTTCGTACATGACAAACAAGATGCTTATTTTTTAATGACAACTCATATTTAACCACAAATTAAAATACCATTGTATAAGCTACATTAAACCCACAATAACATAAAAAAGACCCAATTTCTCATTTTTTTCATAAAAAAATATAAATAAAAAAGACACACACAAAAAAACAAAGAATCTTACCAGCAGTCTTTACCAAAGACTATCTGGTTAGATAGTGGTGAACTAATTAACTAACTAATTAATTTATATTTAAAAAAAAAAACACTATTAATTGAAATTATTGTATATGCAAAAGGATATGTTCTATCACATAATTTTTTCAAAAATCGTAGGTCAAGTAATCACTCATTATATTTCATAGGCCGCACCGTGCCTTACAGGAGGCTGACATGTTTCACCGCTATTTATCAGCTATGGATAGGAGAAGAACTTTGCGAACATAGTAATTGGTAGTAGGCTGGCAAAGTGTAGTTAGTCTCTCTGAGACACTGCAGTGTGCATGCTTCAAAATCGTTGCACTCTATTAGTTCACCACTAGATGGCACTAAATCCTACACACTGTGACTTTAAAATTGTATAAAATGAATGCAATTTTCTGTTCTTCTCATTTCTAGTTCCTGATTTTAAAACGGAATCAAGGTAATCGGTACTCAACAATCTCTAGTTTTGAACACACAACATCTTTAACGATCAAGTTGACATTGAAATTCCTCGCTGATGTAAATTTACCAACATCCAATGAAATTGTAAGTTAATAATAATTTCTGACTACTGAATCTCATTTGAAGATGCAATAACTGCCTCCAAGATTTGTTGTTTGGACGTTTATTACCATACAATTTACAATTGCAAAGGCACAGTTTTTCGTTTTTATGCAAAGGCACGAAATGGTCAAAGAGCAATTTTACATATTTCACACTTGCACTCAAAAACAGTCTCATGTTTATTTAACGGAAATCTTACATGCATTTTAATTTGCAACCCATTCTGTATAAATAACAAAATTTATATAGACTGGATTTGAAGAATCACATCAAACAAAGTGTGTTTTAAATAATACAACTGAGAAAAATAATTGATGAGTTCATATGAAGCCAAAATGAATGATTGCAGTGGTGAAGTACGAGAAAAGTACGGTCAATATTATTTATTTACAATCGTCTGGTGAGTCACATGATTAGATTTCTAAAATAAATTATTTGTGTTGCGCTTGAAACAACAGCAACTGTAACATTTCTCAAAGCTTCCTTCTCTCAAGCAGCTTGACAAATTTGGAGAGTACCGGTATACAACCCACCTTGAAAAGTCTTTGAACTGAAAAACAAAAATTCATGGCTGGCATATCAAATGTCTTCCTCTTCAGGGGCCAGTGCTCTTCAAACATCACACACATTTTACTTTGGTAGTGCAAAGTACATGCATAGCATATATACATGACCTGCTACTGTATATATTTGATGGTGGTGTGCGTGCCACACTAATGTCTGCATTCATACTAGAGCACATCCCCAGCTGTTTCACTGTTGTTCTATATTGGATGCTCTGGTGTGTCAAAACAAAGACCCCGTCACAGATAATCTGACAGGATATTTTTAAACTTGCATGAAATAATTTCTTCGGAATATATTAATGTCAAATCATGTACTCTCTGTCAAATAATAAAGTGTTTAAAAAAACATGAAAGAAGACAATATGTATTAAAGTGCAATGCAAGTACCAGAAATTTGCATCCTTCCTGGTCAAGTTGTAGCTGTCGTGCATCATCTTTCATTTTTTGTTGGTTAAGAGGCAACACTTCAAAAAGTAAAAAAAAAAAAAAAAGGGTAAAATATCGAAGGGATCAATTATTTACAGACATCTGAACTGATGGATTTGCAACAGTGGTGAAGACTGGCCAAGTCTTTCATCCATGTCAGAGCCCTGACGGATGTTGCTGCGGTAAAAGTCAGAGATGGAGATAAGAGGACACTTTGACCAGCCTTGCCTCCTCACGATAAATCTTTATCATTGTTGGTGACGGTCTGACCTCTACAGTGTGAATCGGGGCGGTGGGGGTTGCGGGGTGATCATGAAGAGGAGACTCGCTCATTAATACAACTTGAAATCCTGTAGGCTCATTCTGTCCATTTTCCAGATGTTTGTGACCTTTCTAGAATTGCCCCTATCAAATAAAAGCATTTTTTGAAGCCAAAGGCTCTACCTGACCAAACAAGAGAGCGAACTGGTCTGTTTCCATGTCTTTAGTACATACTGTACATGCATATACTACACATATACATATCTACTGTGTATATACAGATCTAGATGAGAAGGGAATAAGATGAGAAGATGATAAAGTACAAACAAAATAAGAAACATTAACAAATAACCACTTGAGATGTCAAAATAGATCAATTAACACTATAATCGGTTATCAAATTAATCGACAACTACTCTGAAATAAATATAAATAATAATAAAGATAAAAAAGAATTTCAGACTCACAACATTAATTATTCTGATTTATATAGTCCTTATGAAAGCAGACTGATTATTGTTTGTGTTTAATCAAAATAAGACATTTTCAAACATCTACTTTTATTTTAGAAAACGACAGAACAAGTAACTGAATCAATTTAAAAAATGTTGGTGAGTACAATAATCAATCGTCAATCCCAAAGATGCATTGGAAATTCAACCAATTTCCAATGCACTGCGCCATTGTTAATGCATTGTTTAAGCCAAGAGCAGCAACCGGAGGAGTAAAAAAATATTGCTATATCGTATAAGTACTTCCTACAATTAATAATTGCAAAGACCACCATCCCGTGACTATTTAAGTTCAATAGTTCAACATTTGCTATTTTTTTCTATAAAATGACAGTAGGATTATTAATTTCTTTTGGAAGTCGAGGTTTTGTGTCACAGTCAAGCCATTGACTCTAATTATAGTGGGATTAATGGCGTGGTAATTGCGACAGTTACTCAAACCACTCTGATGTGGTCAAAATGATTCATGATGAGCATAAACCGGAAATCCCAATGATAGATTGCCATTGTCAAGGATTAAAGGAACACTTGTTCTCTCAGAGCCACTATTCAAGTTCATAGCATATGTAATATAATCAACTCTTTCACCATTTCCAGCTCATATCTAAGACCCAAATAAATGATGATATAAATAAAGCCACTCTGTCCCTTGTTTGATAAAATGACATTTTGTTACTTTAAAAAGAGCTGTTTGGTTTATTTTTTATAAATGAAATGCCTTGCTGTTATTATTGCATATATTGTTCTTGTATTAGCAAGTTTTAGGGTCTAACAGCCGAGACAAATTGGCCTTATAAGACCCAAAGCAGTCATACCACTCAGACATTTGTTTTCTTTCAGTGTTTATTCCAAAGCACATCACTGGTAATTTCTCCCATACGGTGCATAACTGAAATGTATGAAATAATTAAGACCGTTTTCACGGCATGACGTTGGGCTTCTCTTCCATTCTCCAGACATTGCTCTAAATTAAATTGAACAGAAGCATGAGTCAGCTTTACGTCCATGAAGAATTAAATGAGTTAGTTTGTACTCATCTACAAATGTGACAGCAAGCTCAGACATGACTACAATGAGCTAAGGTGAAATTCAATCAATTAATAGATACTGTTTGACCTTATTTGTTTGAATTTCAAAACAATTTCCCCATTTGAAATAAGGTCAATATTGTGTTATTATATTGATATTGAGCTTTTCTTGTTTTTTTCACCTTGTATATTTTTGTTTTTCTTTCTTATGCTTTTTTGGACATGGGCGCAAGCTGTTTTTTTTTTTTTTTTTTTACAGTCGGCACTCCATGATAACACTACAACGGCTCTTGAAGCGCCACATGACATTTCCTGTTACTCGACATTCCCTGTGAGCTGAGGAGGAGTAGAAGGGTTTATTGTGCCAGGACAAGGCGTCAAGCAAGGAGGAGACGATATCAACCCATCCTCCCAACTTGGAACGTTAGATCTATCACCAATTAGGATGGACAAGCTAGCAAAGCTAACCAAGAAAGGGCTTTCTGGGCGCAAAGCCTGCTGCTTGTTCGTGTAGGGTGACTACATTTTCAAAACTTAAAACTGGGACGCTACAATTTTGCTTAATAAACCATAAATTCTCACTTGGGGCAGGTAATATAACACATTTAATCACTAGTCAACAGTTTGTGTTAGTATTGAGCATTAGCTAAAATAATATGGTTGACAGCTCAACAGTACTAAACAATCCAACCTTTTTTTTTTTGCTCTGCTGTGCTGTGTTTGCCTCATGCTGGGTGCGGATTGTAACATTGGAAATATGCCACCAAAGCTCAGCTTGCATTGGGTGACATAGGCGACTTCAGCATTGGGCTAGAAGGATTATATTTCTCATGACGCCGTCTTTGGACACGTCCACTTTTTTTTTTTACACCCTGTCAGTCACTTTCTGTTACCAAATCTGCAAGAATGGGTCTCACCTTTTTTATAAAAGACATTCTTTTCCCTCATCATTATGCAATATGCATAGAAAGAGCCTGACTTTGACTCGCACAACCTCGTAACACATGTTGCTGCCACACTTGAGCAACCTCATTGTGTGTAAAAGCTAAAGCAACGCGATATAATATCATCTTATGCCACCGACAGTGCAGTCGGTCTTTGATATCAAGTAACACGCAGTAAATGAAATTGCCAACTGAATGTGACAAATTTGAATCAACATCCTTGATCAGTAACCAGCTTTCCTGGCAGATGAGTGTCTCACAACACAATGCCCCCTCTGTCATCATCGTATATGTCAAAGACAGACACTTGCATGCAGAGTGGTGAGGCTGAAACAAGAAGAAATGCGCTCTCGTTTGATTGAGAAAGATCTCAACCCAATTAAGCTTTATAAAGACAGTGAGGACAGGTGTACTAGTTCCGTGGTGACTTAAACATTTGTGACAATACCCTCAAGCAAAGGGCTTCGAATGCTGAAAGGACACCCAAGTGTGTTAGGGTTAATTGGATGACCCAATCCATCCCAATTAAAGATTTTAAGGCACACATCCCCCCACCACCACCATCGGTGTGTGTGTGCGTGTGTGTGTGTGTGTGTGTGTGTGTGTGTGTGTGTGTGAGGAAATTGAAATCCGCTACAGATGGCTCTTCCTGTGGGGTTGCTCCAAATAATTGCTGGCAGAGACTCTGTGTGTATGTAGAGACTCTGTATGTGTGAGTGTATATGTGTGGTTGTGTATTTTCCCATTAAATAAAAAATATTATTATTTGGGTCAAATACAGTGCACATCAGTTTTGCATTGCCACTGACAAGAAAGACTTAACACTTGACAGTCTTTCTTAAGAATGTTCTTGGAGTGTTCAATTCAGATACACATGAGCCAAATCAAAACATGCCACTGATACGGAGAGTGCAGGATCTTGCATGATCCGGAGCCAGGCCAAATATATTTCAAGTGCAGTTGCACGACAGTACCACTGCTAGAATGCTATTATGATCAGTTGTCATTTTTCAACATATCATAGGATCTCTTTTTTTTTCTTTTTCTGGAGAATATCATAGGATCTTGAGGTTCCCTACTATTGCCGAAGAGAGGTAGACCACACATTTGCTGATACAAATGCTGAAATATGGTTGTATGTTTAAATCAACAAACCAGCTATTCTGTGAAATCAGGGGCGGATTTACGAAATTTGGGGCCCCAGGAAAAGGTAGGCATGGAGCCCTTTTGAATGAGAAGACAGATACATATATTTTAAATAGGGGTGTTCAATACGGCTTTTTTTCCCCAGACGGATACCGATACTCAACTCTTGAGTAGTCAGAGATACTGATACCACCAGAACATAAAAATTCCCTCCCAAAAAAAGATATATAATTTTAAAGACAGACCTATAAATCCCAATATAGTACTTTTCCTTAAAATTGCATGACATCATTTTGGAACTCTCACAGCACATCCTTGTCTCATTCGGAAACAAACACGCACAACACAGTATAAGGCTTCTTATTCAGTGGTATTGTCAAGTGCTCATGTAGAAATTTGAGGACTTTGTCTGCTCCGCTGTATCTCTGAGGCAAATACTGCACTCTCTACTCCACTATTGTACAGTGCACAGCTTAAATGAGTAGACCGCCTTTGAAAAATAACCCTTTGACCAATATGCCAATGAAAACAAAAACAATTTCCAAAATGATGACAAACTAAATTTATATTAACATCCGTTTGACTTTTAACATGAAAGTCATGTGAATAATATGAATTAGAGAACAAAATGTTCAGGTCTACACAAATAAGGGTTTTGCAAAAATGTGTACACCCCACAGAACGTTTTTTTAGATTTAAATTTTAGACTACAAGCGTTTACTGGTGAGTCTCATTATTTATTACACGGGTGTCAAGCAGACAGTTGATTATAAATGGGTGTTACTTAAAGAACACCTTCCCCACACTTTCCCATTTGTTTTTATATTGATTGAGATATTGTTTAAAATGTTACTTTTTAAAGGGGGTTTACTCTTTTTTATGCTGAGCACTGTACATTATGTTGCTGGTTACATATTTCAAACCCTTCCTGCTCAGCGAAAACCATATACCCCCAAAATGATGATTTAATGCTTAAAGTGAAAGAATATTCCTTTGTGGGGTGATTTCTTAGGACAAAACTGTAAATCGCCATAGATGCAGTGAAAATATTTGTCATTTTTGGTAACTTGGCAATAAACTATATGCTTTCCTCCTTATTCTTTTCTGCTCCACTGGGATAACCTCGTTTCATTTTTTACGTTCTCCTTTCTTCTAAGTTTCGCTCACTGCCGTCACTTCGCGCCATTCCGCTCTCTTTTTGCGCATGCACATGTGCAGTAAGATGGACTGATCCATTAATGGAAACTGAAGGGGAGGGCCCTAAAAGACATACGATACAAGAAGCCATCTGCTGGCATTTTAGCGAAAAAATTTGGATCAAAAACATAATTAATGTGCATAAATAAGTCAAAACTATATTGCCCATTAGTGAATGAGGAATTTTATGGGGCCCTCTAACGTGAGGCCCTAGGCAACTGCCTAGGTTCGCCTAATTGTAATTCCGCCACTGTGTGAAATAGTTAATTGAAACTCTTCCCTGAAAAAAATTGTCAATTCATGTTGACCGATTATGATTTTATAGTAGGCCTACTTTTTATGAATATGTTTGCATTAAGTAGGGGAGCCACGGGCTAGTTGTATCATCATCTGAAGAACAATTCTAGTCATTACGAAAACAGAGTTGCCAGAAGTGAAATTTTCATTGGCCCATTCTTTGCATATGTGACAACAAACCCCAAAATGACTGAGACAAGTTGCCCAAAACTACCATGTTGACTAATACTTGCTCTAGTTTAAAGTGAACTTAAAACAGAGCAGTGACATTAATTCAGGCTGCTTGGGTGCTCTTAAGTCATGATAATTTTGTTATTGTGAGCAAGTACCAGCGACTGAGTTTTCTTGTCATCGTTTCTAAAACAGGACATTTTACTGAACTGAAGGATGATAACGGGCGGGCGCCAAGAGTGCTGACGGACTACAAATTCCTTTCTTGCTGATGTGTAATCAATGGAAACAAGGCATCCCTGAGACATCAAAATATGTCACAAATGTGACTCGTTTTGAGGGTGTTATGAATAGAATACATTTTATTTTGTAACGACCCATCGCAGATTGTCGCAATTATGCACATTACCCTCATTTAATAAAGAATACAGTTTAAGAAGGCCCACGCGGCAGGAATCCTCAGCCCATCTGCAGTTTTTAGTGTCAAGCTGTGTGACTGGCCACAGTTCAAAATCCTCATGATTAGTCATTACAATCCTAGCATCATAACTGCAAACAATATACTATACTGTATTTCAAATTAATTGATATTCAAAACACACACAGAATGCTGCTTGCAACTTTACTCTCCATAGAAGAAAAAGTCTTGACGCTGTAATTCTTTGCTTCTTAAGCAATGCACCTGCCATGACATAGTTGAACCCCTCAGTGTGAGAAAGTCGCAAGACTGTTGAATGAGCTGCAGACTTTAAGCTGTGAGCTGAAATGGATCACTGGCAAAGAATTTGAAAAGTCTTGCAAATGTGCTGCCAATGCTCCCTTAAGAAGACCTGCTGCGGACACCACTGAACACTTCTGAGAAAATATAATAGAAAAAGCAGCCAAAACGGTAAGACTACTGACTAAAGAACTTGACACATTTCATTGTTTTTTTTGTTTTGTTTTTTAAAGAAACCCAAAAGTATGAAGGGAGCTATGTAAGAATTGTAAATTGGGGACAGGGAAGTTTAAGGTTCAAGTCCAGCTCACCCCACCCTCATACCCTCGTTTGAGCGTACTTGCAGATAAGTTCGAATGCACTGGCAAATACAAGTATGTTCGAACATAGGCTAATTGCTAAAACTAAAATATTTTTTTTCCATGATGCCACGGGGTATTGACTTGCTCATGTGCAAGTAAAAAAAAAAGTACATTATACTAATGCGTTCATAATTAAGTACGTACAAAATTGTATCTTCATATTCTTTTATGATTTATTATTATTTCTGGCGTGCATGATTTCAATTTTTCCTATAATGTCACTGGGATGCGCATGTGCAAGTCGTTTTTTTCATATTTTTAGTCTGTAAGTATGTTCGAACGTATTTGCCAGTCAAAAATGTTTCCTTCACAGTGACAATTCCACTTCAGATTCCAAACAATTGAATGACTACAGTATTAAACTACAAACTACATATTGGAATGAAGACAAAATTGTGCCATTTGCTGGATGAAATGCGTCACTGCCACTTTGTCAATTACGCAGTCAGCAACAAACTGAACAACATGAATTTAGGTTTGAGAATGTCAATGATTTTATTTTATTTTTAGATAACCATAAACAAAGTTTGCCAAATCACAGTTGTTTTTTGAACTGTTTGGCTTTTCCAATCTGTTTCTATCATCTCTCCCAGATGGAATTGTAAAACTAACCATCTGTCAGGTTAATAATAAAAAACCTTTACAATGCAAGAGACATTACGTTTGATGAAAGCTTTGGGTATAAAAAAAAGTGTCAATGATGTATTAAATAGTCATTCTCATCATGTCATTGCTCCAGTTTTTTACCTCACATGGGTATTAATGATGGACTTGTGCATACGGCAACATGCAAAGGCACACTTCTAAATGGACATGTGCACGTAATACGTTGAAAAAGACACAAATGTCCAAACTCCACAGCGGCCAACTGCCTCCGCCATGTTGACACCTAAAGAATTGATTTTCCAATGGCAGCACGGTCCATCAGTTGCCAGAAACATTGGCTTGGACTGCAGTCGTATCATATTGACACAGGGCGCAATCACTTCTGCTTGTTCCTGTGGCGCTATAGAAAACAGACAAAGGGCTAAAGGTATGCTCCACAATTCACATTCACTAAGATTCACTGTTGACCTTTTTTTCCCTGATCACCCAAATACAAACGAGATAAAGTGGTAATAAAAATATCCTGTTCAACCCAAACAAAAAACACACACACCATACCTACAGTGATTCACGGCTCTGGCAGCATCATGCTTTGTGGTTGTTATTTTATTTATATTGTTCGCCAAAACTAGGGCCTTAGACAAAGGGGAATGCAAACTATGAACAATTCAAAATAGAATAAATCAAATATGACATCAACCACACTTCCACGGAGTGACAAATCTGCCTGCCTGCGCCTCATTTGAGTTACACCACTTACAGCACTAGATAGACTTGTTTTTTGCAAGTCTAAAATCTAGTCTACTTTTTGTCACCATATTGTGAGGTGTGCCAGGTGTGTGACAGCCGCGGTGTCGGAACTCCCAGTGAGGCATGGTGCATCTACCAAATTCACAAGCATGCTAGACTAGACTTGACCCGGCACCAAAATGAAGACTTTACACACGCGTGCCAGTCTACCAAAATAGGGCCCCAGCTGTCTGTCTTTATTTGCCTTTCAAAAATAAAATGTGAAGGCACCCAATTATAGCAAAAAAGTTCATTTACTTTGGTAGTCCCCCTGCCAGAAGAAACTTTTTTTTAAATCTTTAACATCCTTTTGTCAGGTTTACAAAATCATTTGTGCTAGAAATGCCAAGGGTGCTCTTTTTCCAAGGTATTCCAGTTGATCCAAAACATCTGTCCGATGAAATTGGATTCCTCAATATTCGACATGTAAAGTAATTTCTGGACTATAATCGGCTACTTTTCTCACTTGCATTCAACCCTGCGGCTAATACAAAGGTGCGGCTTATCCATCAGATCACAAGGGGGCGCACTATAAAGGAAGCGCAAGAGCGTCAGGCAGAGCAAAACAAACCCAATGAGCCCGAGAGCGAGACAATTTGCGCCCTCATTATGGAAAAGAAAGTAACATTAAAACTTTAAATAGCATGTCTTATAGTCAGGTGCGCCTTGTAGTCCAGAAATGACTGTAAATTAGATTTGCTCTGTTTGTATCACCGTTCTCCTTAAATTGAATATGAAAAACAGCATTGCTCGGACGCAGCATTCTCAAAGCTTTGTGATAGCCAATAATAATAATAACGTCACATTTTGATCCTTTGATGTCCGCTCTTACTATCATTGTTAAGCAGAATTCACCAATTAAATAGACAATAGGTCATTTTGCAGAATAGCACCCAACTTGCTGAAATGTAACTCCAAAGTCCAATGAAGCAGTTCAATTGATTTTCTCAAAGGCATAACAGTATTTACACATTAAGTGGCTGTAAAGCCATCAAATATCGGTATTCAATTCAATTATGCCGTGCGCCGTATTGATATTTTGTTACGACAAACAGTGTAGCAATTATTAATGAAGACATCCTGAAGGTAATTACAACACTAATTTGGCTATGGAACATCGAGTAAGTATCTGATTTTTCCATTGAGTAGATTTGTTTGACCAAACAAAGGCCTAATTATCCTCATGGAGGAGGTACAAATTTTCTTACAGTCGCAGATCATGAGGTCTCTACCAAAGACTAACATAGGGATCAGTAATTCCATCATTTTGTAGTGAAAGGTTTCCCTGTGGAGCTAGTGATGGTAATATGGCGATTGATTTGGTATTTGCGATGGGAAAAAAAAGTGTATCCGTGTACGATGGATGTTTCAGGTGGACACTCAGTGGGGAATGCAGATGTTTGGAGTCATCTGCGAAACTGCTTGATTCATTTATTTTTCGCAATTGTTCATGCTAATGTGGAGTCATGAGTAAGCGGCGAAGTTTTGCTATGCACAATTGCACTTGAGTCGTAAGGCTAATCAAGCCCTGTCTACACGGTCAGACTAATAGCGCTTTACATTGCTGAACTCAGCGCGTCTACTTCAACACCTCCATTACAATACTCTCTGCACTGCATCAATCATGGTCTATATCTCCTGCAATGACAAATGTAATACTGCAAAGACTACATATGTCACTAGAAGGATTGCGGTGCTTCAAGCAGCTGTTGTCTCCAGTAAATTAGTGAGTATATTAGTGGAATAAATGTGCAATTAGTCTATCTAATAGAGGGAACCGGTGCGTTCAACTGAAGCCAAATGTCCTAGAGTTAACTGTTAAGAGCACTGGACACTCCATTAGGTATACCCTTCAAAATATACATAGATAAAATCCAAATGTTGTACCTCTCAAGAATGCCAAATACTGTATAACCCTATTAGAAACATCTTTCATTAGGGTCATGGGTGAGCTGTAGCCTATACCGGCTGGTTTTGGATGAGGGGCGGGGTATACCCTGGACTGGTCATTACCTAATCAACCACTTTAATGGCAACATTAAAAATACTGATTTCCTGGGCCCCGGTCTATTATGGATCCTTATCATAGTCGTTACTTTTTGCACCTTTACTGTTGTACAACCCGGGTGCAGATATTGTACATAAAAATGGCTCACTGTATAGTTGTCCTCCCAAACTTGAATTGGCTTTGAATCTGTGATTAGGGCTTATTTTTGTTGCAAACTAAATGCTGAAAGTGAGATATATTTAGCAGGGTTATAAAAAAGAGAAAACAAGAAAACTACATACACACAAACCCCTAAAAGTAAAAGTAATTATTTCCCAAAATCCACTCAAAATACAGTACTGATAATGACAAGAGTGTATATTTTCCCCAAAAAACGATCAACAAAATGTAAATTTCAGTAATACTCTCACCTTTTTTCAAAGAAGGAAAACCATCAAAGCAATTCCCGATTATGGAAGGAAAGCCAAACATCATCTAACAAAAACACAGCCAATCACCGAAGAGGCAGTAATAAAAAAAACTATAGACCTGCTACCTGACACTTACCTACTGAAGAAAGGGCACTTGTTGGACATGAGGAGAGTGAAATAAAATGTGTGATAAGGAAAGAGGTGGGCGAGTGGTGTGAAGAGCACAGAGGTGGAATTCTGGATTTGAAGACACGTATTGACAAATAGACAAAGGTGAAAGAGAGAATGTGACAACATGTAAAGGAAGATGGCTAGGAAGATGGCTAGGAAAATCACACCCAATAGTTAAAAAATCTGATTGGAAAATTTAAAAGTAAGAACATGGTCACTGCAGTAGCAAATATTCCAACAGGTGCAGAAGCAAGAGCAAAGTAAATAGTTGCTTTTGCAGAGAAAAGAACTGCACATGAATGCACACCATCCCCCCACACCCGACCCAGAGAAACCTTGGGCTGACACGCAGAAAAAAAAATCCCTATTTTTCACAACCCAAAGTTGGCAAGTATGATTTGCATTTCCCACAAAAAAAGGTGTGTTTAGTGTCTTTTGTTGTGTTGTAAAATTCTGTCATTTTACATATACAGAAGCTTGTATGTGCTGTACCACATTGCAATCAGCGAGGAAAGCTTTGTAGTGCCGTACAAAATATTGACATTTACATGGATGGGATAATGGACATTATTATCAAGTGAGATGTTTGATGTTCACATGTTGAAGGGATGCAACCCAATTAACATGGTCATTGTTCATCTATGTATGTCTTCACCCGGGTTACTCAGTGTGTTACTGTGGAGATGTATCTTGCTCCTGAGCCCACATTCACTGGTTGGTGTGGGCGTGCGTGCGTGCGCGTGTGTGCGTGTGAGACCAAATGTGGCCACATGATGATGGCCGTCATTGTGTTCCCTGTCTGCGCTCATCAGTGGATGTGCATGTGCATAATGGTGTGTAATCAGCAGCCCTTTGGAACTTTACAATAAGTCATTAACAGTCAGGACTGTTGTGCACAGACCGTGATTTCAAAGATGCTCCTCAACAGCTTGTGCGGCATGCGCTGATTGAACTGGCGCACTTGAAAGGGGGAGAGAGACGTCAGGTTCACAGCATCCTGTCGTGGCCCATCTGCCCCCGCCGTCAGACTCCTTTGTGAAGAGGAAGGGGTTTGAACTTCAAAGAACAGCCATGCTACCTGGGAGACAGAAACAATTAGAACAGGGTCTGCTGAGCGGTGGCGTGGAGGAGTTATACCCGTCAGTTAGGGTTGATAAGGTGCCACATTTCTTGCGCGCTCAAAAGCCCAAAATCCACCAAGCGGTTACGTTCAGTTCAGCTCGCCGTGGTACAATTGGGAATGAAAGCCTTGATCTATTGGGCTATTGGTACTGTAATGGTTGACATAGTTGACTGATGCAGATGGCGAGGATCAATTCGCACAGAATGCTCTATTCACAATTGGCAAAACTGCCTGGCAACCAGTCCACGGCGTGGTCCGCCATATGGTCTGCTGGGTTCGACTTCAGCTCCTGTCATGGCGGTGAATAGGATAAATGTTAGCGAATGTTGATGGATTGATGGGCCATGATCTGACTTTAAGTTTTAGTGGTGGTGTGTGCATGTGGGAAGGGTATAGATAGTTCTGTCAACAATATTAATAGCAGTCTCCAGAGAAAAAAAAATAAAATAAAAAAATATTAATAGCAGTGCAATAGGCAAGACAGATTTATTTATATGGCACATTTCATTCACCTATATTAAAGGGACATTCAGTGATCCCTAGTGCCATCGAATGGTCAAATAATAATTAATTTATTAAAAAAAAAAAAAAAACTGTTTATGTCAATAGTATGCAAAAAAAAAAAAAAGGATCTCATAAACATTTTTTTTTTTATATATATAATCGTAGGTCTAGTAATCACTAATTACATTAACTGGCTGTAGTCTCATCTTACTAGAGCTGCCATGTTTCACCGCCATCTTCCTGCTACAGATGCTCAAAGGACAACTTTGCAAATGTAGTTAGCCCGGGACTAATGGGTCGACCACACCACATTCCACAGCTGGGGCCTGCAGGTGGTCGTCTTCGCTCTCGCAAACTTTTACCAGCTTTTTTTTTTTTTAGTACAAGCTCCTCCCACTAGCCGCTCGTGTTAGCTGCTCCGGCTAATTCCGGCTCGCTCGGTCTTTCGGTGTTGCTCACCTAGCCTCGTTCCGTTGTGTGCATGCTCCTGTGTGCTGCCAATGCTGGATGGCGCCAAGGATAAGTTATTTAAATTAGACAACACAACAGCTAACAACATTCAGAAGTAAAAAAAAAAAAAAAAAAAAACACACACATTGACAACATTATACAAATGAAAAGAAGACCTAAAAACATTTAAAAGTAGTAAAGAACATGACACACTCCAAATGACTGATTTTCATATGGCTCAGCTGTTAGTTTCAATGTTTAAGGAAAACATGGTCCAACAGTTTGCTTCACCCATGGCAACCCAGACCGTTGGGGGCTTTACTAAAGTTTAAAGTCAAATGTCGCAAGACAGACAGAGTCTGGTAAAAAAAAAAAAAAAACTATTTTTCACTTTCTAGGAATCTGCTCTGTTATATAAATGGATATTTATTATTTATTATTTATTCATTTAAAAACGGTGTTTTTGTTTTCTCCACATTTTCACAAGCAACAATTGAGTCTCCATTCAGTTTAAAATTCCCAACCTTTTTTATCTTGATTGTTCACAGTGGAATACGTCTAATAAACATCGCCATTAAGTCATGAATAAATAATGACTTAATCGTGTTCTTGCATTAAACATCTAGCACCATCCTCCAATATAACCTACAAGGTAGTGAACAAACCCAGACGAGAGCACACAGAGCTAAGACTTGTGGCTGTAATAAGTATATTCTCATTAACACTGATATCCCGCAATGTCTTTGCAGCAGCCCAGCTTGAGTCCAGCGCAAATCTCAGGAGAATGCTGCCTCATATAGAATACCCTTGAGCCGTTTCACCATGTTCTAAAATCTCCTGCATGCCTTTGCTGGCTCGTTAAACAGCTCCACCTACTTTCACCTCGCTTGCATTTCATTAAAGTGTAAAACTTTTAGTTGAGAATCTTTGCTCTTTAATAGCACCTTCTCAGACCAGACCTGACTGAGCCGATCACCCCGATAAAAAATTAGATATTAACATTTTATTCTCTACATTAAAAAAAAAAAAATCTAACAAATTATGAGAGAGATACTGCATGAACAGATTGAGACACCTCTAATCAATAAGGCTGGACTCCTTACCACCAGTTACCATTTATTAATCTTATTAAGACATAAAGACACTTTGATGCTTCAGTTTGCCATGCTCGAGGGAAATGGAGAACATATGGAAACACATTTTTCAAAGGATAACGAAATACATGGCTGGGTTTGAATTGGATCTATATACATACTATGTATGACTTAAAGCGTACCGCCCATCGGCGCATTTTGTGGTATTGATTTGGAAATAGAGCAAAATTGTAAAGCTTGATAAATATCCGGTACTCTCATTTTTGTGTTTAGTCCAGAGGCGGTCCTCGCTAGATTTGCGCCCTGAGCAAACAAACCCTTTTTCTTTTGCCCGTTTCTCCTTTTCTTTTCTTTTTCTAAAGTGTGCACCTGATGCCAACATCATCTGTTCACCTGTCAATCAACCGGAGTCCGGAGTCACTAGTCATAAACAGATTTTTTTCCTTTTTTTTGTTACATTTTTCACACAACCCATTCAATTGTAGGCATAATGCGTCTATGTTAATCATTAAATAATTGTATTTGGAAGCAGTTTGTCCAGCCCTCACCCCACTCCCCCTCACCTCTTTGGACACACACAACCTGTATGACTCTCCGCAGCCATGAGGGCGCCATAGCACTAGACAAGGAAATGAGCAACCCAGAAAATGTGTGAGTTTTAATTAGATGTTTTTTCTTCTTTTTTTTTAAGCCCTTACATAGATTGCGCCCTGGGCGGTTGCACACATTGCGTATAGCAAAAAACGGCCCTGGTGAAAACTTGTATTGGCCAAAATGATCGCCCTGATTCATTTTAATGCATGGTGCCATGTTAGGAACGGATGCGATGTCACAGTGTTGACTGGGCTGTCCCTTGCACCCGTCAGTTGCTATTGTGTGATACATCAGATCACTTGCCGTTGGGTATAAATCTGTCATCCAGGCTCGGATATTTATTTATTACATATTAATTAATTAATTACTTATTTATTATTTAAACGGAAAGGACCTTCCTTTTGACTTTGCAAAATTGTGAGACTGACTGAATTGTTGGAATCTGAGCTATCTGAGCTATCTGAATATTTATATATATATATATATATTTATTTATTTATTTTCACATAAGGTGTAGTTGTGTTTTATAAGTTTTGCAGGAATTAAAAACAACATAAGACATACAAACTTGAATAATTAAATATAGCTAGATAACAGAAGTGGGAGAAAGAGTGCGTGATTTTAAAACGCTACGCATGTTTTAGACTGAAATGATTAAAAAATGTGCTTATATAATGCATGCATGCATCACACTGTGTAATTGATGAGTGCAAACCATAAAAATATCTATACCCCAAGGAATGTCTAGTTTCAGACAAATATATATTGTTCTAATTTGCGACGTTTTTCTCTACAATGTCACCTTGTTTTGTTGAAATTGCTACAAGAATGTTTTTGTGCATTCAGTATGCTCCATTTGTGGGATATGAAATTATTTTATTTCACTTAATGAAGTCAAATGAGCGGAGAGATGTGGCAGGACAGCCACTTGTTCATTCCTAACATAATGCATTTTCTACAAGAGTTTTCTTCCTTTAACACAATAAGCGAGAAGCCTCTCAAGGTTCTTTCAGGTGTATCGTAATTTGTGATTAGGTGATGAGAAAAACTCTCACGGCAGCTGACTGGCAAGCTTGTTGGACTTGCAGACATGAACAGCGGAGGTGGTATCAATCCCTGGAACGAGGCCGATGACCGATTCTGATTCAGGGCCGCATCAAAGAATGTGAATGCAGCAGCACTAACAGGGATGCTGGAGGTCAGGGACACTGACTGAGGGATTTAGTCATTTCAGAGCTTATGTGAAGCACCACGGAGAGCAGCAATAAAAGCACAATGTCACTTTGTGACCTGCAGTTGGAGGGCTACAAACTAGGAGCCATGTGAACTAGTTGATGACGATTATGTTTTGACACGCTGGAGCACAGCGTTTCCTGACCTTTATTGAGCACTACATATTTCATATTGGAAAAAATACTAAGACACACAATTTAGCAAAACGAGTCCAAAAAGTGGATAGACAGATTAATTATGTACCTCATGTCATCTAGTGGAAATGATTGCTTTGTCTGCTACAATACGTGGCGTTAGCATAAATGAAAAAAATAATTATATATATATATATATATATATATATATATATATATATATATATATATTAGATCATATTTTTGTCAAAATAATTGACAGTACTGGTTGAGAATCACTGCTCTAGCATATACAAAGCATGCTCAATCTCTGTATTATTTTCAAATAAAGACACATGCAAGCAGGCAGCCAACTTCCCCAAATAGTTTTTTTTTTTGGTTGTGCATCATATTGAGAGTTACCTCTAATATTTTTGGGTTTCTACAAGAGTTACCTACAAGAGAAGTACAATACATACTGTACATAAAAAAATGTTCCGTGCTTTTTACTGCAGTCCCAACAATTTTAATGAGGGATTGGCGAGAACCGATACCTGGTATCGTTACTTGTATTGGGCCGATAACGGGCCTCGTTTTAAGGTATCGGTACTTGCGACGGCCCTCTCTTGTGGCTGTTTTACGATCAGGAACTACAAATTACTAATAACAAAAATAGTTAATTGTCATTAATTTTATGTAATTTTAAGGAAAAATGCTAGACTTTACACTGATCTGATTGGCTGGATAGGCATCCGATATTTCGCATTTAATGCGAAATTAGTGATCGGCTGTAATCTTTTGATTGTCCTCGTTCAATCAATGATTTAATTGATCACCTCCACAAAATAAGACATAACATGGTATATTTAATGTTTATCAGCATTTTTTGAAAATTTTCCCATGCATTTCAATTGATGTCAATTATATGTGTGTTTTTGCTCTTGGTAGGCCAGTTCCAATCCCTCATGATGGTGGAGGTCAACCGCAGAGTAACTACAAAAGTTTTTTTTTCAAATAGATATATTGCTCCATCTTCTGATCGAGCCTGTGATCGGTTATCGTTTTTTTTTTCTTAACTTGAAATCCTGATTGTGTAAAGCATAAAAAAAAGCTATATATTTTTAAATTCAAAATTATCTGTCATTGTTTTTTGGGGGAAATTTTATGTCTCAAAAGTACTAGTGGTATTGGTATTGGTATCAATCCATAACTACTCAAGTGTTGAGTACTCATACCGGTATCGGTCTTTGTGTCGAACATCCCGTACTGTAGAGTATTTTCAACCTTGTTTCACTATTCCTTCAATAGAACCGTTATTGTACTTTATTATTATTTTATTTTCAAAAATGGCACTGCCTGACATTTCATACACTCTTACATCATTCTACATGAACCACAAATATACCTCTGGCAAACAAGTGTAATTATGGAACTCCACAACTTCTTTGGCTTTTGCACACCTCGATTGAGTGCTAGCTATATTTGCAGAGCACAGAAATTGGATATGTGGATTTGTATTGGGTCTAAAATATGCAAATGTACCTCATACTATGGCTGATGCAGTATGTATATAATCCTGAAGAGTATTTTTCTGTAAATTGAGAGTAAATGCCAGTAGTATTGTCTGCCATTGTCCAGTAAAAATGTGGCAGTTTCTGGTTTAGCTTTGTATGGTGGCCATATCTTCTACTTGTGTGACATTTACTGAGCACAATGACACTCTCAGGACACATTCACATCAGTCTCATCTGTATGCATCGCTCCAAACAATCCATCTAGGAATAGGTCTGAAGCTTTTAGGGGTGATAAAACTCTTCATGGGCTATTCCCGTGTCCTTTCAGATTTATTTTTTTTCACTTTGTTTGCTTTTCAATGAGCTGGGGCAAGCCTGGCGGTAACACTGCAACATTGGCAGTAATTCCATTAGATCACAGGAGGCAAAGGTGACATCTAAAACCTCTATACTGTTTTTTCTTTTTTTAATGGTACTGCACATGTCACACACACACCATCATTAGCTGACTATCACAAACTCAGACTTTTGTCTCTTTTCTCCTTATTTGTTAATGAGAGCCGCTGCTCGTGCGGCTGGCAGCCTCTCACATTCTCGCCTACTTTGCTCGCTGTAATGAAGCGTACCGAGGACAAGCTACTTAGCGGCACACCTCCGCTGGATGGCTCGCAATGTCAGCGGTGTGTGTAAAAGAAGCTTTTTATTTATTTGTTTTACTCTCCCTCCTTCCTTGCGGCGCCACATCCACGTTCCTTTTTGTGTTGTGACTGATAGAGCCCTAATATTGCTGGAGTTGTCAGCCAGGATGCTAAATTAAGTCTCTGTGCATACATTTAGAGCCCACCCACATACAGCAATGCTGCCCCCCAGTGCATTCTACGGTTGATGTTAAGTAAAAAAAAAAAAATTTAAAAAAAAAGCATTGCAATGCAAGCTTTCTGGAGTAAGGCTGCCCATCTTTCTGTTGCTCGCTTGTGATCTGTTAACGAAGTGACATAATTTGTTTGTACCGTTTACATAATGCATCAGAGACTCACAAGCGCTGATTACACTTTACAAATAAGTCCGTGGAGAAAGAATGCAAAGAGGACTGCCTTGCTCTCTGAGTCAGCGTGGCTGTGATTTTTATTTTTATTTTTTATTTTTTTGCTTGCGATGCGTAGCTGGCAGCCATCCAGGAACATGCCATCCCCTCCATTTTTCAAAGTGCATTTATATTAGCAGCACTCTTGGCAGGCAGGCAGGCCTCTCCGGCGGTTAAGGTTGAAGCGCCTCCCAGACTGACTATCATTACGATGGCTATGGCATAAAAACTGTTATTGGCCTTGTTTGGTGTTGGTTATTGCAAGTGTATCCAGAAAATACTGCACATACATCTCACTCTACCCCACCTCTTTAGGGATGTAACCATATATAGGGTCTAATAAATAGGTGATTTCGATGATTTGACATTTGTCATAAATATTAAATGGCTCTGCTTGCCCTTGGTTACCTTTGCTGCAGAGTAAGAAGCTTTATCGAGTGTGTACAACAGCCCTTCGTAGTCTTATTGATAGGCGACAACGCCTTCCTTTACATTTCTCTGATAAAATAGTCTTTGTATTTATTTATGTATTTATTTATTTGCATCTGATCAAGGCTAATACCATCAAGCTTTTGTGGTTGCGATTATTGCTTAGAGAGGCAATAAGGAATATTTATGTTTTTACACCCTACTTTCCCTGATAGTTGGATGTGCACTTTACTTTGACACCATTAAAAGGGCACATATTACAGAAAATGGATTTTCTTGAGTGTTTTTACACAAAGAGTTGTGTCCATCAAGTGTAAAATTAAACAACCAAGTAAACATTTAGTTATCAGCCTATTGCTGAAAATTAGTTTTGTTTTGCTGGATGAAGATTCACTAAGCGAGCCAACGTGGAAGCACTATCATATCAATGACAAAATGTTAAACTGGATTGGGGAAGCAGATGGTTGAACATCAAACTTTGGAGGTATAGTCAAAGTATACAAAATCTCTAATAGCATGACCAAAAACTACAAGATATGTTACAAGTTATTTATTTATTTTTAATCACAAGTTATGTCTTTTTAGCAGTTGATTTGTCGAATGCCAGAGCTATATATGGTTGTCATAGTAGCTAGCAAAAGCCTTACTCCTTTTATATATAGCATTAGAATATCAGCAACCTTTTATTAAGACACCTGGGAACTAGTATAGTTGTGATCGATTGTTAAAAAAAGAAAGAAAGAAAAATCATTTCTTTAGAATGTTCAGAAGCTAAAAAAAAGAGGGATTTTTAATACCACTTTTTTCTTTTAGACTGATACCAGTATGAGTACTCAACTCTTGAGTAGTCAGTGATACCGATACCAAGTACCGATACCACTAATACTTTTGATACATAAAAAAATTGCCCCAAAAAACAATGGCAGGTAACTTTAAGATTTTTTAAAGCATTTTTCTTAAATTTGCATGAAATTAGTGACAATTTTCTGTTCTTCCCATTTTTAGTTACTGATTATAAAACGGCCACAAGAGGGCTGCTGATTGGCCACTATTGCGAGTACAATACCTTGGCCAGATGTATCCCTACTAAAAAAGTCAAACAATCCTAAACAGAACAGAAGATGTATGCAGTGTAAGATCATATGATATAAACATAATTTGATGATTTGATGACAGAGTGTGGTTAATTGTGTCAACTATTAATACTACCGTTAACTAAAATGTTATTTTATCTTTATTATTTTTGGTTTGATTTGGTTGAACTGATTTTCAGTACCAACAACTTATTTTTATAGCCAAGATTTTAAAATGCCAAAATTAGTATCTTGTATGTATGTTTTTTAAATGAATTAAATACTAAGAAAAACTATTTTGATGTACCAGAGCATCACATTCTGAATTTTACTGAGGAATTTTGCTCTAAATAAAACCATGTAAATATGTTAGTTGGCCTTATACTATCTATTCAGTCATATTATGGGAATACGTAATCAGAATGAGATCGAATAGCATCCAGTATGTACCAACAATTTCAAAGTAAAACAAAATCAAAAACAAAAAACATCAGTGTAATACAATTCCAAAGGCACCCTTATGGAACTTAAAACTGCTGTAGCGCACGCATTTTCGAATTCTAAGAAAAATAAATTACTTGGTTCCTTGCAGCTATTACACAGCAAGCCAATCATCTAGAGCTATTTAATTTACAAGACCAAATGGACTTGCATACTGCAAAGCAATATACTGTACATTTAATTTGTGCTATGTAGTCACCATGAGATGAATAGCAAGAGTGCCTCTGTCATCAATGTCTCCTAAAGTGTTTCGTTTGTTTGCCTTAGACTGTAGACAATACACGGCAGAATAAACACTCCCCCACATTTCTCACGGCAGGGAGGCCCCGCGCTGTAAAATGCCTAGATTGATAGAGCAACGTTCAATTCATCCCTGGAGGAGAAGGGCAAACTCCTGTGGCGCCGCCTGCATCAAGCGCGCCCTTCCCGCGACTCGACACCAGAGATAAACTTTTCTACACAACAATGGCTCTTCGGTGGCAGCAATGATGGGAGCCTCTTGTATAGCCGGGGCCTTGACGGAGAACAATTAACATCTCAACACAGTCACAAAATAATGAAATAGCTACGTAAGCATGGCATTCGTCCAAATCCTCGCAACCTTGCTCTGCTCCTTTCTTGCACCGGTTGTATAAAATCGGCAACAGTACGCGGAGGCAGATACAAATAAAGGTGATTTTGCCAAAAGAGATGCTGAGCGATGGCTCTCATTAGTCCGCAGTGGAAAGCAAAGTCGAGGTTTAACTGAGAAAGATTCCTGACCATTAGCCTACTGGCAGCAGCTGTATTGATAGGATTTTAATAAGACGCTGCATTAATGGTTATCATGAGTGAGTGGCTTTATGGTAATGAGAAAAGGCAGAGGAGGAGAAAGGAAGTCTCTTATGTGTTTTCTGTCACATTCTGCCCACGCTCGAGGCCACTGATGCTAGCAGCTTCCAAAAAGTGTAGGTTACAAAAGTGTGTAATTACAGTAATGTACCTTTTAAAATCAATAAGGGAAGGCATTACTTGTAAAATGTATATTTAATATTATAGCCATTACAGTCTTAGAATATATGTTTTTATTGCAATTACTGTTTTTTATTAAATTAAATTTGTATCCCAGATTTCTTTGTTGGCATACATTATATAGTCTTCCTCATTGTGGCCTGCTTTTTTATATAAGCATTGCATTACTGCATGGTTTCATGGATGAAATGTTAAAAAAAAAAAATAATAATAATAATAATTGGGTGTTGTTTTTTTATAACTTTTTTTTCTAATCAATTATTGGGGCAATTTTTTTTTTTTTTAACAGAAACATTTAGGATTACTTGTTGAAAGAGTAATCAAACGTAGCGGTCCCCAGGATTTTTTCTGCCGCAGACTGGTTTCATGTGAAGCAATATTTTTGACAAATTGGCATAGAAACAAAATAAAAAAGAAGAAAAAAAAAGACAAGAATTGTCATTTAACAGGGTGGTCCTATCTTGAGATAATGAAGGACAAAGGCACCATAAATATGCTCCTTAATACCCGTCTACACAAATTTGTCAAAATATTTCAGACATTTTATTCGTCTCTCGGTGTAGCCCAGAATCAATTGTCCCACCGACCAGTAATTGACCGGGAGTTGGGGATAGCTAATCTACCAGATATGAATCATGAAGAGTAATAGAATATCCGGAGGACTAAAGGCTGACGGAAAATGTGGCTTTATGACATTAGCCAATGTTTGGTCAAAGGTTTAAAGTAAAGATTTTGAAAAGCTTTTGTTGTTGTTGCCTTGTTCAAAGCCATCATTGCATTGCCTAGTTTTAATGAAACTAATTCACATACTGTTTACGTTTTACAAACTCTAATAAGTAAATATTTTTCAATGATCAGTCACTTTAATGTCAACATTGTTTTGTTTTGTTTTTCCTGAAGTTTCTAAAGTATAACTTGCCCAACACGGCTTGTGAGTGCACCTTTTCTGGTTCACAATGGGTGGAACACAAACCCCGTTCCCAATGTAAAAAATGTTGCCATTTTTAGCTATTAATTGAGTGAGGGGAAGGAGGAAGAGGTGGTGTCAGCTCCGTCTCCTGTGTGCGCAAAAGTCTTCATTTCCTTCTGTTAATCAGTTGGACTAATTTTCCCCTTGTTCCATTTTTAACCTTACAGTGTCACTGCCTCCAGTAGCTCTAATTGAAATATTAGCAGCCAGTTAAGTAAATGAAGGCAATTTAATCAGTCCCCCATACTTCTTTTTTTAATCTTTTTCTCATGTGATGGAGCGATCTTTTCTTAATGAAGACAGAAGTTGAAAGATCAATTTAGATCGCCTTTTTTTTTCAATTAAGATGACAGTTCTATAATGTCATCGCCAAAAGACAAACTGGCAGTAAAACACAAACCATTACTATTAAATATTATAAGAAAAACATGGATGCAATACTTGATTTTGCTTGTATTTTTAATGAGCTGATCTCAAAGATCTACAATTCCCCATGCACACAAATAGCCTATTTAACTGAAATATTGCTCACAAATCTGTATACATTTTGTTAGCTAGCATTTCTCCTTTGCCAAGATAATCCGTCCACCTAACAGCTGATTGGGCAGCATGACTTTTGCAGAGGTGTGTATTGGGCAATAAAGGGTCATTCTATAAATGTGCAGCCTTGTCACTGACAGGACAATGCCAAAAATGTCACATGATGTGAGCAAGCATGTAATTTGCATTCTGACTGCAGGTACATCCACCACAACTGTTACTTGTGAATTGAATGTTGATTTCTCTACAAGAAGCAAGAAGCCGTGAGCAAATACTCACACTCGGTCTGGCACCTTGGAAAGGTGGAGAACCCTAAACACAATTGTGCTTACTTTTTTTTTTTTACATGTGGACTACATTTGACCAACATTTCATTCCCTTTCTTGATTTTGTCGCCTTTACAATGGTAATACCTATCTGGTATTATCACATTGGCCAGAGTGTCGGTATCACTGTGAATGTTTTTGTTTTTTTTAACAGAATGTCAAACTAACCTAAAGGAAAGCAAAGAATGCAATGCAGAAATATTCCATGCAAGAACAGTTGGAATGTGCACATTCGCACTAAAAACTCCATCTAATTAAAATAAAATCATGTTTACACACATTCCATTAGAAAATGTGTTTCTCTTATCGAACTGTGTAATGAGTTCATTACCACTAATTCTGACTGCAGAAAAGTTGAGGTCTAATCTCGTTTTAAAAAATGCAGGTAAGGAACGTATCATTGCTTTAATTAAAGATAAATCCTTGTGGTTGGCATGGTAACAGTAATGGTCACCTGATGCCCTTGTTTATCCTGTCATAATGACAAAACAGGAGAGTCACCCAAACATTAAAGTTGTTTTAGCAGGTCAAAAAGGACGAATCAACGCTCAGAATGACAAATTAAGATCCTAATAACGTTGACGTTAGATGATATATGAGTAATAATAACAGTTACAAGATCAATTAATGGGAACAAGGTGGCACAGATATGCAGTGTAATTTGGGGCAATGGTAATAATTTATAACTCCCACTTGACGGTTTTAACGTTCACATTATGTTGTACATCCTCAAATAGAGGCCTCCGCTCTAATGGCCGCAGTGCCTCAATTAATCGTCAAACATAATCATCCACTTGAATAAATAAGTGTCGCAAATATGACAGATGGTGCCACTCAGTAGCTGTAATTAGCTTTACTGTGACTGATAACACAACGTGTCGCAAGAGACATCATAACCGCAATACGCCCCCAAAATATGGCATCTATAAAGAAGGGGGAAAAAAAAAAATCTATAAAGCAGGTAAGAAAGCAATGGCAATATACCTACCTCACATGGTCATGACAAAAAATTCATGTTTCTGAAGGAGATAAATTACAAAAGTGTAGTCGGTTACAATAGATTATATATTTTTGAATGAATGAATGAATTTAAGCCAGAGCACCCGGAATTCAATTCCAAAAACTTAGAACACTGAAGCAGTTGTGCTAACCACTTGTTTACTGTGCTGTAGATACTTTGTAGCTAGCTAGCTAGCGATAGATAGATAGATAGATAGATAGATAGATAGATAGATAGATAGATAGATAGATAGATAGATAGATAGATAGATAGATAGATAGATAGATAGATAGATAGATAGATAGATAGATAGGTCTCCAGCTGCAAGTTTAACATTGTTAGTGGTGATTTTATGAAGTGAGGTGTCAAACTTTAAGTTAGTAACAAGTAAAACCCTTCCACCATGTGTTATGATTACTTGGTTTGCTCAAAATATCACAGCTGTCACTGTGGGTGTGTATGCCCAGTGTCCCATTGAGTTACAGTAAATTGTGACAATTTAGCTATCTTGAAAACAGTTCAAGTTTCTTGAAGCCATCTGAATCTAGCACTACTCTCTGTTGTTACTTTGTTTTTGTATATATGACTGTTTTACAACGTTCGTGTTATGTCTGCATTTGGGTCCAAATTCCACACCTCACGTGCACACCTCTTTTTTTTTTTTTAAATACTAAATGTAGTTTACTTGCCTCGAATATGATTGTTTTTTGTTTTTAAATTACCTTTTTTTTGTAACCTGATTATGTAATGCCGTTATATGAATTCCGTTAGTCCCCAAGCCTGGGCATAAGGTTTTTAAGTACGTAGTAGCTAAATCAATGCCATGATTTGGAGCACATCCATTATAAATAACTCTTTCTCATCTTTCATAGACTACCACATTGCTATTTATTCCTAATCTCTTAATCTCTCTCCTATATGCCTTTTGTGGGAAAAAGCACACGCTTCTAAAGACACCTTGTCAACTTCACATTACCATTGTACCGTGTCATTTAATTAGCATGCCTATCTTTGTTTTGCAGTTACACTACACGGAATATTGATGAGGTACATCAATAAGTATTTTAGATTTTGTCCCATGTAGGAAACAAGAAGATTTTGTTTACTCATATGCTTTTTACTGTAAAGCCCATGACGAAAGTGAAACGAGGCAATCAGCTGATAAATCTTTCTTTTTTTTAGTTTCCCTATCAGACGTGAAAACCTGATAACCGCTGCCCCCACCCCTCTCTTCACACACCCCTCTCTCTTGCCCTTCACATCTGTGTGTCTGCACAGCCGAGATAAGCAAATCAATATCCTGTCACTTCTCATTTTTGCTGGCCCAATTCGGCTCTCCACACCTTCCACAAGGTGACAGTCTCCTGCCTGGCTTTCCCGACTGGACAGTGCCTGTCGACGCTTTGTAGAATTTTGGTCCCTCAAGATCGACACTCTATCACTGCTCTGATGTCAAAATCCTGCTTGCCGCCTAGTCAAGGTGCTGAACTTTTAACCACTGGTGCAGCTTGGTCTATCAGATAATATTAAGTAAATCTAATCCTGTATCTTGCAAGATTATTCATGTTGATTGATGATTGCTTGCTCTTGCATGGGCGCCCCAATACTAGTGTGAGAAAAACTTGTCATTATGTGTGAAAGGCAAATCAACCACTTCAAAAGTGTATATTGTTGGCCTGCTGTTACTTCCATGCAGGCAGTGCAGTGTGCAGTGTCATGTGATTAACTGGCGATCTGCTCTGGATGTAACTTGCTTTTTGTCCAAAGTTAGCTGGGGTAGTTAGCTTTTTGTACCAATGTGAATTCTAGTTTTCATAATGTACGTGACTGGTAGAAGGATGGTGGACCCAAATGCAGGGAAGCAAGGCAGGAATGGAATGCAAGAGGAGGAAATTTAATAACACGTAGTGGGAAAGGTAAGCAGACAAACATGACTGGACGAAGACGGCTTGACTGAAATGAGGACGGCTTGACTGAGAAGAGGATGACTTGACTGAGATGAAGAGGACTTGACTGAGACAAGGACGACTTGATTGAGATGAAGACGACTTGACTGAGACGAGGACGACTTGACTGGGACGAGGACGACTTGGCTGAGACGAGGACGACTTGACTGAGACGAGGACAACTTGACTGAGGCGAGGACGGTGATTTGGCTGTGACGAAAACTGCTTGGCGGTGAGGACGAAGGCTACTTGGCGGCGAGAACGAAGGAGACTTAGTTGAGATGAAGTAGACTTGGCTGACACAAAGACTAGCCGCACGAACTTCCACACGAAACATAGGTAAAGCTCCCACACTGAAAGGGCAAACAAAACAGAACTAATTACAACACTAATGAGACACACCAGGGTAACACAAATGGCTGAAGGCTCTGATTGGTCACACATAGGCGGATGTGGTTAGACATAACGAGACATGGGAAGAAACCAGGAACACAAGACAAAAACACCAACAACAGACAAATACAACAAAAACACCCATAATAAACAAAAACCCAACCCCTACAAAACACTAGTAATTTCAAGATAACCTGTGTACTTGCCTCAGTTGCACGTGTTAATGCAGCACGATAGAGGTGTCAGTTTAAATGTTATAAGAAAGTAATGTGTTTGTTGCTGATCTATAATTAATATATATTAGTATATTTTGTCCTTTTCTTCTGGCTCGCTTAGAAGATATCTTGCTCAAGTTAAACTAAAACTAATCAAGTCACTTGAATGAATCTAAATTTCTAGTGATTGTTTATTTAAGAAGCAGATGTGCGATTTTAAAATGAAACAATATGTAAACTACAAATTCTTGACTGTCGTAAAATGCGGGGGCCCCACCATCCCCACCATGTTTGGGGACCCTTGCTACTCCACTGTGATTGGCTGTCGCCGCGGCATCACCGCCAAAAGTTTCATCTTATCACGGCAAAATGTTTGCTTCAAACACTTCAAACGTGCCGCCTGGCACACAAATGCTCCTGATTGCGCAAACTGCAATGAATATGGAATCATGGACTAGACTAGACTAGACTATGGAAAATTACTGTGTTGGATCCTAATAACCTTATCTGACTAACGAAACGATATATACAAAGTTTTTTTTATACATTATGGAAGTGTTTTTAAGAAGCCCATATTTTTAAATTACTTCAGAGGACAATGGGCAAAACATCGGCCATTGAAAAAAACACCGAAGAGTTATTAGAGCGTCTTAAACCAGTAAGAGCTTGTTTTCCCCAGTGCTTAATGATGTTAAGATAGTTCTATATTATGCCAGACACAAATAAAGGGAGGCTTAAAGTGGTTGACGCTACAATCATTTCCAATATAATGCTGATTTAATCTTATATTAGAATGAGAGAAAACTGTCTTTTCCACACATAGGCCGGTTATTGCCAGAAAGTAGTAAATGTGGTCATTTTTGTCACACAATAGTAGGATAAACAAAGATAATGGACAGACAACTTTGGGCTGCTCGTCTTAAGATCAGGCAGGGTAAAATGCAAATTAATTTTGCTGGGTCCACTGGCTTTTTATCCGTGCATTTCTTGTCTCACGACAGCAGAGGGAAGATTTGTTTAAATATTCAGCGCCTACGGCAATGTCAAATAACAGCAGCGCCTGATAAGATTTTCAAGGCTCGCCACAGAAATTAGCGCCTTAAACAATTATTTCTTGGAAATATTTTTCAGGCTTGTGGTTTATGGTTTAGAAAAATTAACTGTGGAACAGAGGGGATGATATGCCACTCTATGGGCTCTTTCATATTTTCCTGACTAGTAAATACCAGTCATGGAGTGGGTATAATGAATTGAGCCACGGACCATCACTTGCACATTAATGATGATTTGCACCAAATGTGTATCCTGAAGATTATTCCTTATCACTACCAAGACACACACTGTCCTGTATGGGGTAAATAAACAGCAGCTTCTAAATGGATAGGGCAAAGCACAAACAAGATGGCTTTGTGTCCATTTTGAAGTTCGGGACCGCGGGCTAAATGGACTTGACAACCGTGCATAATCACCTGCAGTCTTTCGCCGGGAGTGCCTTGGCTGCAGGAAGCAGTCTTGTTGAGAGCTGATTCAGCTCCAAAAGCCCCATTAAACTCTAATCCTAAATTGGGTTCCATGCCCTGACCATTTAGGGGGAAACAGTGTTGTGCTGCTTGGCCGCCAACTTGGACAAACTGTGTTATGACACTCTAGTTTGGGATGGAAATACGATAGATATAGCTTTACAGCCTGTGGTCCGGAATCAGTCTACAAAATAAATACTGGATGTACTTTTAAATGTATTTAACCATGCCATGTAACACTGTATCACCATTTCATGTCTGCCTGAAAAGAATTACCAGAATTACCTTTCTCGTTTCTGGATACCACAGGACTTGATGTAAAATGAATTAATTCAACCTTTGAAGAAACTTGAATATTGCAATTGTTCCTTTTGTGCACATGAACGTTCCCCCCACGGGATTTGCTCGATCATTTACCATCAGATTAGCAGTCGCTTTCATTACCGTATTGTTCAGCAGTCAGAATTAACGGAGACTAAACCAGATGTTTGGAGGCTTCATTTGATTTGATTACATCTGTGTTTGAGTGTAGATTTATTTTGTGACAATCATGGGGATTGAGGGGATTCAATTTGGGAGCATAGCGCTCTAGGCTGCGTTCAGACTGCAGGCAAATCGGTTTCCTCCTTAAATCAGATTTTTAGGGATGACTATCCAGACTGTTTTTAGCAAGTGTCCAAATCTGATCTGGCTCTGTTCAGACTGAGCCACATTATTTACCCATCTGACAGGTTGATGTAGCAACAACGTCAAACGGAGGCGTCATGTGACGCTATTTACCGCTCTGTACTTCCCGTTCCTCGCAAGCACGTTAAGCAGTTTTCTTTTATTTTTCTTTATTTTCTTTCTTTATTTATATTTTCAAATTTGCAAATAACGCAAACTGTCACTGTATTTCCGATTGAGCATGAAGCTGTCGGGCGCATTGGTTTTGCACGCGTAGAGTGACGTCAGGATAGTCAAATCCGTTTTGAGTGTTTTTTTGAGCTGATCAGACTGAGACGCATCCTGTCCAAATCGGATATGAAACTACCTCCCGCATGTGGTTTCAATCCGTCCCGGATTTCATGTGCTTTGTGACTGTTTAGACTACAAAAGAGCCATCCACATTCAAACTGGATGGGCTAAAAGTCGGATTTGGGCTGCCAGTCTGAACAAGGCCTAGTGGATTGATAGGACACTTAAAGCTCTTTGAGATACGTTGGCGCCTGGAGATTTAATGCCTTTTAGGTGATAAGGGCTTTGAGTTCAGTTCTAAATCTGATAGGAAACCAATACAATGCAGCTACTACTATACAGGAGAAATACATAAGCTCTCATCAACCAGTTATTTTCAATATTTCTGACCAGACTTACCAGGCCAAATACACTGTGTCAGGTGTCAATGGCATGTTCTTTTATGGTATTAGGAAATTGAAAATTAATTAACTAAAGAAAGTCATGTGTTCTTGTTGAACTTTAAAAAATAAAATAAAAAATGTTGCTTGTTGGTTTGCCTAATTTTATTGGTTTGCTTTATTTTTTTTGTAGTGACTTCAGTTTGAAACTGTAACACATATGAGCCACAATTCCAATAAAGTTGGGACATTGTGTAAAACATAAATAAAAATAGAATATATGATTTGCATTTTCAACATATACTCAATTGAATTCACTACAAATACACGGTGTTTTATGTTTAAACTGATGGACGTGATTGTTCTTTTGCAAATATTCTCTTATTTTGAATTTGATGCCTGCAACACAGTCCAAAATAGCAGGTACAGGGGTAACGGAAGACTGGAAAAGTTGAGGACCATTCAACAAATACTCGTTTGTAACATTCCATAGGTGATCAGGTTAATTGAGTTCCATAGTGTCCGTCGCCTAATAAACTATAAATAACAGGTCAAAATATTTCCTTTTTTTTTTCTTTTTTGTGTGTGTGTAAAAATCAATTACAAGTACATTCTGATAATATTCCCATTTGTTATTATTTTTATTTCATCTGAAAATTCTTAACAAAAATTTTTTTTGCATCAAATCTTGAGTAACAGATACATTTCAGAATGTCATTTAAGTGGTCAAAATTAGCAACGGCAGTTCATTTATGTGAAAAATTGCAGTTTGTGTTTTGTCCTCACAGGCCAGACTTGACAGCTTAATGAGGTGGTTCATCAAAAGATTAAGAGAACATATTGTAAAGAACATTTTTGATTTAACACCTTTAACCCATTAAGGCCTAAAGTGCCTAGCAAAACATGCCTCTAAAATTTATGGGTGACTTTAGAATCAACTCCAAAAAAACAACTACAACAAAAAGAAGAAGAAGAAAAAAAGAATCGCCTCCAAAAAACCCAAAGGTTTTCCTGGAAATTCAACAATATTGTCAATGCCTACTAAATAATTGATATCTGAGTCCCTGAAGCAGATATAAACATAATTCCAAAAACATTTGAGACCTTACACCTATGACATTCACACAAACCTAAGTTTATTATTATAAACCTTCAATATATATTTTTTTAAAAAAATGCTATGTCACATCTGCATGTATATTCAACACTGGAGCGCAGTTGTAATAACCCCGGGGGATTATTCATCGTCCATTCCGCTACAAAGTCGTAGAAATTTTCAACATCCTCATGGTTCAAGGAATTACCATTAATTGTAATCGTTTGCGTGCTCAAATAATTGCAAGATGAGATCCTTGCAAGGTTGGTTTATTACAGAGATCTCTGGTCACACAGTTAGACATCACCCAAGCAGTGTCATCCAATGTGTGTGTCTTCTTTTGCCCACACAGCCTCTTTATTCAAAACATGAGGAAACGCCTCTGTCATCCCGTGACGCACAGAATGAGTTTGCATTTTCCCAGTAAACTAGATCGTCCTTGAACTTTTGACAACCGGATTTCTAATGAACAGCAACTAGACTTCTTAGATAAACATAGAAACATTGTAACTTTCTCATTTCTGGGAAAACAGTACAAAAGATAGCAAGAATGTCAAAAGCATTACTCACACAGGTTATATCAGGTCAACATAATTACACCTTCATCAACACATCTATAATGAAATGTAAAACAGGTAAAAAGTAAAATAAACCAATAAAAATGTTAATAATGTCAACATGGTCTACAAACATATTTCCCAACAATATGTCACTGTCGACTGGTTACACTGGTTCGAAGTCCTCATCAATCACACCATTTATTTCATAACTCCCGCCAATCTGCGTCAGCCATAGATGCTCAAATAAAATTCCAGGACGTGATACAAGGCCCACGTCATCCTCACGGGTATATTCTTTATTTTCTTCTTATTTTACTTTTCTTTTTTTTTTCTGGATTTTTCTCACGTGTATATTCTGATGCATTTCATTGGCTGAGAGACCGAGAATTTGTCAAAACAAAACAAAAAGACGTGTCGGGTCAGCTAGAGCGCTCACGGCCCTAATGATAGAAACGCGGTAATGCGCTCTCGGCTTTAATGGGTTAAATAAATGTCATTTTAATTAAATAGAATAAAGTTAAAGTTAAATAGCAGCGCCCCCAGGTTATTTGGGCCAGTAAAATCTTCCTGATTTTGGTCAAATTGTATTTGACGTGCACTACGTTTAGGCATCAAAACTGTACTGATGACTTGAAACTCAGTCCGGCTCAAAATATTGATTGCTTACAATATAATTCCACCTCTGGTGCAGCCTCCAACTTTCTGAGGGTTCAAGATTAGCTTGGACTAGACCTCCAAATGTGAAATTACATATTGATTCAACAGATCCCAAACACACCGTTTGTGATCTTTCATTCACACACAAGCAGATGATTTTCAGAGGCGAACGGGGAGCTACAACTACTTTATTTTATGGTGTCGTTCTTATTGTAAGCTTGCACATTCATAGCGGCTATTAGTGCGACATCTTTCAATACATCCTGCAGATGAACAAAAGCACAGCAAGTCATTATGTGTCCTTAGGAGATGTGACCTTGGCATGCAGTCTACCCAGCTAGTGTGGATACCAGCTTGTGCAGCGAGTCTTTGAGCATGCGCAGCACTGACACACATCCACGCAGCTATTCACACTCCCACATATTCAGTTTTCTACCCACAGTCACCTACACCCACCCACACATTAGTGCCCACACAAAAGCACAAGTTAGCGCTCTCTTTATCTCATGAAGCAGTTGGCTGAACATCTATAAATAGGCTGTAGGGCATTGCACAACCTCATTTTGCCTCCCCCATACACTCCTACAGCAATTATCCAAAGGTTTATTTCAGCTAAGCAGTCAAGCAGAGGGAATAATTGACTCGGCCCATTCAGCAAAGTGGTTAATAGTGGTGAGGATCAAAATGAAGCAAGTAAAACAAATACATTTGTTGACTTCACCTGATGTGGTCTGGGGGAAAAAAATTAAAATTGTTATTGTGAATACATATTTTAGTAGCAGTGGAGTTGCTCTTACAAAAACATTTAATCCCCTTTTCCTTTACTTCTAAAGATTTTGCGAACACAGCTGTGGCTTTATGCATATTGTTAAATGAGAAATCTGTTTGATAAATTTTTGGTTTTAATATAAGGTCAAATGATGTCATTTATCTTCCTTAGATGATATTTTAATGAGAGTATGTGTGTGCGTGTGTGATTTGGAGCAAAACCTCCATTGGCTCTTATTTGACTCTCTATATCGACCCATTTCTCCAAGGACTCAGAGAAGCTTGTGTTTTCTTTCCCGATGCTTGTTAGGGTTAGTTTACGTTGGGTGCTTTTTATTCTCTTGTGGTGCCTCAGAACTTCTTGTACAATGAAAATATTACCTCGACTTATCTGATATTACTTTGGGGCTCGACTTAACTACTTTGTCCCATGTATTTTCAAAAAGTACAAAACACCAATGTTAATACGGACTCTTTACTCTCCCCAACTACTAGCAAGGTGCAATTTCCGTCAATTTGGGCATGTCTGGGGCTGTCGTGTAAAACAAACATGTCAGCCTATTTCCTGCTGTGAGTGCTGGGAAACAAACCCAAACTTGCACCACGGGTAAACAGCATAAAATCAACAGACTTTCGTAGGTCCCCCTTCTCCAGCTGGGAAATATTCCAAATCCTTACCAGGGTTCCAGGCCTGACCCAAAAATTGTCATTTTCTCATGCGACCATTTTTCAGTTCTGCAGCAAATATGAAATAGCCAATCTTTTTTGTTGTTTTTATTGCCCAAAACCACACTAGGTTCTTTCCCCAAAAATGGCATGAAATCCATCTGGGCCCAGGATGTTATTGTTGTGTCCCACATTTTTTTTTTTTTACAGCTTTATTATTCTTTGCTCACATGTACCATGCTTAATAACAGAGTCATAGTTTAACCATTTCAAACTTGAAACACGTTTTCGGTCTCGCTTTTGACCAGTGAGCTACTACATTTGACAACATGACCGACACACAGAGTGCAAGAAGATTAAATGCAACCTAATCAACCAGCTGATGTTATGGCGTCAATAGAAGATCACAAGATTTTTCTGATAATTCTGATGTGAGGAGGCCTATTTTCATGTTGACATTTTTTAACAAGTATTGTAGTGGATACAGGGATGGGCTACATAGGACCACACACTCCCTGATTAGATGTATGTTAAAAATGCTATTTTAGACATGGACAAACGAGCATTGTACTAAATATTCATCCATTAGCTTATCCTGCTCTTATTGCTTTTTTTTTTTTTACGATTGCTTAAGCACGAAATTCAAAGCAATGCTCTGATTTTAAAAACACTACACACAATTAGCACAACCATGCACATGAGATGCAGAACATATACATACATATATATATATAATTAATCAAGGGGGAACTCAGAGAGAACACCAATTGCCCATCCCTGTCCTACAGCGTTGTAACTTGGTGACAGCTTCTCTCATCATTTACATGCCATTTCTGTTGGAACTGCTATTTGTGGTTAGGTGTGATTTTGTGACCACAAAAATGCTCAAGGGCAGCACAGTGTTAAGTGTTTATCACAGCAAAAAGGTTCTGCAATCTCAGCTCTAAGCTGTCTCAACTCTGGCTTTTTCTTTGTTGTGTGTTTTTGCATGCGTAACACCGGTGTGAAGGTGAATAGATGTTTGTCTCTAAGAGTAAATCCAGTGATTGGCAGGTGACCACTCTAGTGTAAACACTTCCTCTCATCACAAGTAGGTTTATAGACTCCAGATTTCCTGAGATCTTGTGCAGGATAAGTAGCATATAGAGAATGGATGGATTGATGATTCCTTACCTTACTGGATTGTACCTTTCCACAGCTAAATACATGACAGCTCGCACTCATTACCTAATTATATATTTTATGTGCATTTGTGGAACAACGTTAAGTAGTCATTAAGGAGTCTGAACATACGACAGTAGCTTCCAGCGATGATACCTAAACATGAGACAATGTCTCCCTAGGCACAGGTGATGTTTGCTCTATTGCCGTAGCTTTGCAGCTGTGCAGGCTGCAAAGGGGGCCCATTCAATGTGAAGATCTGGAGGCAGCGCTGGAACTGACTGTGCCACAGGGAAGTGAAAGTGACTCATATCAGGACTTTGTTGAATAAGAGGCACAAAGAGTAAGGGAGAGCTGGAAAAGATAGCGAGAGGGAAGTTGGCGGGCATACTAAGAGCAAGACACAGAGATAGGGGGAGAGCGAGGGGAGGAGGGTGGAGAGAGAGAGAGGCTAGCCTGGATGTAATGTAAAAGGGTAAAGAGAGAGAGACAGAGAGAAAGGCCAGACTGAAAGGGAACATAAAGTGACAGAGGTCTAACAGCCAGCGTGGCTTTGATATCCCCTCGGCTTCAGCTCGACCTTCACCTGCTCCACATAAACCAAGGGAAGAATACGCAAGGTGAATGGACTGTTCCCCAAGCTGTCCTTTAGCTCACACCCTAGTCACTGTAATAAAATGGCTGTGTGCATGTGGCAAAGTCTGAGAGAGGGGAAATGCTCCAGTGACCCGCACATGTGACCTGCTTGATAGGAATAAAGATGCGCTGGTGTGAATAATAAAACAACAATAAAATGATGGAAGTACCTTGATGCAGGGTTTGTGGCTCATCACTGTCATTTTTACTTCCGCCAAGTGCGAAAGCAAGAGGTATTGCTTGGATTGCCATTTGTTTGTTGTTATTTAGCAGGATTCTGCAAAAAGGACACGCCCATTTCCATGAATCAACAGAATGCAAATGGTAGTGGCCTGTTCTTGTGTCGTTCTCAAATTCGGCAATAGCTAAGCCCTCATCTTCTATATGGAGGTTGGCACAGCAACCTCTTGTCTCTGTAGATATCCAAAATTCGACTTAGTGATAGTTTGTGTGTGAAACTTCTACAAACAGAGTTCATGTCGAGTGCAGTCCTGTTATGTGTATCCCTGGTTAACACGGCCCTTATAAAATAGTCTGCAAATAAAAACTGTCATTAAGAAAATGCATTGTAAATAGCTAACAAAACATATCAATATGGTTTAAAAACATGTTAAAATGATAAAAACTTGCAAATGTTATAATTTTTTTACCCATTTAAAATACTTAAGTTTTATGTCTAGACTCTTATTTTGAAAGGCACATAGCACTGTAACACCGCAACCCATGTAACCAGAAATGCACACAGAATTTTTTTCCATCAAAATTGCGAACTTGCCGATGAAAAACAAACTACTCAACAAAAGGGAAAAAATAAATAGCTGTAACAAGCTATCTAAAGCTATGCTTGTACCGTGAAGGAATTAGTTATCTGTCTTTTTCAAACTTATCCTTACCTTGATGACATAATAATTGCTTAACGGGACTTGGTGATCTATTATATTTCTTGCAATGAATGTTTTATCATATTTTATTGGTCAGTAGATGGAAAAATGAAGCTAACATGTTGAATTAATGTTGTTTTATGTTAAAATGAGGGATGTAAACAGTGAATTGGTACTGGAACTAGAGACGTTAAATAATTTGATGTTATTCAGTCTTTTGCTGATCTATTTTGAATTTTATACATTGTGTCACTTTTATTTTTGCTAACCATATATTATAATGCTGTAGTGGTATTATTTTATCATTTTTTACTTGAAACGACAAAACGGGGAAATGGTTGAAACTTAATTAAACTGGAACTACATACTTAGCTTTACTGAACTTTATTCTCTCAAATAGAGAACCATAAAATTAGATTTTACAACAACAACCTGGTTTGGAAACTATATCTGCCTAAAACAAATAATAGGATTAAAAAGAAAAAAAAAGAATGATAACCAAAAAATAACTTAACAAAAGAGGAGAAATATTTTTTTTTCAGTGATATAAAATTTATGTTAATTGTGTCAATTATATATGTGTCAACTTTATGTTTCTCTCAACTAAAATAAGCCAGCAGTTCAAATCTATTTTTTGGTCTGTGGTCATTTATTTGGTTTAGGCTATACCTCTCCGAACTTAGCACTGGTCCATAATTCTAGTCTATTGTAATCATTTAAAAAGTGTTAAATTTGCATAAACTAAAATTTCAGATTTTTTAGGCCTACATAAAGAATGAAAGAATGCCTTACAGTTCAACCTAGATGCCAAAGCACAGTACTTAAGATGTGAATCAATATACATAAATTGCTGTTTTCTGTTGTTGCAGCAAACAAGAAACAATTTTTAAAAATAAAAAAAATTACAAAAAGTAACAGGCTCTCAAGTAGAGTGCATGTATTTTGTTCTGTTTCTCCAGTAAGCATCTCATTTGTGCTCTTTCTTCGTGACTTCTGACAAACACTTGGCTTTTTTACAAACAGACCTTTCTACAAGTCCCTTTGTGATGCCAAAAATGAAATCTCACCCAGGCGTGGATGTTGATTTACAACCTTGAAAACAGAGAAACTCTTCCTCCTCCGTGATCATCCGTGACTCCTCCCAAACTTGTCTTGGCCTCCCTCGCTTACGGAAACTTAACTTGCTTCCTTGTGATGCACTGACACCAGAGGAGATACAAAGTGTAAAACTGATCAATTCAATATATGCATGTTACTTTGCTAGGCAGCTTAAAAAGCTGGATGCCAGATTTCGGATCCACCAGTGTATTGCTAACTGTACAAAATATTATTCCACAGATAATCTCTCCCGAGATTCCTTTCCCTCTATCCTTGTAATGTGAACTTGAGTCTCCCAAGTCATACAGAGCGGCTTTACTGCTACCCATATATCTACTGATTCCTTCTCCTGAAATATTTATCATGCGGGTGTGAAGGGGTTAGAGTTGTGCCATGGGGATTTTATCCACCTGTGGGGGGGAAAGGATTGTGCTGAAATAGCCAGACTTCCTTTATCTCCATGGACTGTATGAGCTACTTTATGGACCGGCAAAGACATGAAAAAGTGGCCTGAATGAAGAGTCACTATTGGTTGAAAGATTTGTATTGATTGATTGATGTATTTATGTTATTTATTTATTATTATTTATCATCTCTGTGATGCTTAGCACCCGACGAATCGAGGTGCCCAACAATTTGTGAATAAAGGGCGGAATCAACCTGGGAACTCTTCCTTGTTTATACTACAGTCCTCCCTGCTTCGGAAACATGTTTTCGAGGGTGCCTGGGAGAGGGCTTGGCCAGCCCGGTTTCTCACGTTCACAACTTTTTGTTAATGAATAAAAGACAGAGCGGCACACGGTGTGGGTAGAGTCAGCTGTGGGATACGTACGATTGCCCAGCCGTTTTGCAGCTCATTCTACCCGGACCGTCGGCTCTTCGGTCTAGTGTCAAGGTAAGCGCTGATGATGATCATATTATGCTGCTTAGCGTTGAAGTGTGTTGATTGCTGTTTGCGGGGAATAAAAGGCACATTTGTTCTAGCACAATATATCAATCTCTGTGTATTCATTGTTACCGGCGATCACTCACGATCCTGCATAAAAATATAAAAGTGAAGTAGTGTTTTCCACAAAACACATATACAGGAAGAAAGGCACATTCCACTTGTAGTTGTGTTGATAGATATACTACAGATGTAAACAGTTTTCACTGATCCTTTGTAGTACCCGTTATCTAAAGGCAAACTGGGCTTTGACCAATGAAGAAACAACCTGGAATCATTTACGCCTGCGAATGCATGAAAGAGCTAGATTGATTCAGACAAATGGATTTTTTGTCTGAGTATATTTAAATTGCTTCACGTTCCACAGTGTGAAGTCTCAATTGGAACAAAATGGTCACAGATTTCCTGGCATAGTTGGGCGAAGGCATAATGATAATGGATGGCAGCATGCAGGTATTGAACTGAGACGAACACACATGGGGAAATTTGATTTAAGTTAGTTATACGAACAGTGTGAGACACCAGATTCTGTTGAAAAGATGCAGAGTGACTTTATTTCCCGTTGGCTAATTAAGTTCTTAGAGGAAGAGGAATAGAGCAAATGAGGGTAAGGGAGGGAGAGTTGTGTCCATACCCATTTGGAATTCATCTACAAGAAATAAATCACTGTTGACTTTACCTGGAGTGGGAAAGCAAACTGTTGTGTAGTAGCAAAAACAACAGCACTAACACTTTGAAACACTGATACACTTCTCTTCATTAGTCACTACAACCCGCTGACCAAACATTTACTTTCATCATTCACAAACTTGGAGCAAGACTTGGTTTTGAACACCCGTGATTGCACACATTGGTTTTACCTCTGTTTAATCGTTGACAGGTTGAGGCTCCAACCATATGGCTGCTACAAAATGAAAGTTTTATTATTATTATTATTTTATTTTTTACAGTTTTCATTTAAAAAGTAGATCTTATATGTTAAGTCACATTATTATATGTGGTGGCATGGCTCAGTGGTAGAGTGTTTATCTCCAACAGGGAGTTGTGGGTTCAATCCTCAGCCCTTGTGACCATGTTGAAGTGTCCTTGAGCAACACACGAAACTCAAATTTGCTCCCTGCGGTCAGGCAGCTGCTTTGGGCATCCATGGTGTAAATAAAGTGCTATATAAAAATAAAAAAAAACATTCCATCTACCATTTATATGTGAGGTGCAAAATGATGAATTGTTGAAAGTAAAACTAAAATAACAGAAGGTATCCTTTGAATACACGTTTTAAAATGACAGAATCTGAATTGGTCATTGTTTAAATTTTGGTAACCAAACTATTAGAAAATTTAGTACAGTGGCCATGAGATAGGAGTGCCTTGAGTTATGAGTTTTTTTCAGATACGAGCTGTTGCTTGGCCCATTTTTTGTCTTGAGATATGGACACAAATCTGCGATACGAGAATGTGTCAGACAATATCTACACTAGATATCTCAATGCGGAATTGGCAGCATTGTCACTCGTCGGCCATTTTAAGACAGAAGACTGCTCTGGTGCGCTGTACTTAAGTCAAAAAAAGTTTCAACTTAATGGCAGTGTTTTACCATGGGGGGTGGGGTTGGGGGCGGGGCTTTGAGCGCGAGAACACCTTCCAGCTTTTCAGGAGAGGAGTGCGCGCCCTCTTTTGGCTAAAGGCAATACTCATGGATATAAGTTCCCCAGTAACTCCTAAACCGCCCAAGGTTATATGTGGTTATATATGTTACGTGTTGCGTTAAAACCACCACGTTTGAAATTACTTTATGCATCATGTCATGCTAATTTAGCTAACAAGATAACTGGTTTGCTACAGAAACATTAACACTGACGCCACAATGTTATATGGTTTAGGAGTTCCTGGTGAACTTGTATCCATGAGTATTACCTTTAGCCAACAGAGGGCGCACTCTCCTCTCTCCTCTCCTAAAAATCTGGAAGGCGTTCTTGCGCTCAAAGCCCCGCCCCCCTGGTTAAAACACACAGTTGAAACTGAAAACCTGTGACACTCCCAAAAAAAAGAGTGTAAAAAAAAACTGCATATTGGCATTGAAAAATACATCATAATACTTTTTTTTTAAATAAAGTAGTTTTTTTTATTGTCTGTATTTTATTTTTCAATACAACCTTTTGCAATGCCAATACTTGTTTCAATGTCAATAGTTGTTTTAATGTCAATGCAGCTTTTTCCACAATGACATTTTTTTTCCAATACCAAATCTTATTGTCAGTGTTGTGGCTCCATAAATGCAGACATCCTAAAAACTTAATATACAGTATATATAATACTTTGTTAATACTAAATACATAGACCTGAGGATTATGCATTTCAAACAAATAGGCTTTATTAGACTCGTGAATATGCATAGGTTTGTGTTAAAATGATCTAAAACAAGTAAATGGGAAATAGGCTTAAAATCTTTCTGTGAGTGAACACGACAGGTAAGTGTTGCCACGGGTGAAAGTAATGAAGCCTGAATTACTTCCTCATTACAAGGCAACAAGAAGCCAGTCAAATGCCACTGCAGCCTTTTTACAGATATCCCCTACCCGACAGATATCATCAATCCAAAGTTTCCCCTGTAAAACATACTTTGTGTTGCGGTGCATGAGTGCCTCCAGAGCTGTAATAATACAAACGCGTCCCAGCGCAGCATGTTCAACAAGGTCGCCTGGTGTGTCTCCCACCAGGGCCATGTTGTCCTGTGGGTTTGTGGCCAAATTGGAGCACGGCGTGTCACTTTCACGGTCACCCAAAGGTCGACTGATCGATGTTGGATTTTTTTTTTTCATCCAACTGTTGTTGTGGCTTTGATGGTCGGCTGCTCACTCACAAGCAGGTGCACGTCCTGCCGCCGTCGCCTCGCAAATGGCGTGTTACGGCACCTTGACATTGCCGTGCTCGTGGGGTGAAAAACGACGCTGCGCTTCATTAGGTCCCCGCTAGTGGAGATCTGCTCGTCCCATTAGGTGCTGTGGCGGGTCGCAACGTGTTACTTGCAAGCCCCATTGCCGTTTATTTCAAAATTGGCCGGATGAAACGGCTGATATCAACAATCTGTTCCTTTATGTGTTTCTTTCACTCCCACACACCTGCTCACAGACTTTTTATTTTACTCCCGCCCCGCCGCCTCGACTTTGTCTTCACTGACGCCCTCACCTCGGTTTAAGTAGTTTGTCATGTCAGGTCATGTTTCAGGACGCAATTAATCGGGGATTTGAGTGGACAGGTCATTTGAATCATCAGATCAGCTCTATTTGTTATTTACAATTGTCAATTATGCCAGCAGGAGCATCACTTGTGTGTCTGCCAGTTGCCAATTACTCTCCTGCCTCCCTCCCTGACCTCCCGCCACATGAAGGGATGAGGGGAGGACGAGGCAAACACGATTCCAAAGAGATGTGAGGCATCCCAGCCATCTGCCACCCGCATCCATCCAGGAGACAATAGTGTGAAGCTAACAAAGAGAACATGAAAGCATAAGAATAAGTGCAAAAGGAAGATGACCAGCAACAAAAAACTGCCTTTTTAGTAGAATCAGAGGTCAATACATTTCTGTCCAAGCGTTGCAGTACTGGGACGTTCTCCTCTTTTATCTTATTTATGCCTGGAAAGCGCAAGCTCCATGTTGAGCAATAAAACCTTTTATCGCTGTGGTCTATGATGATAGAATTAATTAGGACTAAGGCAATGCAAACATATTTTTATAGTACCTGACTAAGCACAAGGCAAACCATGAACCAAATGCATAGAACAAGTGTAATCACATTATGAATAAAAAAAGTGGTGTTAAGACCATCACAAATGAAAATGGTTAAGTTTACATTGAAATATACCAGTGTAATTATTACTGTACTATTATGCACACATTCATTGCAGAGGCAAGCGCTTCGCAGGTGTGCTCATACAAGAGACATTGCGGTATCTCTTGTTATCCTCATGTACATATTTTATCACATTCTGCACATGGTAACATTCAACAGTCTGTTATTCAAAGAATGTGTGCCACACATTTAGTCATTCTGATCTGCCAGAAGAACGACTCAAAGTGCACGGTGGAGCCCACAAAGTGCTGTGCTTGCTCATCCCATGACACATGAACACCAGTTACGCATCCGCCGGTTGAGGATGTGGAGACCTAGCCGCCATCTTGAATTCGGCATCAGACATCAGACATGCAGTTATGATAGACACGTGGGAAATTTTATAATCTGGGCTTTCATAACATATTCAATTTAAAGGTCATTTTAAGGCACAGCAATGAACTTGACCTTATCCTAAATATTTCACATTGGTGGTTAAAAAAAATGTTCATCTTGTCTTCTAGTTAATACAGTTGACACTTTTTGTTTTCCTTTTAAAGACAATAAGGTTTGTATTTACAAGGAGTGTGAATTGCTTAGTACCTGGCGATTCGATCTGTATCACGACTCATAGGTCACAATTCGATTCGATACAGATTAATTGATTAATCGATGTGAATATATAAGTTGTGGCTACTTTATTTAGCTTTCTCAAACTGCTTTAAATGATGTAGGTGTACCTAATGAAGTGGCAGGTCAGTATGTGGTATGTCACTGCATTGCAATAGTTAAAATTAAAAATGTGAGCACCCTGTGAAACTCAAATTAGAAAAGCTTTGTAACGAAAAGAGTCCACCACATCTTTTATTCCAGAGATTAGCTGAGAGTGTCATTTTCAGTCTGAAGAAAGAGAAACAGGAAGAAGGTATGAAGGCTTACCTTATGGGATGTTGAATTGCAATTTGCTCCAGAAGAAAGCTTGACAAATACAAATGACAAAGGGGCCAAAAATTCTAATCCCTTCGTGTCTTCTGGTTGGAAGATATTACTTTGTAAAAAGGAACATGACATAACCAACTTTGCAAATATGTCTGATGGCTCTGTTATGGAGGGGATGTGCTGGTAAAATAGAGTGGTTATTTTTCACTATTGTTAGTGCCTACAGATTTTCCGCCGAGGCGGCTGATGTTTTGGCCCAAACAGAGCAAGTCACAGGAAGCTGCTCTAATCGCTTCTTAATGTGTCCTAGGTGCAGGCAGGTTTTATTAGACGGGCAATCCAAGCAGGAAACCAGACAGGTGCTTCTATTTGTGCTAATTTTCTTTTGGAAACTTCAATGTGTGTGTATATATATATATATATATATATATATATATATATATATATATATATATATATATATATATATATATATATACTGTATACTTTTCCAGGCCCAAGTGTTGGTGGGTGCGCTTGTGTTTTTTCACTTTTAGTGGTTTATTCTTTATGTTGAAGCAAAAAAACTTCTGTTTTTAAGAAGCAATAATCTGACATTGATTGACTCATATTTTGTTTCTCTTTGCTTTTGTAACATTAATTAGGGTCAATGATAAATCAGTTAACCTCTGATTGTCAGAACAAACCCCAATGATTTGAATTCTATCTGATTCTTGATGCTCAAAGTATGTTATTTTTAGACTGTTATTATTGTTAGAGCAAAATGAGGTTAATTAATTAAAAATGTGTTTCAACACATGGAGCTGAAGCAAAAACCCTGCAAATGCTTTCTATTCTGCAAGTTCTCAACGTCAAAAGTGAGATAGCCACTGAACACTACTGACCTTGTATCTTCTATTTTTTTTCCTGGCATTCATCTTTGCAAACTTTTTTTTTTTTTGCAAAGGTTAATGCGGTACAAACTAGCCTCACAAGTGATGGTGGCTGTATTGACGCAAGATGATATAGGTCACAGCCTTGAAGCAACTGTGGATGATTGATGAACCATGTTTGTATTGATGGTTCTATTCTTCTGTGGATTTTGGTGGGGGGGCTATTTTTTAAACCCATTGAATTACTTGCTAAATAATATGGGAACTGCTGGACTGACTTTGATTCCTTTGACAAACCGCCACTGGCAAATGTTATGGTCGCTAACCTGTCAATGGCATGCACAGATCGCTATTGATTGCCTCCATTATTGCTGCAGACTAAATTCATTACAGGATCGACCAAGGCTGTACGAAAGAGGTACAGAGGTTGAGGGTTCTGAAAGCAACTGAAAGGTTAAAAAGAAGCACAAAAAAGGGTATAGGTAAAAAAACACTTTCATGGCTTCAGGCTGTGAACACGATGAACTGTGAAGGTACAAAATACTTTGAAATACCTTAATCATAAGAGCATGGTATTAATCTGGATTTAAAAGCATTAACATTTTATTGGTATGTTTTGAATCTTTGTGTTATTCCTATTCTTTATTGTTGTTATTCTCCTCACTTTTTTGTCCCGTTTTAACTATGGGGAGAAAGTTGCCTCACAAAGAAATCCGTGATTTTCAAATTTTTCAGATCCACAAATATATCTGCGATTTTCACATGTATTTTTTAACCCTCCTATTATCCTCAGATATTACGTATTTTATCCTTGGGGTCAATTTGCTTCCAAAAAATGATGTACTTAAAATTGTGTCAGGTACTTTGTTTAATTATTGAATACATAAATACCCCCTTGATAATGAAACGTGACCTGTCCTCTGTCCATCAGGACAAACTTTTAAATTAGAATGAATGTATCTTAATTGTGTGTGTATTTTTCATGAATTAGCATTTGTAAGTATTTGTAATTTGGATCATCATGCACAGGGTTGGGAGGGTTACTTTTAAAATGTATTGTATTGTATACGTTACAGTTACAAGTTACCTGCTAAAAAAAAGTAGTTAGCAATGTAATCCAAGTACCATGATATTAAAGTAATGTAACTTGATTACTTTGGATTACTTTTGGATTACTCCAATATCAAGTATTGCTCATAAAGACAAAATAGAAATAAATATCACCATAATACATATTTCTATACAGTTTGCTCCTGCTACTTGCGGCTTATAGTGACCCGTTCTTAGGGACCCGGACAGCCTAGAAATTGCAAAAATCCTTGTATAATTGACACCCATTAAAAAATATAATAATCATATAATAATTTTGATAATCATTAAAAAACTGTTGATTGATTGATTGATTGATTGATTGATTGATTGATTGATTGATTTATTGAATGATTGATTGATTGATTGATTGATTGATTGATTGATTGATTGATTGATTGATTGATTGATTGATTGATTGATTGATTGATTGATTGATTGATTGATTGATTGATTGAAGGCCATATGCTGTTTCAAACTGTCACTAAAAGCAACCAAACCTCAGTAAAGTAAAGCTTTGCTTGCCAACAAAGCTGTTGTTGCTGTAATGTGGAATGGGGAGAAAAGGGCCAAATTATGCTTTTGAAAGCAACATTTCCTATGGTAACTCCTTTCACCCACATGCACGCATGCACTAATAATGATATGAGGAAGACAATGCATGACATCAACTGCAAAATTAAGTTTTATCACAGTCACGAAATTAGCCGTGTATATTGTGTAAGGTGTTTAACTAGTGAATTGGTAGGAGGGAGATTTTTTCGGAAGGTGTAACTCACATTGACAATCTCATCGTAGCCTACCGCAGGTCTCTCAGTTGCTACTTCAGCAAGCCAAGTATGTTCCAAACAGTGAATACCGCTCGCTACTTTCTCATTTCGTCTGTGAAGCATTTTAAACAAGCCGCGTGTGTGGAAGACACCAGAACACGAATCACGACACAACAGCGGTGTCTCTCTCTTGCTCGCTCTCTCAATCTGTCTCACTCTCTCTTGTTCTCTCTCTCTCTGTCTCTCTCTCTCTCTCTCATCATATAAATTGTAATCCTCAAAACAATCCCCCCTTTTTTTTTATAAATGTACCAGTTTTTTTCCTGTACTGTAACGGAATACAGTTACATAATTTTTTTGGTATTCTGAATACGTAACGCCGGTACATGTATTCCGTTACTCCCCAAGCCTGGTCATGCATGCACATTTATTTGTGAGACAAACCTCACGTTATTTCAAGAAACTCAAGAAAGTCAGGAAACAAAATACGATCCTAATTTGTTTTCTGAGCTTTTACGCTGCCTTGAAAGGTGTTCTTCTTCTACTGTTAAATGTTCTTCTTCTATGCCGCTAAAGCAGCAGTGACTAAAGCGACTATAGAAGAAGAGCGTTTTCCAAGTGAAGGCAAAACAAGCTCAAGGGAAACAAATTAAGGTTGTATTTTGTTTCTTGACTTGTGTAAAATAAACACATAATTGAATGTCAGATAAAGGCACATTTCCCGTTTTTCAATTTCCAGTTTTAAATGAGAACGGCACGGGATATGGCTCGTTCCCGTTCAATGGAGACAGCAACACTGGCTCCTCGTGGACAGAGGTTTACCTCTTTACAGACGCTCAAGTTTGAACTGTACCAAGGTAGCAATAGCAAAACTTTGGCATTAGCCAAAATATTAGCGCAACAAGCGGCCACCTGATTGCGACTGAAAAAGAGGAAGGGCTTGAGGGACACGTACCGCAAAGAAAAAAAGTGACTGATCGACACCAGTGAAACACCAGCGAGGCAAAACACACCCAACTGTTAACTCAGACAGACGCTGTTTTGGTTTGGTTTTAATTGTCCATCAGTCGATGACAGAAAATTCAAAAATAAAAAAAAATTGACATTTTCGGCTGAAACTTTTCAGAGACCGGAATATATTGTTCATGGTATTTTACGGTATACAAACTTCTCACTAAGCAGACCTTATTATTCAAACCATATTGTTGGATTAAACTGATTTTCTGTCACATTTACATTATGATCCATATGTGAAGGGTGCCCGGTGGGATACATTGTGGGATACATCAAGTGCTGTGTGTTACCATGTGGGGGCTCATTTGGGACACATATGTTATGCACAAAAATAAATGAAACCAAAAGAAGTAAATGCACTTTACTCTTTCCATCAGAAGAGAAATGCAAAGCAACCCTTAGTGATAACAAACGGCGCCGCTAATATACTGAAAAAAAGGAACAGGGCCTCATTTGAAATGCAGAGCATGTCTGTCCCTCTGTCCATTGATCTCATTCTAATTTTGCCGCGCTATGTTGATTCTGTCAATTGAGTAATGCGGCCAAACAGCCTGACAAATGAAAACACACACAAAGCATCTCTGCCTAATCTGCTACTTTATATTGATAGAAATAAACCTTTTCCTGGACTTCATTTGTTCTTCTTGGCCATTAATCCACACCTAGACACCCTTCGTCCACGGGCTTAGGAGCTCTCCAATCCTTCCTTCCTACTTGGAGATTGGGAGCACCATAGGGGGGCCTGAAGATTCTGCAGAATACCAATTGGCCACACCAGGGGGGAGTCGAATGAGGGATCACGATTATAGATTTTGCCTCAAACATTTTTCCCCTCCTCTTCTCATCTAAAGTCCTAGAGAGGTCTGAAGGAGAAAAAGTGTGTATGTGTGTGCATGTGTAGCTAGGTGGGGGCTTAGACTTGGAGAGTAAGAGGGTCATCAAGCCAATGTTTACTGCTCTTAAATAGCAAGCATCGTGTCTGGGTCAGAAGTTCGTCTCTGCGGTTTGCGATTTACGATCCCTTCCAGCAAAGGTGCTCTCAAACACGACAGGAAGGGGTGAATTCCAATATTTCTTTTCAGGTTTTGTATTTAATTTTTTTTTTAAGAACATTTCTGTGTTTTCTGTCCAAATACTAGCTGTGCAGGACAAGAAATGTCAGCAGAGATAAGAGAGGTGTGGAAAAAGGAGGAGGTGAGAGGGATTGGAATAGCTTCATTCATCATAAGGTGGCCTGCCATCTCTCCCACCTCTCTGATTTTTCATGATCCAGGAGGATTGGGTTTGAGGTCTTGCTGTCCCTTGAAGAAGAAGAATAGTGAGAGAAAGAGAGAGAGAGAGAGAGAGAGAGAGAGAGAGAGAGATAATTTTATAGTTACCAACTCCCATATTTACTCCAAAACAGAAACTAAACATCTGTATTTTAATTACAGAAGCCCGTTTCTTTTGATGTTCCTGGTGTATGCAAAAGAGAGAAGAAATAAAATTAGCTTTTGCCTTTTTTTGAGTCAGGCAAACATGAAGTACCTGAATACCATTAATATAATCCTAAAGGTTATAGAATTACTTTAAACTTCAACAGAATGTTCTTTCTGTTTGTTGGTTTGCTTTTGCTATTCCCTTGTGAACAATCTTCCCTCTGGTGTAATTTCATTTGCTTCATATTCATATTTTCATCTTCTTGTCATACAACATTTCACAGTGCTTCACAAATGTATACACTTATGTGCTTGGGGCTTGAAGTGAAAGCTTTTGATATCAATCCAAACACATTTAAATTGCAGCGGTGTCAAATCCAGGTCCAGAAAGTAAAATCCTTGCCACAGTTTGGCTTTTGCCACAAGCCCTCCTACTCAGCCAGCACCGGGAGCTCGTTAGCCTGCCGGATGAGTAGTAGCACTTGTGGGTAAAGCCAAACTGTGGCATGGTTTATATTTTTGGGAGTTGGATTTGATAACTCTGTTCAATTATCATGATCCAATAGTTCCACTTCTAGCTAAGTAAATTAAAAGGCAGTTTGATGGTACATAACCCGTCTGTCAACAAAGTCTTGTAGTTATTTTTCTGATAGCTAACAAGCAAACGAACAAAAGCAGCTCTCACAATTAAATCATCCTACCTGTAATTTGGATCAGCACCCAATTGTTCATACCTGTAGTTGTAAATACCTGCTTTTTACTTATGTCTGACTGTTTTTATTTTAATTGAGGTAAATGGTTATCTAAAGTCTCTGGTCACAATTAATTGATACTTGTAGGTACGCGCCACAACTTAGACCTGCTTTTAGCAATCGCTAATGTTTAGTCTATTTTCAAGTTGGCTGGTAAGCCGGGGGCATATAAAAGAAAACACCCTCAGTCCGCCGTAACTCCCACCATAGCGCAGCCAAACTCCCAAACAAGCTACAGGAGGCTTGCACCAAAATCAAGATACGCCAGTTTTTATGCCAGTGCGTTGTTTAAAAAAAAAAAAAGGGAAAAAAAGAGCCTTAAGAGTACAGTGGCAAGCGGTCAGACACAGCACAGCCTTTTTGTAGCATTTCTCTTCGCTGCACAGCTTCCAGTATATTATAGGCAGATTTCCCCCCCCCCCCCCCCTTTAAAATCAGCTTTCTGCCTCAATGTGTTGCCATGTTATTCTAATCTGCCCAGGACCTTCAGAATCGGTAGGGCTTTTGTTTTTGTTTTTTCCCGTCAGTCGACTGTAGACACTGCTCGCACTGAAATAAGTTTGTGTATCCCCAAAGGCATTTCTATTGTTTCAATGTTTCATCTAAATGGAACTGACATTTTGGGAGCCCAAATCTGATCATTTTTTCAGAGTGATTAAATTTGAAAACGCCACTGTCGTATTTCTTTGTGTACAACTCATACACACCTTTCCTGACATGATGACGCCGTAGTCCCAGTTCTTGCACAACTGTGCACTAAGACCACCGCCATCGGCAACCTGTAGTTTCCTCGGATGTTCTTTAGCTTGGTGGTGATATGAGCTTTTGTTAGGCATCAGCATTGTTAGGAAAATCCTTGTCTGTCAAATGCCTCGGATAGTGTACCTAAGATGTGTCAGTTGCGTTTGTATATTTTGACTGGCAGGATTCCCAGTCAATACTCGCCTGTAGTTTTCAAGTTTTTAAGTCAAGTGTGACTTGAAACCGACGTTTTACTCATCATAAGTCTACACAAATATATCCTTTCTAGCTCGCTTGGCATTCTCCGCTACTGTTATGATTTTTCTTCATGTTTTTTTCAGATAAATATCGATTCTGAACTGCTCTTGAAGATATACAGTATGTGGCACTGTTGCTGCGATGTTATATTGTGTTTATGGTTTGTTTTGATGGTTTCTATAACTACAACATGTTAGTGTTGTTATTGGGAGGTTAATTAAGTCGGGAGTAAGCACCCACAGAGGGCCCAGGTACCAAATTCAAAGCTCGCCACTACCAACATTTAATGGTTTCTTCCTACTTATGATCCACCGTACCATGAACGTTAGAGAACATTGGTAAAGTCGTTTTGTGTCATCCTGCTGCCAAACTAATCAAAGTTTTTAAGGTTAAATGGTGAACCTAATCTGCGTTAAAAAAAAATACCGCTCCACTGACAACACCCACCCACCCCCGCCCACATTTTTTTGTTTACAAGATATCCAAAGTGTAGTAAAATTAACTCAAATTAGTGAATCAGTCCAATTTTGCACCCAGCATTTTTAAGGGTGTTTTGTGTTGGATGGCCATTAAAAAGCAACATGGACAAAAATCCTTGCAAAAAACATCAGATTGTTGGTGGTAGTTTCCACATGTTACTTGTATACAACACGATGGTTAGATATTGGTTTTGCAACAGATGAAATCATTTGAAGTTTTGCCGCAATATTGCAGGGAGATGATCAGACGTGGTTGCATCCTGCAACAACTGGTCAGATCAAGAGGTGCGAGGCACGATCCATGCTGATCATTACAGCTTCCCGCTGTCACTCACTGAGCATGTTATCCGCCCTCACCCTTTGCTTAATCACTCACTCACTCACTCACTCTCACACTCAGTCACTGCAGTCACCAAGACAGGCCATCAGTGGCACTTTTCTTCAAAGTAACAACAACACTGCCCCCTTTTGGTCGCTTGCTCATCTGCCACTTGGACAAGATGATGTCAAATATGAAAAATGACTCCTACCAACAATTTCTTACTGATTTACAATTTTACTTTGGGGGGGATAAAATAAAGATGGTTAATATGGAGAAATGGTGGAATCTGCTGAACGTTGGCACACTTTTGGGTCGGACTGACTTGGCTCCATTCCAGGCTGAATCACTGCCACTCTGTGCTCATTACTAAGACAAGGCCATTTGACAAGTGCTGAAAACTGCGCTCGTGGGAGGTTTAAGGCCGGACTGTGTCATCCCAGAGGGGCGAGTAATTATCTGTTATGATCACTGGTAGACGACATGAGCCCCCGTGACAGCTTTTTGTTGTTTTGATCTTTAAGAAGATGACCAGAGGCCTGCAAGGATGATTAAAAGAGTGCCTGCCCTCCTCGTGTCTTTGGAGAAAGCAGCGTGATGATGCCCGGGTGATTTCTAAGGATGCACCTTAACAGCAGGAGTGACAAAGGAATGGAAATGACAGAAAAGAGCATCTTGAGAAGGTGGCGGCGAGAGGTTTGAGGCCCCTCCAAGTCCTCCTCCGCGGCTTTGTTGCTTAGAGACATTTGGATGAAATTCAAATGAGCAGGAAACAGAGGGGCGGCTTGTTGTGCAAACCAGTTACACAAACATGCAAAATTATGATTATGGCGGATCGTCCAATGTATGCATGAGCATGCAGTGACGTTTATGAATAATTAGGGTTCCCAGAAAAAACATGTACAGTATAACCAAAGCCAAGAAAGGAGCGCGATAAAATAAAATACAGCCAAGATTCTTCCTCAAAGTTGAGAAGAGGATAAATAGACAAAGCTTCAAGGCTTAACAGTTGACGTGCTCGTGTCTAAGCTGCCAGTTGGTGATGATTGCTTGCCGTTCATTCATCAAGCTACTGCTGGGAAAGTTTTAATTAGAGCCCAGAATGTCAGCCATTCCCTTACAAAGGCTTAATGGGATTTGGGTGTTTCAGGCTCTCATAGAGTTCCTCTGACACCCTTGTAGTTCTATGACAAGTCTCGGATTACACCGAGGATGGTTTATTCATTTTCAGTGCACTTTATGGCCAGTTGTTTTCATCTTGGCCCTTAAAGCTTTTTTCTTGTTTACGCCCTGCTAAAAATAAACATGAAACATTGGGTTTGTAGTGTGAAGGAAAGCTGAGATGCAATAAAAGTCAGAGAGAGAATGAGGGAAAAATGCATCTCCTGAGTTCTTTCTTTTTTTGCAAAGAGATGAATTAGAAATGTGTGGGTGTCTCAATACGCTGGTCTTAAAATCCCCTTGCTAATAGCCCCTGTGTGTCGGGAGAGACGAGTCCAGATTTCAGCATTTCATCTGCAGTGTTTGTTATCTTTGTTTTTATCGCTTGATTTCTCCATGGGCCATAAACTTTTATAATGAATATACACAGATGGAACATTTTTATTCAACAAGAATACAAGTGCAAAGATAAAAATGCGGTACAATAAAGTGCCACGTGGGTGGAATTCACATTGTGCTCGCTAACGCTGTCAGAGTCGGAAGCTGTTTGTTTTTTATTGAAATTACTTTAAATAATGTACAATGCACGGCTATAGTTCTGCATTTTTCTCTTAGACATTGAAAAACAAAAAGCATGTGTCCCTGTATAACTTAACATTGCAGATGCACAATTCAACGATCAAAAAATCATAAAATACGATTTGATATATCATGTTATTTAGCTACACCGGATAATAGTTTTACTTGGGGTGATCAAATGTCTTTTGCCCGGACATGTCCATATTTTTACATCAAGACAAGGCGTCCGTTTTTTTTTGTTTTTTTTTTTTAAATTTTTTTAAATTTGTTTTATTTTATTATTATTATTTTTATTATTATTTTTATTTTATTTATTATTATTATTTTTGTTGTTGTTTTTTTTTTTTTGTGTGTTTTTTAACTAGGCAGAGTGCGCCATATTGTTACAGCGGACTGCTCCCAAGTCGATCGAGAGGGTTGTAGGGGGGGAAAAGGCGGGCTTTGCGTGTGTGTGTTAATATTGTTGTATATTAAAAATGTTGTTGTTGTTGTTTTTGGAAAAATGTAGGTCAACTATACGTACCTCACTTCGTGTGCCTTCAAAATAAGGTCCCATGCTCTGTTGGCTACCCAGAATTGTTGCTCACTGGTAGTGCGCTGTGCTCGCAAAACAGATATGTGATTGCTAAATCAAGTTTATTTATATTGCCCTTAATCACACAAGAGTCTCAAAGGGCTTCACATGCCCACAGTTGACAAATCTCAACGACATCCCCTAATCGAACCACAAGGAAAAACTAAAAACAAAAACTGGCACACAAAAAAGAGAAACCTTGAGAAGGGACAGCAAACGGGGTGTGGGTTTGATCAGTTGTAAAAAATTTTTTTTTAAATGAAACAAAAAAAAGTTGAATGCGGGATTGGTCTTAGAACCGTCTGTCATTAATTATTCATTTGGCAAGTAAGATCCAAAAGAGTTCTGTTTTGTGTTTTATTTTCTACCTATTCAGAAGAGGCATATGTTATCTATGATTAAACTTTAAGTTGGGCGTGTCCTCTTTCGTGGAAATCAAAATAATGGTCACCCTATTTTACTACACTAAAATAATGGGATTGTACAGTAGACAGAGAGTCAAATTAAATCCATATTTGACCTAAACATCAGGTTTAAAGATGAGGTTAGGCTGATTTTGTTATGTCACCCGAATTTTACCTTTGGCACTTTTCAACAATTGTATTTTCAGAGGCTAATTTTCAATTAATTTCAGCTTTTTAGGCTAAAGCATTTTATAGTTGGGTATAAGAACACTGTACGGTGTGTAATCCTTAATGAACAAGTCAAACCCTAACGTGTAGTGGGAACAAGTGCAAAAAGAATACTGAACAAAGCAAATAACAGATGTGTTGGGATTTTATACAAGGTTGGAAGGTAGGGTGCAAAAATAGGTGTGCACAGTCATTGTGTGTTTATGTTGTTGACAGCTTGTTACCACCACCCAAGTGATCAAAAAGTGACTTTATTTTGCACATTCTCTTTAGTGACAGGCAATAACTCGTTTGACTAGGATCTTTTCATCATTGTGCCTGGCTTTTGGCTCCTGTTATTCTCTATAGATAACTTTCATAGTAGAACATATGTTTTATGTTTAAATATTATGTTGCACATTCACTTTAAGCGATATGAGTTTAAATAATAACTCCCCTAAGATTAGCATTTTTTATCATTGTCTCTGGCTCTTGGCTCCTGCGATTCTGTATAGTCAACTTTTACAGTAGAAAATAAACACATATACTCATAACCTGTAATAGTATTTGAAGTATTTGATGTAGTGTATCCTTCTTAAAGGTCATATGCTGCACTTTTTTGATTTATTTTAATTATAATCTTTGATGTCAGTCGGATTTGCAAGATAATTTGGGTTGGCTCAGGATGCCATTTTTCAAATTATTCTAGTTGGTAAAAAAATAAATAAAGACTGTCATCTAGGAAGGTTGTATTTCTTAATAACTTTCCATATGTTAATAAGCTTTGCTCTGAATGGATCACTGTTCTCAATTTTGAAGATGGAAATAAGTGAGCCAATGATTGGTAGTTGGCAATATCTTGTGGTGGTCATGTCTGGTCTTACTATCATTTGTGAAGCAGAATTCTTCAAGCAATAGTGACTCACACCAGCATAATGAGCTATTTGATACACGGACACCCTGAGCGCCAAGCCTGTATAAGCTTTTGTGGCTGCACATACAGTAGTACATATAGTATTTTGAGTAACAATCAAGGAAAAATCATGTTGCTACGAAAATATGACGTCATTTATTCAAGATTACTTAAATGAAAATCGTGCGCGACATAGATTGCTTGCGTGCATTTTGGTAACAATGATTGCAAGCTTTCATCCTTAGGTACATTGTAAATTCTAAATATAGTTAAATATAGGTGTAAAACACTTCTATGTATACTTATTATATGGCTTGGCGGCGGCTGGCTGTGTCTCGCTTGCCTGAACTTCGGAAATGTTTTTAGTGTGTATGAGACGTTGAGCTTATGTTTACAAAGTCATCACCACAAAAGTGTGCCTGAACACACCACAATTCCAGTTCTGAAATGTTTAGGAATTTATTCAAAAATAAATCAAAGTCATTCATTCTTCAACTCCTCCGAGTTTGGCAGGTGATGCAAAAAATGTTGTTTTGTGGATCATGTCATACTTTATGTTACGCATAAATCAATAGAAGAAAAGAAAAAAAGGATTCTGATGGCATCAGACCTTAAAAAATAGCAAGTGGTTTTATTCCAATCAAGGTCATCTCACATCATTTATATTTGATTGAAAACCTGACTATACTATGATTTAATTTCCTGCCATCTAGTTGGGCCGAACCTTTCATTAAATTAAAAATATATATATCACGTTGGTAATCCATCACAGCTTGTCTATGCATTCATCTTGTGTTAGTGTGGTCTACTGCAGCATTACAAGAGAAATGACCACATTTAAATCTTGCACGGTTGCTTTTTGTTAGTCCAGGTTGATTTGCTGACAGTTTAATTGGTGACTGAAATGCTGTTTGGCAGTCTGATCTGAAACAGATCAATCCATTTCCCCCCGGGGGTCCTGACTTAGAAGAGACAGGATGGTGTCTTAAATCTCAACGGCTATTGGAAGTAGATACATTTGACCTCACTAACCCTCAAAGTCCCAGTTTACTCTGTATTCACATCGCCTCGTCTCAAGGTTTCTTGGGACTGAGGAGAGGTGAATTTCAAATGAAATGGAAGTTACTTGGTTGCGTTTTTCCGTATGTTGCAGTGTCTTTGTGCGGAAATAAGCTCAAGACAAGGGCTGTGTCCTTGCAATCATTTGTGATGACTCACAAATATCAGGACAACCCTCAGATAATGCACACATGACTGTGTGTGCTTCATGAAGCTTTGTGAAGCTTCATTTTCCCATCACTAGTTGGGTGAAAATCATGGGTATACTCTGGACCAGGCTTCTCTAATCCGGATCCTAGGGGCTGGAATCGTGCAAGTTTTAGATGTCTATGTCCTCCAACACACCTGATTTACATGATCAGCTCATCAGCAAGCTCTGTAGAAGCCTGATAACATTCCTGATCTTTAGAATCAGGTGTGTTGGAGGACGGAATAATCTAAAACCTGCAGGAATCTGTCCCTCAAGGATCAGGATTGGATAAGACTGCTCTGGACTAAGCGCCAGTCAGGGATGAAAAGACATTAGGCCCAATCCCAATACCGCCCCTTCCCCATCATCTCGTCCCTCCCCCTTATGAATGCGCGTTCACGCGGACAAAGGAGTTTCCCAATTCTCCGTAAAATGTAGGGCAAGGGTTAGAGACGAGGGCAAGGGTTCCTTTTCACGAAGATAGATCCCAACCTCGCTAGGTTCTCCCTTACTACAGTCACGCCCCCTCGGCAACACCGCGGGAAGCAATGGCGGAAGTATAACAAAATGCAGGAGACACGTAAATGTAAGTATGCTAATATTTGTTGAATGTCATAGTAATGCTAGTGGTTTTATCGAATGTTCTATACTTTGGCAGAAATTGGCACAATTTTGTGTTTTGGTAAACGCTCGCTATTGTCGTGTCCATTACGTCACAACCAGCAAGCAGCTGCGGCGGCTCAAGGTGACGACGTAGCGGATTGGATAGCGCCAGTACATCCTAGAGGGATTTTTTTTGGGGTCTAAGCCTCCCCAAAGAAGTAAAAGGGAGAGGGAAGAGATAAACGAGACGAAGGGTGCAGGGTGAAAAGGAAGTAATGGGATTGGGCCTTAAGCAAAAATTCATACCTGGATCCTTTGGACTGTGTCTGCTCCCATCATAAACTACATTTGTCATCAAAAGTTAATCTAAATTAAGTCTCTGCATTTGGGGCAAGTGGGGCCAGGCAGATGGCGCTGTTGAGCACTATGCAGGCTCATAATTGGTCCTCTTTAGAACTAATAATTTATGAAATGTTATTTTATGAAGAATAATAATATTTGAATAAATACCAATTACTGGTATGTTTGTAAGGTAATTTCGTTATAAACATATTATGTATAATACAAAGCCAAGTTCAATGGTCTAACTTTATAAACAGGAGAGGGCCGGTTCCATGAGTGGATGAGCCACTTGAATCGCACTGCGCATGTCCCAAGCTGCTCGTCCAATTGAAATACAGGACTGATGTCACGTGACGTCAAGACCCAATCAACACACGCTCAGTTCTGTTTCGTCCCTCCCGACTGCCAGGTGGCGGCGGTTTTGAAAACAGCACACTGTCATACAGCAGTAAACTAGATTGGTTTTCATCATGAGCAAAAAGACTAGTGATAGAAAACCAACAACAATATGAATGAAGTAGATTCGTTGATGACGTCGCTCAAGAGAGAGAGGCAGCGCTGCAAAAACGGGAGGGGGCAAAACACTGCAGCTGTCTCGTTATGAAGGAAGTTTGTTGTGGCTCAACTTAAGTGAAGGTGAGATTTTGCAAGAGTGGCCACCTTTACGGCAGCACTGCTTGTTGTGGACAGCACACTTTTCAGTAATTTCAGCAAAACGTTTCCATGTGTTGAATTTGAAGCAGCAAAGAAAATCCGGCGAATTGGAAATAAAGTCAAGATAGAAACTGAGCTAAAAGCACTGGTGAGTAGCATTTTTATTTTGAACTAGGGCTGCTCGATTATAGACAAAATAATAATTACCAGTTATTTTTGGTAATAATTGAAATCACAATTTTAAAACATTTAAAAATATTAAGACAAATAAAATGATACACTATAATTATGTAAGTTCCTTTTGGAGCAAAAAAGATTTATTAAATTAGTCATTTTAAAATAAAAAAAAGGTGCAAATATATAAATTTAAACAATTCAAAATGAGAATCTTCTTTACGATTACGCCAATTTTGTAATTGTGGAGTGTAAAAATTGAAATTGTAATTGGATTTCGATTAATTTCACAGCCCTATTTTAAACCATTCAAAGGTTAGCCTTAATTTGTAAGGCTATAAATAAATGGTAGGCTACTTCATTTATATATCGCTTTCCCACTGAATTGTGATCTTGAATTAAATTAGAATTGATTGTGTGGGCTTTGCTGCTTGTGGATGTAAAGTGCCCACTTTTGTGCCCCACTCAACTTTTCATGCCACTGATTAAGGGTGTCCAAACTTTTTTGTTTGATGGCCACATACAGAAAATCAGAAGGACACATGGGGCCACATAATGTTATGAAGAGAAATTGTGTTTAGTCCTAAAAAAATGTTTTTACAAAAAAATCTTTGTGTTTTTGCATTTCTAGAAAAATGCATATACAGCAATGTATTTGTTACAGTGGCACCCTCCCTTCTTAGTTTGACCATTACCAAATTTGTTTTTATTTTTATTTTTATTTTTTTTACTGTGTCAAATGCCATTTTTAGTACTGTGTTTATTGCTGGCCACTGAAAAATGGATGACGGGCGTATATGGCCTCAGAGAATCACAAGACAAAAATCTCACCCATCCATTTTCAATGCTGCTCATCCTCGTCAGGGTCGCTGGCCAATACAGAAAAAATTAATGTAAAACATTTTGTATTTATATAATGTCATCATCCGTGTCATGTATTATGTGTTTATTGACCAATCAGCTCCTCAACGTGCTCGCATCTGTCTACCTGTACTTTATGACCTGGTTTATTCAGAGGCCTTTAAACTCTCCCGGTAGTCTCGTGGCTCTTTCAGCCTTCCGCACGTTCCCTGTAGATTTGTTAACATCTTCCGTCTTGCAAAGCCTCCGCACTGAAAGTAGCCATCCACGAATCACGATGCGTTGTTTGTCTCCTTGGGTTTGTTTGGCTCGCTGATTTTTGCACATGGTTCCCCCTGCCTCCCCTTAGTGTGACAGTTTGTGAAATGAAGCAGAAAAATAGCCAAAGGCTAATAAAGCTCAACATGATTTAGAAATATGGATTCAAATTATGCTGCAGACCTTGAAATTAGACCCCAAAAAGATCTCTCGCGCCACTTGTTTATCTCACTATGAGTTTTTTTTTTCAAATTTTAACATACAATCTTTTCTATATGAATTCACTGTGTGACAGTGTTTTTATTGGGTTATCCGACACCGCCAGTCTCTTAAAAGATGTTGTTGTTTTTTTTTGCTAGTTGCAGTAAATTTAGAAATGTGTTATGGATGTGTTTAGGGTTGGGTCATGGGGTCATTGTGTTGTTGTGGTCCTGTATTTGTTGTTGTTATTTGTGATGATGATGTTGTCAGTTGCTATGCAGTTGCTATGACGCTCACTCTTAGGTCCCATATTTAGGTCCTGTATTTGTGACTCTTATTTTGTCATATAGGCTTTGTTTAAGTCATAGAGAATTGCGCAATACCTTAGCAATATTTACTGAATGACACTTTTGTCAGTTTCTCGTAGTTTGTCGAGGTTTGGTGTCAACACAATTTGCATCGTCAGTTACCACCCAGAAACAAAAACCCTTCCCAACTTTGCATCTTGAGGGGGTAAAATTTTTTTTTTTAAAAATCCAGCCTGGCAATGTGTTGGCCCGGACTTCTTTTCATGCAGTCTGTATGTGTTTATTTATTCATTCACTCTCCTGTCCAGGGGGAAAATGCTACTTTGTTGTCATCCTTCCATGACCTTTACATCCTTTACATATTTTCTGTGGCATTTTGATATGGGTGGACAGGGTGGGCGGGCCCTAAGGTAATACACAGGTTCTGTGCAACTTGGCTGAAACGTGCGTGTGTGTGTGTGTCTGTGTGTGTCCTAATTCAGCAGAAGAGCCTAGAAGGCAGAGAAACACGGTACTCTCTCATGGTTTGGCTTTATTGCAGCAGTGTGAGGCTATTATCAAGCCAAGGCAATAGAGGTGAGGAAAGGGGGCCCTGTAATAGTTTTTTATAGGTTCACCACTGCCCTGTCTCTGCCCCTGGCATTTATATGCCCCTGGAGGTGTTGCAAATGATTTTAAATTAATAAGCAGGTGCAGGGTGGGCTGCTGGTGATGAGCTTGGATGCCCTAATGAGATGAAAGTGAATAACTAGACTTACTATGTGGCCAAAGCTATTTTTTTCTTAGTGTTTTAGCCCTCGGGGTGACCAGCAGTCATATTCGGGGGGCGGGCAAACCTGAGCCAAGGCCTAAACATTTGTCACCTGTAAAATCAGCGAGGGAACAGCTTCACTCATTTATTTCACCGATTCAAATCGATAAATCAGTTTGGATTTGGCAAACCAAATGGAATTGTTACCTTTTAAAACCGTTGCATCCTTGAATCATATCGCACCCCATATACCAAGATACATATCGAATCATCTTTTATGAGAGATGCAAACCTAGGGCTGCTCGATTATGGAAAAATTACTCATCACAATTATTTTGGTAATAATTGAAATCACGATTATTCAAACGATTATTTATTTTTTGTTCAAAACAGGAAAATGTTTAAACATTTAAAAATATTAAGACAAATAACATTATTTGAAACACTATTAATTCTGTAAGTTCCTTTGGGACCAAACAGAATTTATAATAATATATATTATTTATGTTAGAAAAAATGTGAAGTTGGGGTGCAGCGTGGCTTGTGGGGTGCAAGCTAGTTTTGACTTTGTGTACCAGGAAATAATTTGTGTGGGTGTGCCTCAAAACAACTCAAAATTAATATTATTAGGACAGCAGCTATCGAAAATTTAGTATCCGGATATCCTAATGAAAATTCTAGCGAATAATCGGGTATTTGGATAGAAATAAAAACATACCTCTATATACTTTTTTGGTTAAAGAACAAATTATAAATACATAAGTTAAAAAACATTTGCATGTAATAATTAACAACCAACTGGTTTTCATTTATAGATAATCAACTCTTCTTTTTTTTACTTAAACTGTGCTTGTCAGCAAACTATTTTCCTCTGAAACAGCAAGATTTTACACAAATCTCTCCCCATAGATTTTGGTCAATGGAACTAAAGTAAGACCCACAATAGCGATTTTGTCGGCTAAATAAATAGCACATTTGAGTGAGCCTGGTTCAAGTGTTTAGTAAGAACAGCAAATTAGTCAGGCTGTCAGCATCAAAGTGTGCACAGTCCATCAATCCATTTTCTGAACCGCTAATCCTCACGAGGGTCTAGCTGTCTACGGGCTGTAGTATTTACGACTTTGAAAAGCAATCAAATGGCTGCAGCACTTTACCGCTGCTAGCTAGCGCAGCTAGCTTGCTGATTGGTGCTAGTAGCTAGCAGCAGGCGCCGTGCAATACAATGTCAGCATAATTATGTCTTAGTGCTCTTAACTGGAGCTTGAACGTGACTTCAGGTCTAAGTTTGTGTTAATGACGTCTGTGGCAACAGTTTAGGGCATTTATATGGCTCTGAATAGACGAGCACATCGTCAGCCCTTACACCGCAACGACACGCTTCCGGAAACAACTTCAAAATAAAAGTGCTACAATGCATTAATCGACATATAGTACTTAGATAAGGTTAATTTTGAAATTGGGTTTCTCACAGCGTTAGCCCCATGTACATATTAGCTTGACTACGACTATCTCAGCGGGAATCCGAGGCAGAAATGACAAGGACTTGTTTCACCCTTAATATTAATAATCGTTTTTGTATGATTATGCCAATTTTGTAATCGTGAAGGGTAATAATCAAAAATCGTAATTGAATATTGATTCATTGCACAGCCCTATGTACACTAAGTATAAATAGTATAAATCGGTTTGATGTCGCTGATGATTTATTGCTTCTTTGAATCTGAATAACTTGTATAGTTAGGCCTTTAGCAAGCTTTTACATGTTGCATATTAATAAACGTGACAAAAGCTACAGACGTACCATATCAATTATTGTAATCCCACTTAACTGAGACGAATGGAACCGTTACACTTTGAAATCATTACATCCTTGAATCATATTGTACACCAGGTATCAAGAAAAGAATACAATTTTCACATGGAATAAAAACAATAAATTTCACAGAGATGTGATGCACGCATGTTAACGTGATGAAATGCTTTCACGTGACCTACATGTGAAAAGCAGAAAAGGGAAGCAAATGGTCGGTACAATGCTATGTCGGGCCTCCAACTTTTCTGGAGATTCATTTATGTCTATATCCAATCCAGATCAAATACCCCAAAATATTGTATTTCATAAATAAATAGCCTACAGTCAAATCAACACAATCTTGTTTTAAAAGAACAACAACAGTATGTCCTTGACGAACACCCATCCTCAATGCTTTCTGCTTTTCGGGTACTATCGAGGCAAGCCCTGTGCTATTTACGCCACACCAGCTAGCTAGCAATTTGCGTCGGCTGACTACTAAATAAAATAATAATAAAAATAAACAAGACGGAAAAGCCATGCTAATTGCCAAGCTAAATTTAACATGAAAATGTGAAACTCCGGAACTAAGTGCTTTAAACAAGTAGCCTACACTTTTAACAGAAATATGGCTGGAACCATGTAACATATTAGCATATTAGCTTATATATTAGCAACTTTGAACAGCCAAATAGGTCAGTGTAATAAGTGCCTGGAGAAAACTGTAAATGATTTATTGTATGTTATGGGCATGTATGTAAAAATACTCAAGGAATCTGTCTCCGGTAGTATGAGCTTTACATACCACCGTGTGATTTACACATGCGCAGTTGCTTGCACGTGTTTCTAAACTGGCTCGAGAAGAGTTTTTGACATAGTTGTAAGTTTGAGGATAACGGGTGTGCAACATTTGACACTATTGACAGCAATATATTAACTCTTTGACTGCCAAAAACGTTAAATGACGTTTAGTAAAAACCTACGGAGGGCCGCCAAGGACGTTAAAAGACGTTCTCCAATTTATTTATTTTTTTGGGGGAAAACGGGTGGAGGAAAGCCTTAGCCAGCTGTGGTGAAAGTTTCAAGCAGATCTAGTTAGCCTAATGACTATTTTTGGCCCGTAAATGGCAGCAATGACTCTCTTTTGACAAGATTGGGTAGGCGTCAGTAGAAGACGTGAGGCGGAGCTAGATGGCTGAGGAAGCGAACAATGGCGACCGGTTGCAAGCAGCTCACACTTGGGAATTTTTTTTCAAAGACGAAAGGCATCGACCAACGCTAAAGAGCACATTGATGATGACGATGATCATCATCGATGATGATGATGGTGTTTGGTGATTGTTTTGTCAAATTGTTACACTGTTGAATGGAAAAAAACATATTTTGCAATCTAAAAACACTTTTTCATTGTTGGTGGTGGTGTATTACAAAAAGTAAAGCACTATTTAGGTGTTTGTGGCATCATTCATGGACAAAAAAAAGTGTAGAATTCACTAGAGTGCATGAAATAACATTGTTTCACAAAAAGCTCTTTTTCTCCGCTTTTTGTTTCAAAACAGAGCATTTCGGTGAAACTAACCATTTTCTATTGTTGATTACTGAAGAACGGAATAAGTTAGAAACAAACGTTTTCTTTCTGATGAAAGATGAGAGTTCAATCTTTCATTTGGTAGTATATGTGTTTCCATAGTCCAAACACAACATTTTCTGTGGACCTTGAAAGATCAGTCAAAATGCTTAAATCGGCTGGCACTGGCGACATCCCGTTTCTGAAAACGTCTGGCAGTCAAAGAGTTAAAAAATGGGCACATTATTTTTTTTTCCAAACAGTATAATAAACTAGAAAAATTCCCGCAAGCGTATTGCATTCACTTGAAAAAAAAAAAAAGTCCTGTTTTTCTGACAATTTTTTTTAGGGAGCTTGTTTTTTTAGTATTTTATTTTAATTTTCTTTTTTTCTGAATATTCTTTTCTGTTTTACTGAATATTTTTTCTGTCCAAAAAATATTCCGAAAAACAGGCTGAAAAAAATTATTCCAAAAAACTGAAAAAAAACTAATATTAAAAAAAAAAGATCCCCCCCCCCCCCCGAAAAACAGGCTGAAAGAAATAATTTAAAAAAACTGAATAAATAATAATTAAAAATAACAGAAAAAAAATATTCTAAAAAACAGGCTGACATTTATTTTTTTTTTAAAATGCAAAAAAAAAAAATTGCCGAAAAACAGAGCTGGTGTTTTGTTTTTCGGAGTAATTTTATTTTATTTTTTTACCTCTGAACTCCAAGTGAGATTCGCTAATAGCGGACACTTTCCCGCATACCTCCATATGCAATAAGATGGTCATGTTTACTTACTCGCTCTCAGTAAAGGAATTAATGTGTATACTGTATTGTAGTTTATTCTCTAATCTCTGAGGGAAAACCCCTTTAAAAAATACTCAGAAAAACTGAAAAAAAAATCAGAAAAACAGAAAAATAATTATTTAATAAATCAGGGAAAAATTACTCAGAAAAACAGAAAAAAAAATCAGAAAACAGAGAAAAATATTCTTTTTTCTAAACAGAAAAAAAAAACTCAAAATAACAAAGCTACCCCAAAAAATTTGTCAGAAAAACAGGACTTTTTTTTTCAAGTGAATGCAATACGCTTCCGTAATAAATTATATATTGTAGTTGATGCTGTAAATTTTCTCATTAAAATACATCATTGTAACGTATCCTTATTCATCAATGTTCATCAACAAAACACTCTAAGTACTACTTCTGATTGAATAAATTAAAGTTAACCAAATATGTTAGCATTGACAGGAAAAACTTATTTTTAGGCCATGGATCATTAGCTAGGGGATATCTTAAGAAAGTAGCAGTCTTCTTCGATGCTTTTGGCAGGATTTGACTTTTAGACTATACCTGACTACTGCCCACTCCCATGAACAGGACGTTTCATTCCAGGTGTTTGGATGTGGGCAGAGGAGGCGCAGGTTGGGAGGTTGAAGTAAACAGCATGTGTGCATGCATTTTTATGCAACATCCTCTCCCCTCCCGGATCCTGTTTGGCAAGTTGCCTTCTTACCAGAAGTAGCCCGTTCAGAATTCCACCTACACATACAAAAGGTTGCATGCACATGAAGGCCCGTGTACTCCAAACACAAAAGGGAACACAGCAATCATCTGCAATGGTTCAAAAGAGCAGATTGTCATGCGGCATCAGTGATTATGATTAGGTTTACATTCACATCAAGCCTTCGAGTTCATGCAATCACATAAAAAGTAGCTTCTGAATTTATGGGGCTATGAAGAAATGTTTCAAAGTTTTCTTCCAAATTCTCTGGCAGACAGCAGGATCTCATTAGATTGTTCAGTAAGTGTTCTGTTGCAGTAATAAATTTAGAGAAGTTCAGTCTCATAGAATTAATTACTTTTTCCAACTTTTCAGGAGTCTCATTTATTTCTGTATCCAATCCAGATTAAAGCCCGAAAATGAACATGCTTGCAGACTGCAAAGCAGTTATTAGTTTAGGATGAAGATTACTTTGTGGATAAACTGAATTATTGAGGGTTCATTAGGTCACAGTCTCTCCTCCTTCAGCAGCAACTTTGGTAAATCTGCAGATTTGAAAAATATGACAAGCATCTCCCACTGCTTTTCTAGGCCATAGCTAATTTGAGCATTAGTCATTACAACAGTACAGGCTTTCATTTCTACATCCAGCTCTAACAGCAGCAAACACACGTTGCCAATATATAGTAAGGGTGTGTGTTTTTTATGACACTCTCAATTATGTAACACTGAATTGACAGGATTATTTGCTCTAAGCCATTCATTTGGAATCCTAATTATTTGCTCGATGGCTCATTGTCTAAGCCCTAACCTGTGTTTCAAAACCATCGCATTCTAGCTGATGAGAATGGTCCCCTTGTGGTCTGTGAATCTGGAGAGACTCCTCGTTTCGATGCTTTTGTATTCCACTCATGTTGTCAAGCTCAGGCAATGGAAATACAGTGCACTCACATTGTAGCTAAATAAGATCATCAAAATATTGCAAACAGCTCTCTGTATACCGCAGTGCAGTTCTACATAGATTAAACACATCGTTCGATTCAAATCATAACTAGGCGTTGATATCATTGTTGGCTTTCAAATATGACTCTTGTTTGAAATCTTCTTAGTGTTATGACTGTGTTTTGGGTTGGGTCATATGTCATGTGTTTTTTTTCCCCCAAAGCAATCTGAATCCAGTCCTGCTCTCTGTAGTTTGTATTTTTTTTACATAAAGACGCTCTTTCTCGCATCCCGTGTCTTGTCTGAGTTTGGGTCCTAACTCTGTGCCTTATGAGACAGTAAGTTTTGTTACTACTATATTGCATAATACTATAGGATCAGGATGTAATAGGCAAAATGTCATTCATACGCTCTTAACCCAAATGGTCAATACAATTGCCAGACCAAAAATGGGTTTTCATCCTTTCATGTTGTTTCCAATAAGAGGGGATTTTTTCCAAAGTGCTTGCATAAAGTAAGTGGTACCCTCATTGAATATTGATGTCACAAGATTGCTGTACATACTGTAATGAAGAGGCCTGACTGTGAGTCTTGTCTACCATGTCTGTTTGTGTCTGTGAGAAAATACGGCTGGTATTCACTGTGGGAAGCATTGAGCTTTTGAATCTTATCTGGGGGTTATTGCGCAAAAAAATAAAAAACAAAAATAAACAATACTGAATGATGTAAAAATAATAATAATAATCTGTCACAATTAATATTTAGGGTTTCATTAATTATTTAGGCCTATTTGGTGTAACTTGAATAATAATTGTATTCATTAAAGCAAAGCTTTAAATGCATTTGGAATAACAGGCAAGGTAAGGACGAGGCAGCTTCATTTATGTAGGGAATAATTACAAGTACAATGTTTAAAAACAAAAGAGCTTAAGACATTTAAAAACAAAGATGGCTTACTAAAATTAATTGAAAAACATACAGTGCAATTAAAAAGATTTTTAAGATTTGTTAAGCACTTTTCAGAGACTACATATGAGACACTTTACAGGGCAACAACAACAAAAAAAAGTGTTAAAACTTTGGCTGTGATTACTATAAGTGTTAGACAGCCTGGTCAAATTCGGCCAGGAACACTGGGCAGCCAGACCTCAAAGATGATCAAAATAGATATTGGTACCCCACAAGGACGTGTGGTAAATCCTTTTTTTTTTTTTTTATTGAGCATGATTAACGATATTTTCAGTAAAATTGGGAAAGGGCTTGGCTTGAAATGTAGAGAAATGTCAAGTTCAGAGAGCTCTGGAATCAGTGGATGGAATGGAGAAATGTGAGGTTTTAAAATAGCAGCCTCAATATCAAATTATGTGAAAAAGGCGATAAAGTGAGAAAGAACTGATAATGTGTTGAGGAGGATGGTCGGGTGTGAATGGGAGCAAATATGAAGACCATGTGCCTGATTGTTAAGACTGCGATTAGGTCATCAGTTGATTATGGTACAAAGTAGTTTCATGTATGGTTCTGAAGCTAAATCAATGCTTGAAAAGCTTGACATATTGCAGTCGGAGGACTTGAACATTTGCTGTGGAGCTTTTAAGACCACCCTAATTTCAGCCTTAGTGGAAATAGGGGAAATGCACCTAAGTCTGAGGTGAACTAAGTTAGGGCTACAGTAGTGAGCTAAATTAAGTGGGACAAGTCCGACTTTCTCAGCCGAGGTGTTTGCTGACAAGGGCAGCATGTGGGCTAAAGAATAAACCATTTCTTTATAGCATCGATCAGTGGTTCAGGAAGTTTGGTCTACAACAGGTACAGTGACAGTGGTGTATGGAAGGTGCTAATGTTTGGTGGTGGTCGGAGGGGCCGTATGCGTACACTGGCAGCCACGCTTATGTCAGCCTGCCCCAGCGTAGCTGTGGCTACTTAAGTAGCTTATTGCCACCACAGTGTGAATGCATCCATTGTGAAGCGTCTTTGAGTGTCCAAAAAAGCGCTATATAAATCGGATCCATTATTATTATCATTATTATTACTGCATACAAAAAGAAAAAGGGCTGATGGGATGAAGCCCAGGCTATAATTAATTATATATATTTTTCTTAAACTAACTGTGTTAGCTGTGGATCTGACATCACCTGTGCTGAGGAAACAGGTAACGACCAATCATGGCTCACTTTGCTGACCAAACCCAGAAAACAGGTGAGCCGTGATTGGTCGTTTTTACTCAGCACTGGTGATGTCATCTTCAGTCGACAGCAAGTGGCAAATTTCGTTTTTTAAAGGTATCAATTGTACATGAAAAATAATATACAAAATATTAACTTTCTACTGCTGAAAATGGCATAAACAAACATCTCTAAAGGAGCATGATATAAGTTTGAGTGTTAAAACAACCGTATTTTTCACCCACACATTTGAAAAATTGTATAATGGACAGGAGGCACTATTATGCCACAACGGCTGTTGACCTAATTTTCCTGTAGAGTCAAATAATGATGAGGGTTTTGGGTACAAAACTTAAGGATTGCACGCTCTGTCTCGCTCCACAGTAGCGGTCAGAAAGCTGAAAGTGTTGGTAGTGTGGGGACGTGAGCGTGGAAAAAACAAGCGTGCACGATAGAGGATATAAAAGTGTGTCGAAATAATAATCTCCCGGTGGCTCCTTTTGTTCGACTATCGGGCCGAAACTTTGGTGACATGCAATGGGAGTTGTCTCCGGAGTCAACTTCGACCCTGGAGGGTAAAATCTCCCCTGCGTTCCCTGACAAGTAGGAAAGGATAACACCTGTGTGACAAAAAGGGCCAAACTGAAGTCGGACAAGCGTCGCGGGAGGACGAGGATCAATATGGGAGTAGCGTTAATGTTGAAGTAAGTGGAAAGATCTGAGAGGACGAAACGGGACCCACAGCTTGCTTTCTTTTTGCTAAAAAGGTAAGACCTCATCACGTAAATGCGATAGTCTATTTATGATGAACAATGCACAATAAAACGACCACTAACAAACGTCTCGGCATTCTGGGCGGAGCCTCATCACTGGCTTCCATTCCGCTTTTCGCCAGAGGTGTCGACAAATCTGCAAAAACTCAGAAAATTAAATATCAGCCTCTTCTCTGCTTTGGCAACTACACGCAAAAGTCGACCTTTAAATGGATGCCCAAAAACACATACCCCTTAAAAAGTGGAGAATACGTCAGTAGACAGTGACAGGAAGACATCGCACCTGAACTATGTCATATCACACCTTTTCCCCGTGTGAAGCCTTGTTCGCGTTCATAAACCAGGTCACAGTGTGCAGAGATCCATCTCCAGGGCCTGTCACCTGTGTTTGTCATGTCGCATCTCACTGGGCCACAGCTCACCAGATGACTGGCTGGTTGAGCTGTTTTAATGCAGCAAGCATACATACACCTGCATAGCTCGACGGGCATTATGCAGCATAACGCTCACTTGCACATCTGTTGAGGAAGCGGCGCCATGATTTATTTATTAGATCCCAATTAAAACTTCAGGAACAAGAGCACTTCAATGGGAATATAAATATCAAATAGAGTGAGCTCTACATGACTACTTAGTCATGCAATCTGGCTTGGGCGCCATGGCATACCTCGCAAAAGAAAAAGAAGCAGAAGATCAGGAAATGAAAGTGGAAGCACTCACATCTTTTGCGCAGCAAAAGAAGCCTTTTATAGCACTCATAATTTCCACCATGTCCTCTACGCTTTCTTCTTTCTTTGGTGCAACAGTAATTTATATTTCATTCTGTTGCTTTCTTTTTCGAAAGGCAAACAGTCTGTGTTTCGTCATGGCCAGCATGCGGGAGGATCGATTGGCTTTGCTTTGTTCCGTGCAAGACTAAATATTGAAGCCAAGAGCAGTGGTGTTTGGCTGAATAAGGATTTCAGTTATCCTTAAAATAGACTGACTTGTCTTCCGAATGTGTCGTTGTGACTGCGGTGCTCGAGCACATCTAATACCTTATACAGTATACATCTGTTAGTTTTATATTTTAGGTGCTCACAGGAAGCCAATCTCACTTTTTTTTTCTGCTGCTGCTTTAACTTAAGTCCTCAATTATTTGTGTTCTAAATAGCAAGATAGGCAGTGTTAACATGCAAGGCACATTGGCCACTTCTTCATAAATTAATCCAGCATGTGTGAAATACTGTACAGGATAAGTAGCATGATCTTAGATTCATTTGAAAGTGATTACGTAATAAATATCGGGAGTTTAAGGAAAGGGGGGGAGGGGCACATGAGAATGAGTAACAGTCATTTCCACAATGATGTAAATGTCAATTATTGATATACTGCACCAAGGCTTGAAATATTTTTCTTCTTCTTTGTGGAACAGTTTTGTTAAGTAGTTTCTTTATTTGAGGAGCAACTTTCTGATTTTGTATGGTTTCATCGTCTTTTAGCAAAGTTCAATTTATATATAAAAAAAAAAAAAGATGATCTTTTGAGAATATTTTTTGTGCAGACCTTAAAAGTAAAAAAACGGTTGTTAAAACGACGAATAACATTACTGATATAAATATTTTTATCACCCGGCTCACCATAACATACTGTAATTCATAACTCAGCCATTTTCACTGAAGCAGCCCCCTTTGCTCCCGACTGTTTTACTACCTTGACTAATTTTGCAAGGCCCACAGAGTATTGTGTTCTATTGTTATAAAAACATGGAACCTATCAAAAGAAAGATTATTCTTTCATCAGGAAAAAAACTATAATTGTATCTGTTTCTATTTTGCAGCAATTAGCATCAATATTCACTTTCCTGGTGAAAACACTGACTGACTGATCTCTTATACTCTGCTGCCAACTGCTGGCCGTTTTTTGTAATAGCTACCATTGCTTTAAGACACCTTTTCATGTCAGAAGCTGCATCAAAGCCTTCTGTATGCTCTTGCATTAAAAAAAAAAAAAAACCTCTAAATACGTTTTTGGAAGGGAAGGACAAAGTATTAAAAAATGTGTTTACACGTCTTTGGGTTTGAATTAGTTTCAGTCTCGTTAGCTGTTTAGCATAGTCGTGAAAAAGACATGAAATTGCCTGCTATTTTGCTATTCTGATAAGTGATATACTCTTTAACGTGGTTAGAGCCAGACTTCTGTGAAAAGTGTACTTGGTCACCCATGCCCTTAATTCTGTTGTTTCACGATTACATGATGATGTTAGGTTATCTTTGCAATTAGCAAGGTGTTCCATCTTTCCTTGTCATCCACGGTACTTGTGTTTCTCATTTGCCACCACAGAGGCGATGATTACTGACTTAGGAGCGACTCCGCAACGTGTTTGGTAGCCCGTCAAAGCTAATTGCTAGCTAGCTGGTGTGACAGACATAATTAAGTAGCACCCAACTTGCCTCGAACTCCAACTACTAGCATGTAGGGGATGTGAGCCCAACAAATCTTTTTGGGACTGTCACAGTGGTTGATTCTCAGTTTTGCTAGTCACTGTTCTTTGATGAGGTGCAAAATGCAAATTTGGCTGTGCAAACTGTGATGCAAAATCATTTATTTCAAGCCTTGAGGTTGAAGAGGAATAAAATGATTTGTCCTCTTTGCGTGTTCCAAAATTTGAAGACAGATTTAATGTAAGAAAAAACACCTTTGCAAATGGCTTCTTATAGTTAAACAGACCGCCTCTCTTTTATTTGTAGACAAAACATACTCTCTGGGTACTTTACCGTGAGCGATGGCGCAAACAGAGTCAGGGGTGTGTGTGTTCGAAGCAGATTCTGTTCTCAAGGACCAAATGTGTGTTTTCGCACAGAACACTGAGAAGGAATTTTTTAGACCAAACAATATGTTCCAGCTTAGTTCAAGGTCAAATTATACTGAGTTCAACACTATCTCACATCTATAACACATTTCAACATGGTTAATGTAAATAATTAAAATGTTAACAATGTATAACAATGGTTAATATATGAAATAAAGAATTTAAATGTTAATAATATCTAACAAGGTACACACAGCACGTAAAATAGTAGCATATGACTGACTGTGACATGCTTTCAGTGAGGATTTTAAAATAGGAACAAACTTGAAGACATACATATAAAATAAAGCTAAAACCAGAGAATATAGAAACTGAAGAATATTTATCGTGCCTGTATGTAGCAGTCCTTATTGAAGAGGAATAGTTTTGCTTTCACAACTATAATACTCTGAAAAAAAATATTTTTATTTCTTTGACATAATCTTTGAAACGTAGTTTATTAGTCAATTAGTTTTGGATTTTTTGAAATATTTCGCTCTTACAGTACATCTTCAAAATGTACTTCATTATCATTCACTCAAACTTTTTTTTTTTACTCGATTGTATCCCTTTTTCAAAGTCAAAGAAAAATGGGACAAAGTGGGGGGAGGGGTGTGGAATAGTGAGTAATGTCACTTGTAAAACAGCAGCACGTCCTTAAAATGAAAAGAAAAGCCGTCAATAACAGGGTGTCTGCCACCTCGCGCCACAGTGTCCTTATCACACCTGGCCTATTAGATGTGATACGTTCTGAAGGTGTCATCATAAATGGAGACCCCCGACCACCACGCACCCCCATTGACAGCTTGACATCCCATGATCCATTTGTCTTTGACTTTCTACTCCTGATGTTCATTTAGAGTGGACAGATGGTGTAACCCCAGACACTTCATTAGGCGCACCTTAACAGTGTAATAAGAGCTGTATGAAAAATATATATCTTTATGCAAAGAAAAAAATCTTTTGTTTATTATCATCATCAAGGATGCTTGATACCACTTTTTTTCAGAGCGATACTACAGTAGTATGAGTACTACTATCACCAAACACTGACACCTCTAGTAGTTTTGATATATATTGTCACCCTCATAAAAAAAGTATTTTTTTTGCATTAATTATTTTCTTGCCTAAATCATCTCCTAACGATAGACTGTTGCTGGAGTTTTTACATTTTCCATAAATTTCACCTGAAAGCCAAATTTCCCTAACGTTTTGTGAGTAGTGTATATGCGCTATCCATTTTCTAAACTGCTTGTCCCATAGGGTCATGGGTCAGCTGGAGTCTATCCGAGCGGACTCTGGATGAGAGACTTGTTGCTATTAACAACAATAAAATATCTTATTATATTTTTGTTAAATACTTTAGATACCGCTTTGACAGTGCCCAATGCAAAATACATATTTTTGCAGTTGTTCATTTGTGAGCATATGCAACTGTTTCACCATTTCAACAAAACTTATTGGAGTGACATTTGAAGGCGTTTCTCATCAAAATGTAATGTTAATAAAGTGAATAATTGATCTAAGCTTAAGTGGGTGGTGTCTGGTCTGTGCTGGATTTCACTTTCTTTTCTTTTCTTTGGTCCTTCCTCGGGTCTCCTGACGGCCTCACGACTGGCTGGAAGTGTTCGGTTTAGGTGAACGGTATGGGATTTTTTAATAGGTTTTAGGTGAACTAATGAATACAAACACACAATCACACACGCACACACACATGCACACACACATACTCACCCACATACAAAAAAAGAATATATATACAGTAGATATATATATTTAAAAAATAATAATAATAACAATAAAATAAAAAAGATCTAAGCTTAAGTGCAAGAGATGTTTTGTTGTCATTCTAATTTGAGTGTGTGGCCAAAGTTTCAATAATGCCACAGAAGTATTTATTTATGTTTTTAAAGAACTTCTCCCCTTCCTTGTCTAAAGTGGTTGATCTGTCCTTTTTACTTATTCCCGTTCTAAAGTGGACACTTGCAATCACCAAGCTGTCTATTTGACACAAGACGATCTTTTGCTGCATCCACCGACAAGAGACACGGCAGGTTGTAGGTACACGGGAGAGATTTGTCACACTGTCCGACAACAAAAACCTGCACGCAGGCTGAGCTTAGGATGATTTATAAGGCTTATTTCTTAGAATGGTAAAGTGAAATTCATCACGTTCCCACCTGACAGCGCTGCTCAGCAGTGATAAATGACAAGCTGCCAGGGACAGACAGTGAGCCTTCCATGAAGTGCTCCGCCGCCAGATAGCCTGACCCCGGGTATTGCCTCGCCACATGCCCTGCCTGCATGGCCAATGCCAGGCGCACTAGAGCGAGCCTCCCACTGCACGCCTTCCCAGCTGGGCACCCAAGTAGGGGCCTAATGACTCGGGGACAGCCAGTCAAACAGATGGCAAGTGGAGCCGGGTGTAGCTTAACAGCGAACAGCATCGTGTGACATGAGAAAAGAGGAAGTCGTAACAGTGCACGCAAAAACCCTGTTAACAGAGGATCTTTAGGTTATTTGAACTGAAATGAATTTTTGGGGGTTGTTGTTATTTGTTTATGACTGCTTTTCTTTTGAATGTTTTATAGTAGCGGTGTCAGGCGATTATTATTTTTTTAACCGTAATTAATCGCATGACTTCAATAGTTAACTTACGATCAATCACACATTTTATATCGGTTCTAAATGTACAATAAAATATTGTTTTCTAAGTTTCCATACTCTTGTTAACATAAGTGGAAAATGTTAAATTAATAGAAATATGGCTGCACCTTTTAATCATTGATACAGTAATTTCATAATAATTCATAAAATTGAGGTAATATTAAAAAGATATACTATACTGTAAAAAACGAGTGTGTTATTGATTTGTGTTGAAGTCATTTTTCTGCCACAAGACGGCATAATTGCATTTGTAAGACGTTGGTGACAGCTCAAAGCATTTTTCTTTTCATATTAAGAGCTATCTCATAGCATATCATTTTTAACTGAAAGGAAATTATGCACATTTTTAAAATTGTGAAATACAACTTGACTTGATTTTATTAAATGTATTACTACTAAATTTCGACGTGGACGTGTCTGCTGTATTGTGACTGGAATTCCCTCAGTACAGGCTTTCCAAGTAAGGGGGGGTCATTAATTACGCGTTAAAAAAAAATTGTGGCATTGTAGGAACTTTAAATTAACTCCAAATTAGTACAATAATTTTGACACCCCTATTTTATGGTCATGGCAAAGAACAGTTTTCTATACAACATTGACCATAATAATAGCTTGGCACATTTCGAACTGCCTAAAAATGCGGGTTGTTGTTGCTGTTGTAAATCAAGAATCCCCTGACATTTTCGCTTTACACTGTGTAGTTTAACACTGTGAAACTTTGTTGCTCTGTACTCGTGCATGTGTAATGACAATAAAGACATTCCATTAAGTAGCTGACCTCATATTCTGTAAGTCATATTGTTAAGTTTTCATTTCTAAGTTTTCCCATCGACACAGTCACTTCTTACGGGACCACAAAATCGTCTGCGGCAGTTCCCTAACGATTGTGAACAAAGTTTTGATTAAATAACTTAGTCGCGAACTTGCGAGTCAATTAAAAGCAACACAACGCTCCATTAATATGTTAATTTGTCCTTGTTTTTCAGCAATGGCGTGCAACTCCATAGCCTTTTTACTTCCTGGTTGTTTCTAATTGTGCGATGAACCCCAGACTCTGATTTATTTGTTGTCACGGAACGTTAGAAGCACATTCGTTCGGGTGTCCTGCTCCATCTTTCCATTATTAGACTTTTATGAGGACATTTGGAGGATGACAAAGCAGCCCTCGTTACTGTCAGCACTGACATGGCCACATTTGCTTTCCCATAAGTCAAGTAAGCCATTTAATTCTCTGAATGATAATAAAGACTTTAGAGGCCTTTGATTGAATGTTTGTTTCCCTGTATTATTTGTAGGTGCATTTAAAATGAAAGTCTAGAGATATCAACTATGATGTGATTTTTACCCTTTGTGCCAGGAAAATAATCTTCACCCTTTGACAGCTACATAATTAATCGAGAAGTTTAGCAGGTCCATTTCAACAGACCCTCTTAATCTAATTTTGTTTCCACTCTGTGATTTGTAAATTACTGCAAAATGATGCGCCATTTAACACTGTCTGGGCCTGTGACAATGGTAATTTTTCTTCCCGTGTAATTCTCACTCTTCTTACATCTCCTCCTTTTCTTTCAGCGATCGCTCACTGCTTTGCTCTCATTTAGCAGCATCCACATTAAATACTTTTACAGCTTCCCCTGAAGCATATTTGGAGCACTGATCTAAATGTCAGCACTACAAATGCTGTATCCACGTTCCACTATTTGCCGCAATAAATGCTGATTATTTGTTACGCTGACATTTGAGAAGTGTGACTTACCATTTGGAAAAGAATGTTAACAAATGACAAATCCATCAAAGTGTCATTTGGTTCTTAGTCAGATAGATCGTGAAGGGTTATCTATTGGTAAACTGTGAAAAGGTTACATCAACTTCAAACTTGCACTGTCAGGAAATAATGTCTTGCTCAATATTATAGGTGACATGTACATAACCCAAACCACTTGTCCCATCCCGCTGGAATTTTTTTGAAGGCTACTTTTTTCATTGTTATGGCCCAAAAAGCATGAATTTAAAAACTGCAATTTGCAAGAGGAATAAATTATTAAAAATTACACAACTTTTGATGAACAATTCGGTTTACAAACCAAATTTTCGAGAGAAAAAAAAAAGGATAAAGCAGTTTTGACAATGTCGTTAAAGTTAAACATTATTGGCTCAGTGTGCAACAAATTGTAGGTAACTATTTGTTTTGGTCTAAATTAGAACGGTATGGTTTCAAAGAAAGGGAAAACAATAATAAATAAATCACACGACGTAGCATCACAACAGCCACAAGTCGACTACTGAGCACACCAAATTCCCTGCAGCCAAGCAATGCAGCGTGATCACCTGCAGCCAATGATGGCCAAGATGGCCACCTTAATAAGCCCTCAAAGCGCTTTACATTCGACTACTCTTTCACTTACTGATGATGAAGCATCAAGAGCAACTGGGGGTTCAGTATCTTGCTCAAGGACACTTCGACGTGGTCACAATGGCATGGGATCAAACCCACAACTTCTGAATTGGGAGACAACTATTCTACCACTGAGCCACGCCACTTTTAACTCATTCACTGCCAGTCCATTAAAAATGAAGTCCATAGCCGTCAATGGCAGTTAATGAGTTAGGCAATGCTGAACCCAAACAAACCAAAATCAAGTTTATGAATACTAGCTGCCTATTATTGACACAAGATGTACACTTTGTGGTTTGTTTTATTATGTCCACAAATGTTTTCATATTTCACATTTAAGTTTATTTACTTAAGTACCCCTGTTGACAAACTGCCCCAATTCAATCATCCTCCAATAGTAGAGGTCTGACATTGTAAATATTTGCTTGTTATTTACTAGAAAAATGTGTTGCATTCATTATGTAGACATTTTTGTCAGGGTAAAGTCAATTGTTTGGAATGGAAGCGATCTCGTTATCCGCGTGCAAGCGGACGTCATGTCCACCCGGATACAAAGGACAGCGAATGGAAAACAGCCAGAAATAACGGGGGGTCTATGTCTTGCGTTCATATTTTCTGGCAGAATTAATGAGGCAAATCAAAATGTTGGAACAAACCTTTTGGCCCAGAGGAGAGTGGGGCTGTGACCTGACAACTATTCACAATGTCAACTAGGTGGACTGTCATTTTATACACGCCACGGAAGACTGATGAAGCCTGACAAACGCCACCAAGTAAGAGAAAATACAATTAGCAGGCTCGTTGGACAGGGCAAGAGGCTCTCATTTATTTATACTGCTGCCTGACAGATGACCGCTGGTGCCTCCACATCACAGCTGTGTGTGTGTGTGTGTGTGTGTTTCAGCCGGTAATATATTTGGATCTGACCTTATATTGGTACAAGTGTAAAGTGTGTACTTTAATGGATAACTGTCTTAATCCGTAAAGAGAAGTGGACATGCTGCCTAGAAGCGTTTAATCCCCACATAAGGCACCGTGATAAACAGGTCTCTAAGCGAGACCGGCTTGGGGTAAAGAAACTTTTGGGAGGGATAACAAGGCTTGTAGAAAACAGTGATTGATTAGCTACCAATCCATTTATGTACGGCTCTTGTTTTACTCAATCCCCCCTCGAGACATTGGCTATGTTTACAAGGACAGAGGGAGAAAAAAAGGAAAAAAAAGACAAACTATTGACGTCCTTCTACGTTGGATAGTGGCTTAATTATCGTGTTTGCTTGCTTCTCCCATTCTATATTGTATTCACAATCCTGTTTTGGGTTAGTAAAATAATTTATTTTCTATTCTATCAACCTATTTGCATCACCACATTTTGATTTCGCATTAAAATGTTGGTGCATTACAGCATCCATTTCTTGTTATTATCTGAGCTGAGTTGCACTCAGAATGGCCTTCTCCTGCTGTAGAAAATTATCAGGGATCTGATGTATATTTGAAGATGTTCTCTATACAGTACATTCTCCCTTCTCCATTTTTTAATGATATCTTCATGCCTTAGTGCACTGAGTTGCAATGGGATTGAATGATAGAACACGTGGAATCAAAATGTAAAGTGAATTTGGATATTTGTTTCTAAATACGGAGTCAGTACGCACAGCAGGACAAGGAAAACTTGCATAAATACTTTCATACTAAATTTTGGCAGCACAAGAATATTACAAGCCACCTTTGGCCTCTTCAACTATAAGAGGTGTTAAGGCCAACTTCTAGGGTAAAGTTGACCAAAGTGTTGCTACACATGCATTTTCATATGTTCAACTTCTCCATAAAGGATGTTGTGTGTCGCAGCAAAACATCTACATTGGTGGCTCGTAGACAAGAAATTAAAAATGCATGCATGTGCAAAATGTGGCTAAAAGCATTAAGCATTTTGTCACCATTCCAAATTTTGGGTGTTTTTGTGTGTGTGTGTGTGTGTGTGTGAGTGTAGACAAAACGGCGAAACTATCTGCTATATTAGAATTTGAATGTCTTTTGTTTGCATTATAGGTTGACCAGATTTTCAAAATAAAACACAAAGACACTAGAAGCTTCATAGACACTGAGATCATATCTGGTCTGGACATTTATTACAATTTCATTCAGCTATCATCGCAGTCTGGCATAACAGTCTTTGCAAACTTAATTATGCAACCCTACATAAGTGGTTCTCAAATCGGGGTACGCGTACCCCTGTGGGTTCATGGGATTTTAAAATACATTTAAAAAGTAGCATGCAGGCAAGAAACCATCTTGATTTTCTTGAAGTTAACTGAATTATTTGTTTTGAAAACCAACCTGTACCATAAACCCAAATGATTTTTTTTTTTGATCGATGCATATAGGGACTGTGGTCAAAGTTAAAACCAGTTCTCAATTTAAAACCAGACACATTGTGGCACAGCACTGTTTTGTTTTGTTTTGTTCATCCAAAATGCTTTGTGCTGATTGGGGATACTAGGCTGAAAAAATATTTCACAGGGGGTACATCACTCAAAAAAGGTTGAGAACCATTGCCCTACATGATCCTAATCTAGCTAGTTTAGGGCTAAATTGCTAACGCTAGGACAACGTTACATTTCATAACATTAGCCTAGTCGAAACGCAAAGTTTAACTACAATGTATTGGCGACAAAAACATCTTCTGTACAGTAATATTGACCTGCATTAAGGCGGGACAAAACAATGGAACTAGTGAAATTTGCCAAGACTTGGGGCTCAAAATCAGACTGCGCGTTACGTCTGGTTAAGTTAGCTAGCTAGCTAAGCCTACACCCCGAAAATTCATCTTCCCTTTGGATCCACTGGTGCGGCTGGTTTAGAGTGCCTCGTTGTCTGCAATGGGTACACGCATATGCCACTGAGAGAAGGCAGAAGAGCAAAAAAAAATAGTCAGACTAGACAGCCAGCATATGGTTCGAGGCTTTAGGGTGGCGTGGCTGCTCACTGTTGCGGGGTGGGAAAGCCATCTGATGTCCCTTAATTTAATTTTGTAATCTTTAAAACGTGGCAGGTCTCTTTTCAATGTGGTGTGTCAAATTTTGAAAACATTTCTTTTCACTTTACAGGTATATCTAAAAGAGTTTATGCACCGCACATCACATCTCACCTCGAACGACAAATCAGATTTGAGCACGACTCAAGTAGAGCAACTGGATGCCACAGTTGCACTTTGTGTACAGCTAAGTAAGAACTTAGCTAAACAATTTCAATACATGTGTGGTAGCTTATTTCTTTTCATTTGATTTCCAAGGTCAAAGGCAAACAAGGAGCTGGGAAACCAACAGAGCGATGCCACAGACTGTGACCGCGTGTGTCAGTGGGCTCCCACAGTCGACAGGTAATCGAGTGAATTCTCTCAAGGACTTTGATGCAGCCAAACAAGAGTCATGCTGAGGTGGGAACTTGAAAGATGAGAGAAATTTACTGCAAAGGGTGAGAAGGGGGGGAGTTACACAACCACATGTGAAACCTCTTCCTCCTCCTCACTTCAACCACACACAAACGCAGTCAACGCACAAACTGTTGTCTTTGTTTGGAATATTATGAGCTGATCCGAATAAACCTCATGTCACTGTCGTTCAACGCCCGCTTTCTTAGTTTTGATTAAGTTTAAGCTTGACTCTGTTGCTGCATTGGCTGGCTTTCGCAACAAAAGTGGCTCAAAATATGTCAAAAGTGAAGCCATGACCTTGCCGAGGCAGCTTTTTGCTTGAATTTTTTTTTCCAGTTGAGTGAAATTTGAACTGTTACAAACTTGTATTCACTATTGTGAATTCACCCATTCAATAGTCTTCCTCTATAATAGTCCTCTTTCCTTTGCTTTTGCAGAAGCCCGTTAAACTCATAACATTCAGATGTTGTTCATAACTATATTGACCCACTGCTAAAATTGCTTGCGCTTTTGTTTGCTAACGCCAGCCAGACATTTTCTATGGGGCTTGTCCTTAAATGGGTCATGGGAAGCTGGAGCCTGTCCCAGCTAGGTGGGAGATGCGGGACACACTCGACAGGTCACCAACCAATCGCTGGGCCCATGCAAACAAACGTTTCTGAGTCGTGAGTCGTACCTGGGACCTCAACTCCACCATACTTGTGTCTACATAACAACATAAATGTGATATTGACATACAATTCACTTGATTGTTTTTGCTGCACCAATCTTTCTCTATAACTGCTTTCTTACTGTATAACTGGGGATCACATATTTAAGGTTGCATAGTGCGGCAGTTAACACACACTAAAACTGTACCATTAACATTGTAGATTTTGTGCATGCACAATAGTGTACATTTAATTGCTTAAACATAACTGACTCATAGAGGTTTATGTATACATTCATATATTTAGGACTGGGCATCTCTCCACGAAAGAGGATTCCATACGGTTTTCGACACGTGGGGTGCGATTGCTTCGAAGATATATCTCTCCAATAAAAGATGATTCATAACTTCATATTCGTATCGGATTGTGTCTTGATAAATTGCAAAGTGGTACGATTTGTTTCAATTCGATGCACTCACATCTTTTAAATAAAAACACGATTTTCCAGTTCAATGCAGTTTTTGTTACACTTACGCATATATATATATATATATATATATATATATATATATATATATATATATATATATATATATATATATAATATGTATAATTACTCGCATGACTTCAGTAATTAACTCTTGATTAATCACAAATCAATCTCACATTTTATATGCATATATATATGTATATCTATATTTACAATAAAATGTAAAAAAAATAAAATAAAATAAAAATTCTTAGTCTTGTTAACGTAAAATTGGGAAGAAATGTTAACCTAATAGAAATATGGCTGCATTTTTTAGTCATTGATACAATAATTTCATAACAATTCATATTTCTTTAAATTAAAAATGTGTACTGTACTGTAAAAACAACGAGTGTGACATTGATTTGTGTTAGTCATTTAACTACATGGCATAATTGCGTTATAGTGCCAGCACAGTGCATTTTTTTTTCATAATAAGAGCTGACTAATTTTTAACATGAAGCAACTTGCGAACTTCTGCACATTTTTAAAATTGTAAAATACAACTTGCCGCCAGTCCCCACAAATATATACATTATTATTTAATTTATTACTACTAAATTGTGTTATAGTGACTCCTTTTCGACCGTCAACCCTTTAATTTTGTTAAGTTCTCGGATGCGTATGAAGTGACGCCGCTTTACAGCAAGTGAAACAAGAACACATCGATGTATTGCACTTTAACACATACTAGCTATTTTCTGGAGTTGCTGAATAAAATACACCTCCCAACTAAAGCCTGGTTTGTACTTCTGCGTTTGCTCTTGCGTTAATGACCGGCGTACATAATGTGATCGATAACAGTCATTAAAGTCAAGTACTGCGACGCTCGTGGCCGGGTGCGGCGCACGCGTCTCCAAATCTTGAACTTCTTAGATGGCAGGTCACAACATCGCTCGTGATTGGTCCGTTTCGATGGCATACTCAGCTTCTTATTTTTTTCCGCAGAAGTATAATGAGGCCTTAAGGATCAAGTGGCTTGGAGTCACTCCAAATGACAAGACGGCGTCCATTCGGCTCTTGGCTCACACAGGGATTTGAGAGTGCCCATGGACACCTCAACCTAGCTCGTAGCTAACGGCTAACCGAGTGCGTTCATTCAAAGCAGTGAACCGGTGATAGTGCGACACAGTCCAAATGGCTCCTCCACGCTTACATTCTGCCCCTTAAACATTGCGTGTTTTTGCTTCAGTGCAGTACAGACGCTCCCCAACTTACGAACGAGTTACGTTCCGAGCGATCGTTCGTAAGGTGAATTCGTTCGTAAGTTGCTTCAGTGCTATATTTTGTATTATAATTTATGTTTAAAGCCTATATAAGTATATTGAAGATTTATATAAGTATGTTTAAGGCTTGTACAAGTAACCTGCATTGGTTTGTACTGAAAAAAACATTTAATAAAATGGAGAGAATACGTACAGTGCTGTACTGTACTACGTATGTTAGAGAGAGAGAGCGAGAGACACGCACAGTATGTACATGTACGTAATAAGATAAATAAAATGAAGTTTAACTTACTTTTGGAAGATGTACTCGATGCTTAAGGAGATGATGGAGGAGGAGGAGGAGGAGGAAGAGGAGGATTTTATATCATGAGAGGGTCTTCGTCGTCGCTGGAATGGGCTTTAAAAGTTACTTCCTCCTTCATGGGGACAGGCGTTTCTTCCTCTTCCTCCTCGACACGTTGCTGAGCCTCCAATGCTGGGTGAGCTCTCACAGCGCCAAGCGTCGGTATTAGCGGCGGAAAGAAGCACTACTCGGAAAAAGGCGCGCATACAAAATCTAACTTACCGAACATTTTTCGACATACTGTACGCGCAGACATGTTCGTATGTACCGTTGTTCGTAACTCGAATGTTCGTAAGTAGGGGAGCGTCTGTACAATGCATTTCTATTGGATAGTTTTGACGAGGACATTTCAGCTACGTCGTGACTGGAATTCCCTTCAGTAGAGGCTTTCCAAATTAGGGGCGATCGTTAATTGAGCGTTAAAAAAAATTGTGCCATTAAAGGAACTTTAAATTAACGCAATAGTAATGCGCTAATTTATTTATTTATTTTTTCTTACACGTACACATAAAACCTCATACGTCACAATTTGGTAAATTTCATATTTTTTCAAAAATCTAAACTGTTGGTCAGTCTACACCTGTGGGAACTGTGGGTGTCATTACTTATTATTAATCTAAAGTGTTGAAAATGGCTTGCTCTCTTTGATGATACAATGTTAATGATGGAACAAACATGACGTTCCCTCGAAAAGTGACAATATTGTAGGTTTTGGCCCGACACCGACGATATATTCTTTCCACACATTCTTCTCACATGCAGCCCTGTCGATGTCTACTTAACATGCTTTTATGGATACCGAGGCCGGTGTTGCGCACTGCACCTGTCGCCCTCTTTCTCCTTTCCATTTGCACTTCTTTGAGCTAAATCAATGCACTGTTTTTACCCAAGCTCCTTATGTAATGACAATGAGAGAGCTTTCTATTATTCATATGTCTGGGAACATTACACCAGCTCCCCTCTTCCACCTTTTGGTCCGCTTAGTTGTTATCTCCTCTGATTTGAACATCTCATTTGCTATTCCTTTGCCTACTGATTAAGTGAGGCATCGTTTCCAGCTGGGTCATGTGCATGTATGCGTGTGTTTCTACTACAATGCTCCGTGGAAAACTCAGCGGTCTTTGCATTTCAAGCAGGTCAAAGCCTGTCTCTCGCCATGCTCCCAACTGTCTAAATGAGTATTTGCACAGTATTGATTAGCATTAAACCCACAGAATTGTCTCTCATTTGCATGCGGCTTCCCCGGTGGGAGGAGAAAATGGAGGTGGGGGTGCGGGGTGCAGAGAAGCCACGGGATGCATTAGAAGAGATGAAATGGGAGTTGCGTGGGTGGTTGCAATGATATCAGAAAAAAAATATCCCCTCGACATGACTTCTCTTAATAATCCGCCCATTATCTTGTGTTTCTCCTCTCACCGATGGGCCTCGGACCAGCGTGCACCGCAATCTGGTCCTCGTCAGCGCAGACAGCCAGATAGAAGAAGAGCAGCCATGCTGACAGAAGTGTGAGGGTTTGCAGTTCATGCTTGGCTGGGCATCTCACTGTAGGGTACGAGCGATACGATCATGTGCGGAGGAAAAGCAGAATCTATATGTCTTGCAAAATAATAATTGCCACCCCGTTTCATGTGTCATTTCTTAATTGGCCCGGTGCTACTTGGAGAGGAGTAAGAGAACGAAGAAAGGAGGAAGCACATCTAGGAATAGAAGAAGAGACTGTGAAATCCTCTCTGGTGTCAGGGTGGAGGTGTCGTCTCCTCTACCCTCTCGTGCACCGCCGTTACCATGGGAGTAGCAGTCACACATTTTTCACACTCACCCATATTTTTCAAGTGACACTGTTTTGACACAGCTCACAGTTTACATTTGGGGATTTTTTTCCCACACCTTGTCACATTTTATAGAAAACTTTCAAGTCCTCGGGGCTGGAGCATACAGGGGCTCGATTAGCAGAATCGCTGCTACATGTTCAGCCTCAGAGGTGATATATGTCCAGAGATGGCTCGACAGGTTTACGTGTAAGCAAACAGCGTTGCACCTCTTTCTTGTCACAACAAAAGTGATATTTGTAGTTGTGTTTCTGCAACCTTAAACAGGATAAGAGAGCACTGAAGATTGATGTATGCTTGTATATGTTTTGCGTCATATGTAGTCTCGGTCCAAATCTGCGCAAACACACGTATGCTTTGAATCGATATTGACACACTATACCTGGGCTAAGGAGGTTTGCTTTTGCATCACACAAACCTACTTAATCAATTTCCAGAAAGAAAGAAAAAACACTTTTGTGTACATCCTGACAGTGGTGCCAGTTTTTTTTAAATGTGTACCACTCAATGCATACATTATACCTCTTTATTATTATTATTATTATTATTATTATTATTATTATTATTATTTCATTCGATGTCATTCACATGACATTCACTCAAGATTTGAAATAGTGCCTGCACTGTAATGTCATGATCTTTATTTATGATTTAATTTGGTCTAATATTTGTCTTGTTTTCTTGTAGTTTAAATCTTGTCCTGCTGGTTCATTTTTTTTCTTTGTTTGTTTACACCTGTGCTCATCAACCCGGTTTTTGTGTCAGCCTGCTTAGTTCCCTGCTTTCTTTCTGTCATTCATTGTTCCTGGTTCTCCTGAAGTGCTGTCCCGTAGAGGGGTGTGTTTCTTTGTTACTTACATCTTGTTTTGTTGGACCTCTGTATTTTTAGTAGTTGGATATTTTCCTGAGCCATGTTTGTCTTTTTGTTTTGGAAAATCATATTTTGGAGTGCATTCTGTGCTGCAGCTTCCCCGCATGTGATTTGACCTCTTGCCATCACCACCACCAATACCCTCAACAATAGCATGTACCTGTTTCGGCCATTTTGTTTTGGCTTTACTCTTATTTCGGCCGAATGCCAAAAATATATGTGATATATCTTCTCATAAATAACATATTTAAGAAATTTTAGTTGATCCCAATTTTGCAAATAATTGCAATTTCACATAAGTTCTGTCATGTCTGGGAAGATCTGGCTTTGGTTGAGGGCCCTGAGTGGGTTCCCGCCCTTCCGCGGGTTGACCAATCCGGGCCCTCAGCCACTTGTGCCTGGCCCCAGGTGTGGCTTGTTACCCAATTAGTGTGGGTGTATTTAGTTCCCGGGTGGTGATCAGTCCGTGTGGGATCATTGCCGCTTGTCACGGTCAACCCCGGAGTTCTGTCTGTCATTTTGATTTTGTATCTTTTCAGTTCCTTGTTTATTTAATACTAACCAGTACCCTGGTTAGTGTTTGTTGTACAATGAAGTACGTCAGTCTAACCCGCACTCCTGCCGTGGTTCTCCTGCCTTCCTGCATTTTGGGTCCTCCACTCCACACGCCGACAGACACCACGCCGCTCCGTGACCACACCGTAACAAGTTCTCATTGTGAATACATAAGCATTGTTTCTTTTTAGAGTAGGGAGAAAAAATGACACCTCTTTTTTGAAATTGTAACCTTTTGTACCAAGCAGAGGAAAAAGAAAGTTAAAAAAAAAAAGAAAGAAAGTATAAACCCTGACACAGATTGGCTTTAGGCAACGAGCTAGGCTACCTGCCGGTTGAATCGAAACACCTGTGGCTAAATCCAATCAATGGCGCAGTTTTGACTTTCTCCATCTCTGGTAACAAGTGTGTAAAATTGTTGGCTAGAGAAAATACAAAAAGATGTAAGTGCACTCACTGGCAGGCAATGTATTTCACTACAGTTTATTGCATATGTACGTTATTGTTTAGGGGAAGGGGACTCAGATGAATCATTTTACCGAGAGCAAGCGAAGGAGACAGAGGGAGGTTTTGATTGAGTGCCCACTGAGGTCCCATCAGATGTGGCTTAAAGGAATAAAAGATTCATTTGAAGGGGGGTGAGGGCGATTACGGTCTTCACATCAATTCAAATCCCCTGAAATCCCTCGACATCACACTTATCAAGCCATGAGCAGTGTGCTGTACTAACCCGCACTAGGCTTGTCGCCATGTATCACGGTAGCAGGTGGAACTTATTCCTCAATAGACTTACAGTAGCGCAATATATGTAATGATATGGTGCTTACTGAAGACAGATTCAACTCACCTGCTGAGGTATTTTCTCTTTTTATAAAAAGAATACAAATGGTAGCAGCGGTCATGAGGTCGTGTCACGTAAGGTGCAGATTTTAGGAACCAAAGGCAGACGCAAGAGTTGGGAAATAGAGAGGGAAGAAATAGAGTTTGGTATGTCTCAGTTGACGTGTGTCCCTGTTGTGCTCGTCATCCCGGTCCCCCCTCTACCACTTGCATTTCATCCATTTGTGTTCCTCAATCTTTGTCAGTTGCACTGTGTTGGTCCTGTCCTAGTTAGCCCTGTGCATTTTGTTTGTTACTTTGTATCTGCTCTTGATCTTTTGTTAATTGAGTAGTTGCAATTCCTAGTTCCTTGTTTGCTTTTTAGTTTATCCTTTGGAAATAAATCTCTCTTCTTTTTTTTTTACACCCTCAAAACCTGCCTCGCCTCCCCACTTCCTGCATTTGGGTCCTCAACCTTCCAGACAGCAATGCACAATTCTACATGAGAGAATAAATAAGAGTCACTAATACCGGACCGCGACTACATGGCACTGAGAACTTTAACAAAAGGGGCATAGTAACTGCATAAAACTTGGCAAACCTACAGTGGTTAATACGGCTATAACATCATCATCATCATCACATTATCACTTAAGGGTAACTGCGTGAAACTTAGAGTGGTTAATGTGGCTAAAACATCACTATCATAAAGGACATAGTAACTGCAAAGCATAATACACCCATAACACAATGACCTCTGCCCCAACCCAACGCAGCCACCTGTGACCAAGTGACCCAACACAAAAATGAATCATAACAATAAGGCTGTAATAATGTTTACAATACAACAAATGATTGATTAAACATGCTCATAAAAAATAGTACCAAAAATAACTATCATACTATTGTTTACATCCAGCCCAAGAGGTAGCAGTAATATGTATGACAAAGTTTCAACCAACTGTCACACTATAAAGTGCAAATAAATGTATCCTTGGCCGATGGACTACTCCTCTCAAAAGTTTTGATAAAATTGTCTTGTGTTTTCATGTCATGCTATTAAACAAACAAAAAAAAACAACTTTAACCTGCAGCTAAAGCTTCACCACTCTCTATATTTGATCACAAAAAGAGAAAATTCATTGAAGCAACAGTGACAATTGCTTATGATTTCTCTGTTGTGACAACAAAATGAAATATTGATTTTCTTGTCAGCTAAATGCAAAATGTTGAAGTGGCCTGTGAAGCTCTCCTCGGACAAACAAAACAATTCCAAAAATGTTTTCACCTTGTTCATGTTTCACATTTGATCAATTTGAGTATTCACTGCTAGACTATCTTTATTTTCATCCCGGATTCGTCTTTTAGCTTGCGGTCATGTTTTGCGCCGTATATGCTTGGCAGACCACGGACACAAATGGACCGAATTGGGATAGTTTATACGTGCACCGCAATATAATTAGGTACACCTGCAAACTAATGAGATCTATTATTTTGACCTGTAATAATATTTAGTTTTGAGTCACACATTTATTGTTTTAACTAGTTTTCCAACTGTCAAACTCACTCCAATTATACTGAATGCTGTTTCAGTGTTGCTGCAAATTCTTACCTTTGAATGTATTGGAGTGGATGCCATTGACTTTGAACTCATCATAACACAGTCTATTGACTTAAAAAAATTTTTTTTATAAATTATGCTGCCATGTAAGCATCATTTATAATGGGGTGATCATTTCCTACCTTTTGTTGACATGTCACTTTGCAGGTTATTTTCAGTCCGTCTAGTCTAACTCTCAAGGTTGCTGCATAATTGCAGATTTGTGCTCTTATTCCTTTGCATCAGCGGTGTGTATTACTCACCCGATTCACCCTCTCAATCTAGCCGCTCCCACTCGGAGGATAATCTACTTCGTGTTCTCTACCAAGCATAATTTGGAGCTGCATTTTGCTAGTCACGTGACCAAATTGCGTTAAGAGGGATTTGCCACAGGAGTGATAAACTGCTGACCGATAATGAAAATCAGTCACTGACACAATCCTGCTAATAATGAGGACTGTGTTGCGTTTTGAGAGGCATGCAGGGAGACAGGCAAAAAAAAGAAGAAAACCTTCCTCGCCATGTAACCCAATAGAGCCCGCTGAAGAATGGAGCTTACCTGAAAAACGAAAAAAATGAATAAATGAATATGTTTCTCATGAGTGCTAATTTACAAAGTGAAACATAGTATGGGTTGAATGCAGGAATGTCTCTGCATTAGTTAAGAAGAACAAACACCCATGTGTCAAGGTCCAAAGAGGGGAATCATTAGAGATGAGGACACAAAGTGTAGGTTGGACGAGGCGTGCATTTTTAAAGGTCTGTAAAATTTACTGTTGTTTGAAAGGTCACTGTCTGGTGCTGGCAAACAGCTGGGAGTAGTAAACGACCCTCCTTATCAAATGTTAATGCTGGCACAGCGCACGTCACACGCAGCAGCGGCTGGAATATGTCTTTGAGGTCCCACAGGTTCCATGGAAACAAGTCGTTTCATTTACATGCAGAAAGGCGAGCGCCTAATTGCTTTTCTTGGAACATTAAATAGCAGGATGGCTTTTGGAGGTGGACGCTTTACCGAGGGGCTCACAGGAGGGAAGGAAATGGAAATCCCCCGAGGATCAGATCACACGGTGTTTATCACCATTAATTTTTGTGACATAGCTTTAACAGAAAAGATTAAGACTAGGTAGGGGAGGGCCGGCTTATTCATTTTATAATGATTGTTGATTGTTAACAGAGATATGTCAATCATCTTGTGTTTGACTGGCACAAGTAATATATGCGTGGACACAACAGAGCACTAGAACAGCGCAATTACCTGTACAGTATTTCTTGCCCAATTACCGTGCTACCTAATAGGACTGCCGTGCACCTCCCAATCATGCATCCATGAATGATACCCTAGAGTTGTGTGAAAAATATTTTTAAGATGGCAATAATAATTTGTTCAATAAATGGATTTCTACAATGATTCAGAGGGACGCTGTTGTCATATGCCTCCATATTAATCCACCATAGCTGCATTACACCACCTGCACCATGAATTAGATGTGGTTTTAGCGAGTCTAAAATCTAGTCTACTTGTAATCAAAGTTGGATATGCACCAAGAGCGTGTAATAGAAAATGCCCTTGGTCTACCAAATTTACAAACACCCTAAACTAGACTTGTCTCGAAAATTAAAATGCACCTGTTTTACGCCAGGTGTAGTCTACTTTCTGTGAGCAAAATATCAGTTACGTTGGGCTCGAGGCGGCTTGACTTTCGCCTGCACCAAAATGAAGTTAGCACATTTTTCAGTCAAGCGCATGGCAGGTAGTCTACCAAAATTGGGCCCATGAATAAAAACAAAACAATGAAATTAGCAGAGTCCCCAGAATTGAACCCTGTGGAACACCATATCTTCCGTAATACATGTGATATCTTATTGTACATATTAATCCGACCACTTTCTTTTTTGCTCAACATATATTCAACAAAAGTATAAATGCAAGACTTTTGTTCTGACCACAATAAAAGGCCACTCTGAAAGGTGCAGTTTTGTTTTATGGGGGGCCGGGGGGCAATCTGGCGACTACGAAAAACATTCAGAACTGACTGGGTTGTTGTGGGCAGTCTAAGGCACACCTGTGCAATAATTATGGTGTCTAATCAGCATCTTGATATGGCACACCTGTGAGGTGGGATGGATTATCTCGGCAAAGGAGAAGTGCTCACTATCACAGATTTAGAACAATATTTGAGAGAAATGATGGTATTGTGTGGAAGAAGTGATAGATCTTTGAGTTCATCTCGTAAAAATGGGAGCAAAAACAAGTGTTGTGTTTATATTTTTGTTGAGTATAGTTAGTATGAAGGGGTTCAAATAATAAAGAAATCACGCAATGTATCACAACAGCCACAAGTCGACTACTAAGCACACCAAATTCCCTGCCACACAGATAAGCCAAGTAATTTGGGGTGATCACCCGCAGCCAATGATGGCCAAGCGGGGCGTATCATCACAAATCATTTGAGTCAGGTGAATGTCTTGACCTCCGCCGAACCCCTGAGATTGACTCATGGAATCCCTGCGGTACGATCAAACTCAGGTTAAGAACCACTGTTATAAGAGAAAGTATAGTAAACAAAACTTGAAATCTTGTCAGCTTTCCAGAAATAGACAAAATGCATTTCATTGTGATTTTCTGTTTTGTTTTTGGATGATCTTCTGAAGCAATCGCTAGAATTGCTCATGACATGATTGAAACACTTGCACTTGTTGTTCTTCTAAGAGCTGCATATAAATGCACTATTTTGAATCACTTCATGTTTTCTATATATTTGTGACTACTCGTTCCCAGCTATATGTGCCCCTAATGACCTGTTACTACTGAATGTTAAAAATGTGACTCAATCATTCTAAGAGCTCTGTGCATCAAATTAACAGCACCATGGAGGCAGTTGGGGAATAATATCAGTATTTTATATTTCCATTCGCATATTCCCTTTGGACATTTTAGGCTTTTGACCTCACCATGTTTGTGAAAAGTCATTAGGCACTAACATACCTCAAGATTTAAGATTGAAGATTTGTTCTTTGTCATTCCAAAGCATAAAGTGCAAGAATGAATGTCTTACCAGAAGTTCATAATAGGCCTACTAATACATGAAGAAATACAGTACATATGAACTAAATGTTAAATAAAACAATATTTTGAAAACAAGTAAACTCACACATTAGACTATAAACTACTGTAGACAGCAAAAAATAATATTCTCGGCACCTTTGGGATGTTTGTCGTTCACAGCAGGTGTTGTTTTTGCATTGGGGGAAATTATGTTTACAAGAAGAACTTCTCACCTCTTCATTAATTGGTAATGAGATAACATTTGTGCACAAAAATAGCAGAGAGAGCCATTGAATTCCTATAACAACATTTTCCAAATGCTTGATTATGCAGTTTTGTTTTAACACAGCATGCAAGAAAAAAAATCATCATTAGGATTTACAGATAAGCTTTTGTGCAAGTGTGCATGTTCCTACAGAAACAACAAATGCAAGATAATCTGTAGTTAACAAAAAGATTGTGTTTATTCACGCAGCTACTAATTGTTCCCACTGTAACTTCTGAATAAATTTGCCCGTTGTGGAGAGTGATGTATGACACTCACTCTATTATGCACATCAGTGTAATGTGTCTTGGATTGCCTCTTATGGAATAGAACACATGAAAGATGTCTTTTTTACTGTGTCTGTGTCGCATCCGAAGGCTGTTAACATGATGTGACGGCTGAGAATTGGATTTAATCATCAAGTACGTGGCCATGAATGTTAATTTTCCTCAAAAGATGTAATCTTTGCCGTTGAGGGTTTGTCACGCATACTTTAGCCAAAAGAACAACTGTTGTTATTGTCCTTTTGTCCCAGCTGGATAGGTGATCAAATGATTTGTGATTACTAAGAAGGGATATTGTTTACACCTCAAAAAATCCCGGAAGAAGGAAATGCGGCATGCAAATCTCCCCGAATTATTCATAACACTAATGATATTCTGGCGGAAATAAGACATGCATATGAATCCCCCTTTGTCCTTGAGAGCTATTAATAAGAGTAAGTTCACATTAATGGCGAAGAGACAAAACAAATATATGGCTAACGCACTGATGGCCTGCGGTTTTTGTATTTATGAGTGCCCTGGAGACAGCCAGCATACTAATCACCTTGGCGCTGCCCCTCGCGTGTGTCTGGAAAGAAATGTACCAGTGTCAGTGGTAATTACACATGTACAGCGGGGAGAGCCCCAAACGCAGTTGAGATGTAAAACAAGGGGCTGAGGGGTGTCGATGTAAAACCAGCGTCTAGAGGCGCGCGGCAGTCACCAAGCAAGCACACACCCTACCTCTGCTTGGTCTCCACCTTAATCCTCCCTTTCTTGCTCTCCTTGAAAACTGCACCAGCCCCGTCACTCTCTAAAGTCACGAGGAAGAGCGATACCTCATTTAAGACTGCCCCCTAATGGATAGAAGATGTAAGGACATCTCAAAAAGGGGAAACAGAAACTTTCAGTGAACTCCTGCTTTGCTCAAACCAAAGCTGCTTAATTACACTTGACATACTCCGTTAGCAATAAGGAAAAATACAGAATAGTTGTATAACTTTGTCTCCACATGAAACATTTCCATTATAAAATAGTACTATGCTGTATTCATAAGAATATTCAGTTTGATGGTGGTGTTAAATTAATGTGTGTGCTCACACCTCATAATGCTAATGGCACCCATGAAGTAGCTAATAATTAACACAGTGTGATATTATTGTTCCAAAGATAATATTTAAAAAGTAGAAATTCCTCACAGTATAAATCAACATTGATGCCAATCAAATCTGGAGATTATAAAGGCAAATTGTTTCCCACAGCTCTTAAATAGGGATGTATGATTCCACTTTTTTCAGACGATACCAGATTGAGTACTCAACTCTCGAGTAGTCATCAATATCAAGTACAGATACCCCTAGTCTTTTTGATACGTACACTGTAACACATTTCTGTAAAATATACAGTTAAAAAAATACAGCATTTTCTTTATATATATATATATATATATATATATATATATATATATATATATTACAGTCCATTATGGGTAAAAACTAAGTACAATAATTTGCTGTATAATTAAAAAATACTGTATATTTTACAGCAACTATGTTTTGGCACGTATGTATGTGGTTTACAGGTAAATACTGTAAATATTGTTGGATTTTGGCGGGTATTTTTATAGGAGAAGAAGCAAATAGTGGACCCTGTATTGTCACCGGAGCAAGGACAAGAGTAATATTTTAGCGCGAGGGCAGTCTGCATCGTCTTCACATCGCATTTCTCCGATAAACAGGCAACATTACAGCTAACATCCATTTATACACTGGGCTGCAGAACGAGGATTGATTTGGTTAGCGCATCCGCCTCCCAGTGCTGAGGGCGTGAGATCAAGTCTGGGCTTTGGCCTTCCTGGGCGGAGTTTGCATGTTCTTTCTGTGCCTGCGTGGGTTTTCTCCGGGTGCGCCAGCGGTCTCCTCCCACATCCCAAAGACATGCATGGCCGGTTAATTGAGCTCTCTAAATTGTCCCTATAGGTGTGATTGTGTCAGTGTGGATGGTTGTTCGTCTCTGTGTGCCCTGCAATTGGCTGGCAGCCCGTTCAGGGTGTACCCCTCCTACTGCCCAAAACCAGCTGGGATAGGCTCCAGAGACCCTTTTGAGGAATAAGCGATTAAGAAAATGGATGGATAGATTTTAGGACGACATACTTTATTATGTATTTAACTCAAGTTGCCATTTAATTCGGAAACAGTTGTAAACTAGATTACAGTGAATTGCTGTAAAAGTAGATACAGTAAGTAGGAATACACTTATTTACAAGAATAAACTGGCAACTTTTTTTTACCCATTATTTCTTGTAAATTCTACAGTCAATTCATTACAGTGTACTCCCCCCCCCCCCTCCAAAAAAAAGAAAGACCGATATAACCCAATGTAGCCATAAGTATATCCTTGAAACTGCTATAAATAGTCTATTATATTTTTTCTATTTGTTCATTAAATACACATCTTGAGTAGAACACACAATAAAATGAATTTGTTATTATTATTATTATTATTATTATTATTATTTTTATCTTAATGGGCATCTTCAAGCAAGAGAGCGCCACTGCTGGTATCGACCGCCGTCGCGAGCACCGATACCATGAAATAAGTCGCGTTATCGGCTGGATACGAACCGGGTATCAGTGCTTGCCCATCCCTATTGATAGAAAAATGAACCTTCATGAAATACTTGTGATCTTTGTGACTCCTCGAGATGGCCCTCTTGGTTTCAAGATGCAGTGGAAATGTAATCAATTTCCATTGCACGAACCTTGATCTTTAGACCAACAGCACCATCTAGAGGAGTAGAAAAAAATACATTGCAAGTGCTGCATGAAGCTTCATTTTAGTGGATTTCATTGTGCCTAATAAAATGTTCATTTAATCTACAATATGAAATGTCTTCATGTTGCATTGCGATGCTACTATTATGGTCGTGTCTACATTTAGTTTTGCTAGTTTTGTTTTATTTAAATACAATCAGAAAATATAATTATGTACAGTCAAATATGCTCATTACTAAGACAACTATTTCCTTATCAAACAAGTGAGTGGCACCCTGAGAGTTATGAATTTAGCAGATGCAGTAAGCTACAAATCTAAGTGGGAAGTACAACTCTGTGAAAACGCTTAAAGGAAAACGCATTTTCATCTTTTTATCTTTTGTCTCGCTTCAATGTATGGAGAAAGCCATTTCAGCCTTGCAAATGTTTAAAGAGAAGAAAGGCAACAGCAGCAGATACTGTACACAAATGAAAATGGTGAAAATGTAAGACAGGGACGGAGAAATGCATTAGTGCAGAACATATAGATTTTCTGTCAGGGCGTCATTGTACAAATGGAGGCCGTCTTATTTGTTGTTGAGAATGTAAATGAGAGAGTGTGTGTGCGTGTGTGTGTGTGTGTGTGTGTGTGAGTGCGCACACGTGCACAGGACAACTGATTAAACAAGAACAAGAAGAGCAAGAGAGGTGAAAAGCAAAAGTAAATTTGCTGGCGCAATATTTTTAAATTGGTGCTATTCTCGCCATCCATCGGCCCTCCTCGCTGTTATTCCCACCTCCATCCCCTCCGCTCCCTCAATTGCTACTGTCCAGCAAAATAAAAGATCAGCGAGAGCAGGCACAGCGTGAGGCCCACGTTAACTTAGCAGCCTTATCGAGATATTCTTTGAATTGTGTTCTTTTTTGAACTTTTTCAAATTGGTCACTTGCTCCTCGCGCACTTTCTCGCCTGCCACCTCAGCTTTGAGTGCTCAATCCTAACCGCCTGATCTGGCCTCTGCGGAGCAGGTCCTGTGTGGTGGACAGCTCCTCAGATCGCAGCACGCCGGCGTCGGGATGCCCCCCCCCCCTCCCCAGCCCCTCATCACAAAGACTGCTGACAAAAGCTGCAAAATGGACTGAATTATTTCCAATATGTAGCACAAATAGTGAGCCGATGGAGAGGGAGAGAAGCCTACTCATGTGTAAATCTCTCTTTTTAATGTCGGAGCTTTGAAAAGCCCGAATGCTGAATCCCTTCCTTCCCTCCCATCTCTCCCTTGTTAAGCCAAGTCCAAATCTGGAGCCCCCGTGAGTCATTTCTCAACAATGCTTCAGGCTGCCAGGCCTGATGGCTCAATGCTCCCTGTATGACAAGCACTGCCTCCAATGGAGGTCTGCGCTTTTATTCCGCTCAAAGTTGATACCAAAGCTGTTCAAATACCAAGGACCTGTCTTCTAAATACAGAATAAAAGCGGTGTGTGTCTGTGTGCGTGTGTGTGATGGAGACAAAAAGACTCAACATGTCTTGTAAAGTGAATCTTTTTTGTGTGGTTGACCATTCTTTATTCCAAATGTAATATCTCATCTTGTTTGCCATATTTTTTTTGTGTCCTGTCCTTTTCACCCCCATCCCACGCCCCAAAAAAAAGTGAGTTCGCTTGAGCCTCGTCGCTAAAAAATAAATAACACTTTTATTGAGCATGACAGATTACAAGATGTCTTAAAGTAGGCAACAGGCATCTTTATTTACTATTGATCCACGTCCTTTTAAAAGCCACAAATCTAGCACTGTGTGTTTGTGTTTATACTTATCACGTCTTGGGGACATAGATCTCTTTCCACTGTCAGCCAAGGGGACTAAAATTCAAGTCCCCATAAGGGAAACAATTTGAAATTAATTATGCAGCTGTTGACCAGTGCTGTAGTGGTCCCTGGATAAGTTTCTTTCTTACTTCTTACTTTCTTTATTTCTTCTTCTTTTTTTTTTAAAGTACCAGTAGTCCAGAAAACCGTACTCTTTTAGAAACGACAACATGTAAAAATTTAAAAATACGTCATTTGTACTTGCTCACAATAATAAAATGATCAAGACTTGTTAAAAGTTTGGTAGCACAAGCAGCCTGAAATTAATATAAAATGTATTTATCACGAGGGAAGCATAACGTTTATGTTATAAAACAAATTACAATATTTAGTGAACAATGAACAAAAATAGTAAAAAAAAGACTTCAGTATTGCTTTGTGCAGTCTTAAACTATTTGTCCCCATTCTTGTGTTTTAATTTACTGGTACTTAAAAATCATATAAAACTTAACTAGAGCATGAAGTTAGTGTGTAACCGGCAACGTGAAGCCCAGGAATCAAATCCACGTAGCGATCACATATCCTGTGTACGAGGGCAAACCAGTTCACCTGAGCTATATTTCTGGGTCACCATTGCGTGGCCTACTCTGCCTCCAATTGGCTCATCAGTCCTCAATGGCAAAAGTTAAACTGGAGCCTATCCCAGCTGGCTTCGGGCAGTAGGCGGGGTACACCCTGAACTGGTTACCAGCCAATCTCAGGGTACACAGAGACAAACAACCATACTCACAATCACACCTATGGAAAATTTGGAGTGTTCAATCAACCTACCATGCATGTCTTTGGAATGTGGGAGGAAACCGGAGTACCCGGACAAAACCCACGCAAGCACGGGAAGGACATGCAAACTCCACCCAGGAAGGCCGAAGCCCGGACTTGATCTCAAATCCTCTGCACTGGGAGGCGGACGTGCTAACCAGTCAGCCACCGTGCCGCCTTAATATATTCACTTTGGACTTAATTCAATCATGTGCTACCAATTGAAGCGATTTTTTTTGTGGTCAACAATTCAATTTGTAATCTTAAATTGGTTCAGCAGTTCTCTTTTTAAAGTGATGTGAGCACTATTATACAAAACCCTTGTTCAAAGCCATGCAACCAAAGCGTGGCTGGAGCTGGCAAAGTGACATGAGTGGACCCGCTGGCTAAATTCCTTGGGCATGACATTAACTTCCAATGTGAATTTCACCAGCTCCTCGAGAAGACCATACAACTCACCAAGGTCACAAAATTTTTATTCGAAACATTTCCCCAGAAAAGGTTATTCATGCCAGTGATGAAGAATACGGGACCATGGAGGGTACTGCTGGGAAATGAATGCTTGAAGCCAATGTTGGCGCTAGCAAGCTACTACCATCAGCACCACACCATAGAGCCGCAGAGAATTGCTGGCAATTAAAAAGTGCATGTATTGTTTCATCACAAGAGGCTAAAATAGTCCCTATTGACGCACTCCGTCAAGTCTCTACTCTCACACCATATAAAAACTTGAACGTTTTCGTTCACTTACAATTACAAGTTAATTTGGTTATGATTACTTTGACACATTTTGATAAGCCTTTTATGTCGCGACAGCGTGCAGTTAGCTAGCTGTCTAGCTAGCTGTGCTTATGCCCCCAAAATACTGCAATGTACAGAACAACTTGTTTGTTACATTTCCAGCTATTATATATTTTTGTGTTATTTGAGCCACGCTAAAATGTTGTAATGCAAAGCATTCTGGATATAGATTATATAACAAATAGGATGTATGTGCTCAAAATGTCTGTCATGTCGTGGTGCCAAAATCTGAAGCCTGTCCAGAAGCCCTGATTAGCTTGCGAGCTAGCTAGTGGCTAGCGCCCCTCGCCGTGGCATGGAGGTAGGCCTATATTGCACCCACATTATGGCCGAGAAAAGTAAAATGCTATCTCAAGTGTGAATTGATGTCAATAAAACTTTTATTCAATGCAAGTTCATTGAGTAGTTCTCCTATTTTATGTGTGTGCCAAGTGTCCGGGAAAAGATGCCTTTTGGGGAGGCTTTAGCCCAATGACCATCGACTTCAAAATGGAGGTTGTTCTAAAAAACTATTTATAAAAAAATCATAATGAATAAAACAAAAGAAAAAGGCCCACAGTGACACACTAATGATAGAGTGGTCATTTTATTAACGGTTTAATTTGGCCAGGGACTTTCTTATGACAATGATGTACTTTACACTTGCCAAGGAAAAGAAGTCAAGGTGTTTTTTTGATGACCACGATCCGCAATGATGTAAAAAGCAAAGCGTGGAAGAGTGTCCATCGCCAAAATGCACAGGTTCAGTTAGTGAACAGGCTGATCGATCATTTCCAGCAGCTTCTCAATATACCCACACGTTTGTCGTCATTTTCATGCTTTTCCTCTCTTAGAGGCTGCTTCAACCTTAACAATCACGCTATGGTTTTGTGGTTCAAAAACAAAAAAAATAAAAATATTTATATAAAATATAAAATTTTATGTGAGGCAGTATAATGAACTACAACTCAACAACAGTGGAGCACAATGTTTTGACCTTGCTGCTTCTCTAAAGAAATTGCACACAATAGTTACAAAATGAATCCGCTCATCCTCCTTGTATGAGTGACTCAAATGTTCTCTTCTTTGTCTTCTCCTTCTCACACAATGCATTCATGCACTTCTAAGCAGTTTTGAAATCAAATGCTATGATAATTGTGAAATTAAAATGATTTTTTCCCCCCTCTTCTAATCAAAACTGCCCTATGCTGTGCTTTATAATCAGTTTTGTCAGATCTTTTGTTTTCATAATAGCAGTCAGATTAATTCATTTTCATGATGCTCACATTTGTAATCAAAGGTGTTCAGTTTGATGATGAGTGAGGATGCTGTACACTGAACGGCTTCAAAATATGCTCTGTACTGCCATCATCTGGCCATAAGAATAATTGCTGTTAAACTGAGTTGTGGGCTCGCCATTTACTAGGCTGCTTTTGCTGTTTATCCAACCATTCGTTTTCTATACTGCTCGTCCTGATTAGGGTCATCTGGAGATTATCCCATCTGACGTTAGGTGAGAAGCGGGGTCCACCCAGGGCTGGTTACCAGCCAATCGCAGGGCACATTTAGACAAATTATAATTTACAGTGCTTGTGTTTTTTAAATCAAAGTTAAAGTCACCCCCCCCCCCCTCCATCTCTGTTTATAGCATATCTCTTTGTGACATTGAACCTGACTGAAGGATGTTAAGCGTCTCACATGCTTCTGTTGCAAAGGGATCCTCCGTACTTCGTGGAAAATCATAGTGTACATACAGTGTTATATATAGTTGAGACAATTTGCTAAGGCACAAACGCTGCACACTCGGATATCTTAACAAACGACACCATCACAGACATCCCTTCATTATGACACAGTGAGTATTGAGAAAAAAACTCCTGATATGAGTTGCCAAATTAGGAGGGGAACGGCACAGCAGATTAGAGCAGAGCGCCATGCCAACAAAGAGCTCTTGGAGAAGAGGGAGCAAAGTTGACGGAGGGGGAGGAAGCATATGAAAGATAGTGATAGGAACAATCACAAGGACGAAAAAGTTGTATTCCTTAATTACTCCCTGAGATAAACCTTCTCCAAGGCCTGCTTTGTGTTTTGGCCCGGCTAAACAAAGAGTCGGGATGAAGGGGCCGAAAAAAGGACAGTTTAATCTTGCTTCCCGGTGTATTTGTGCAATGGATTCCTTCGCTGTCTCGCTCTCCTCCTGTAGTTTTTGTCTTCGACATGAAAAGGCTCTGTTTTGCAGCCAACCTTGCTGCAAGATAATGAATACAGATGAGAGAGCACATGTTATTGGAATTGTGGCTTCCATTAAAGGTTTGTGTGCGCTTGTGTGCTGTGCTTTTCATCAGGAAATCATGCAGAATAGGCCAAGTTTTTGCAAGCAGATTGCAATTGGGATGTTCTTTTACTCTGCAGTTATCGGCAGGTTCTGGCCACAATGTTATGAAACTTGAACATTTGTCCTTTATAGATAATGACAATTTAAAAATACGTTTTCAGGGTTATTTCTTATAAAAGAGTATCCAGTCTTTATTGAAATCATGGAAAGAAAGTATAAAGTTGCAAAGAATAACATTGTGATATTGTATCATGAAAAAAAAGTTGTTCAAGGTAAAATAAAATTATTCTAAGTAAATCTTAAGATAAAAAAAAAAAGCAGCCAAATATCATTTCATTTCAATCATTACAAAAAGTGAATGTATTTTGTTATGCCATGTAAACATTCACGGAGCAACTTGTCTGTGAACTCTGAGGTTAATGACTTCTGCAGAAGCTAATCCAAGTCAGGGGTCAGTCAACCTGGAGTGCAGTCAATGTGATTCGATTGGAGGTGTTTTAAAGCTGCCCTGCCCTATAAAACACACACACACACACACACACACGCACGCACGCACACAAACGCACATTTTAATGTTTCTATTCAAAGGAAGCGTTGCCCTTGCAAAAGCGCTCTCAGAACACATTTAATTTAATTAGGAATTGTTCACTTGCACAAATCTAGGTAGTCCAGACTTCCCTCTCCCAAGCCACTTCGTTCAGCAATTCCGGGGAGGTTTCAAAGTGTTCATAAGCCAGCATGGAGATCTGTCTCCAGCGAGTCCTCGGACATACCTGGGGCCTCCTACCAGTGGGACTTCCCTGGAACATCTCAACATGCAGGAAGGCATCCGTGCCACCTCACCTGGCTCTTCTCGATTTTGGCTGCTTGTGGAGATAGGTGAGGGTAGAAACGTAGATCGGTCGGTAAAATTGAGAGCTTTGCCTTTTGGCTCTGCTTCATCTTCATCATGACGGAGCGATACAGTGTACGCATCACTGCTCAAATCCGCCCGCTCAAATACAATACAATACATTACACTAACATTTAGAGACTTAATTTATACTCATACATGCACATATATATTTCAGCTCCAAGTAATAAGCTAAATATTTTTTCTCTACTCCAAGAACCAGGAGCAAAAGGACAGTACACAATGTTTTCCTGATGAAGCAGGTGATCACGGCATGTCTTGTTATCAGCAATATGGATTGATAAGCTGTTCTCTCTCAAGCTCACATTTGCACAGAAACACATAAAGCTTTGAAGGACACAAAAATGAAAGAAAACAAATGTTTTGTTGTATTTATAGCACAGAATCAAAGTTCTAGATGTTATTTAAATGCATGCACTTATTTGTGTATTTATGTATTCTTAAGTGTAATAACAAGGTCATTACATTGTAATAAGAGACAAAAATTAACCAAAGAATTTCAAAGTGCCCCTTGCATTATTCATTTTTTTTCTATATGCAGCCCTTGGAGGGAAGCACGTTTTTGACACACCTCGGCCCTGACGTAGACTGTCATTCAGAAATTAAAAATGACCATTTTTATGAGGGCAGAATTGTGAATGCAGTTGTAGCATTCGATATCACTGAACTGTGCAGGTGAGCAATGCAATTACAGTATATGGGGGTGCGCTATGTTGTTACAAATGACTTCACCTTTTTGTTTTAGTCAAATGTTTTCCTTTTGTGAGTCTTCCCATATAATTACTATGTAAATGTAGCATAACATTTATAACCAGATCCCAAGAAAGTATTTCCATACATGCTAGTCTGTAACACAATTCGTCAACAATATATTGTATCAAGCCTTGTAGCAGTACACATAATGGACAGTAGGAGGAAGCACATACAGTACATTGTCTCGCAAACTTCCTGACCTAGTTACAACCCTGAGCGTCTAGGACATCGTGTTCCCGTCTCCCTCGTCAGCCTTTCATGATCTCACACGAGGTCAACTGCTGCTAAGTAGCTTATCAGCCAACAGCTCAGTCATCTGAAGCCAAAAGAAAGAGAACATGGCGTGAACTCAGTCCTCCATGTAAACAGTGGCGCTACTGTATGTTTCTGAGACTGGGACATTTGTTGACAATGATCCAATTTATGGCTGGCAAGTGCAGACATGAGTATTGTGGTTAGATTAGAAAGAGATGTTCATGTCACTCTCAAAGGCAACAGTTTGTTTTTCCTGTTCCTGCATATGTGTGGCTAATGTTTTGGTTGACATGAGAGTCAACTGCATGTGGTCATGTGGAGCCAGTGGGGGGGGATCGGAGGGGTTTGGGGGCGCTCTAATGGAATATTGTGGTGTCATGTGCCCAAGTGGTGAAGGAAAGAAAATTGCTGTGCTGTTTTCAGTCCTATTTGTGTACGTGTTGAGGAAGTAAATGAAGGCGAGCCTTGGAAAAAGAAGCCAGCGCACTGGTGACAATCGGAGCTGTGTAAAATGAAAAGAAAGTTCTGACTTGTTCATTATGTAACGTCAGAAGATTTTTTGGTGTGTTTTTAGATATGATCAAACTCGGAGGATGCGGGTGCATACGTGAAAAGGAGCAGGTACAGAATGAGTTTAGTTCCGATATGCTTGTGTCTGTAGAAGTCCCTCTACTTCCCTATGTTGGTCTTTTGAAGTCTATTACCATTACTAGCTGACATCTTAAGTTACTAGCGACATAACCGTTTGTATAGGCTATGTTCCCCTTTCCCCAGTTTAGTGAATGTGTATCACCAATTATTTATATTTGTTTCCGTCATCAACTAAAAAGTGTGGATTTGAGAAAATTCTCAAGTCAACGATCTAACAAATGAATCGTCTAAAAAATGTTACTGTAATTGATAAGAAAATTAATAAACATTTATAGTTTACGATTTGTCTCGTTTAAAACTCACATCTTTGTAATGAAAAACATTACTCGTGCAATTTGGAAGAGTCCATTGCATGAAAAGTGGGAAGAGCAACTCAAAACAATCATGATAGATTAAACAATTTGACGTTTTTAAGCATATGAAATACATGAAAACTAAACAAAAGCAATACAGTAGAACCTCTGAGTTTGAAGGTCTCGGAACTCGTACAAATCGGACTTCAACCAAAAATGAGCCTCGGTGTTTGAACTCATTTCCGGAGTTCAAACACCCAAGCAAAGCAAGCTATGCCGAACGTACCTTGAAAACGGGTAGCCGAGTGAAGCCGAGCGAAGCCGAGCAATGCTAAATGCTCACATTGCGGTAGTTGAGACGATGCACTGAAGAAAGACAACAGTGCCAGTGGCAGCAAAGAAAAACATACAATGTTGCGAACCACAGTGGAATTAGGATTATCACGCCATTGTAACTACCGTGACTACTTCCGTAAATACTGGCACAAGCTCCCCCCCAGCTGTTCAACAACGTGCTTGATGTTAAACAACGCAGGCAAGGACCGCTTAGTAGTCTAACATTATGCCCAATGTAAAATACACAAACTCAGCACTGAACTAAAGCAAGCATTAACATAGCATTTATCATCCACTGATGCCTTCATACCACACCAAAAAACGTTAGGTATTTTTTTTATTGTTTAAATATTGTACATTTAAATGTAAAAAAAAAAAAAAACAGAAACAGAAATTAAAACAGGAATTTTCTGTTTTTGGAGCTTGGGAACGGATTAATTGCATTTACATTATTTCCTATGGGAAAACATGTTTCAGAGGTTGAACATTTCAGACTTTGAACACTTCGCAGGAACGATTTATGTTCAAACTCTGAAGTACCACTGTAATTACTTTGAATCAAACACCATTTTGTTAATTGATTTGTAAACAAAGCCAACATGCAAAACACTAAAATAAATGAGTGCTAAATATTATTATTATTGTCATTATTATTATTATTATTATTATGCTATTTATTTATTTTTTTATTAACTCATTCACTGCCATTGACGGCTATAGATGTCAAAAATTCATTTGAACTATTTTTATTAGTTTAACATTTTATTCCACTTTTGCTGAAAAAAAGTATGAAAACCTAGAATTTTTTGTGTACATTTAGAAAAGACATAAAATTTGTGATTAATCGTTAGTTAACTGTTATATCTGTTCTAAATGTACAATAAATAAAAAAATCTAGGTTTTCACAAAAAAATTAATGAAGTCAAAAAAAATTTAACTAATACAAATACCTCATATGAATTTTTGACGTCTATAGTCGTCAATGGCAGTGAATGAGTTAATTTGTTATTATTTTTTAAATAAAAAAACAATAAATAAACTATCTACTAAATCCAACATGCACATACATTGAAACAAATGTATTAGTATTACACAGCAAAGCAGTAATGTGGAATTAGTACAAGTACAATAACACACAAAAATTAAGATCCCTTTTGCATTTGCTCACCCTGAAAGGCCATTATCATAATTCCATCTCATCGAAAACAGTCAGTTGCACACTTGTCATCGACCTCTCTCTAGCTGCTGGGCAACGTGAAAGCAAGCGTGTGCTGTCCTTGGTTAGGTTTTCTAAAGGAAGTGGCTACAAACCACCTTCACACTGACACAGACCTGCACTTTTTTAATTACGTACTCACAGACGTACTCAGCAAGGATATTTATTGTATGAATTGTACGGATGTGTTGCCAGGAAGAGGAATAAAAACCTGACATTCTCCTCTGCTTTTCCGTGTCTACTTTATCACGACCAAACCTTGAGACACGGGTCTCAGTGGGTCAGCTGATGTTCTGACCTCAACAGTCACCCTTGCTGAAGAGAGTCATGCAATGCACTCTGCAAAAGTAGTTATTGAAAAAATAAATTGACATAGAGCATTTCTAGTTCAACTATCTACTGGTTGTACTATAAAGGACCGTGGTTCGGCATCCATGCTTATTTCAGAACTGCCACATAAATAACAATAAAAGAAAAATTGTGCATGAGGGATGATGATTTATTTATTTGCAATTTATTAGCTTTGATATAGCAAAAGTGGTCTCCTCTTTTATTTCTGGCAAGCTAACAGAAATGCCAAAGTAGTTGTGAAATAATGTGTGCAGGAAAACTAAAAATGAAGGTGAGGATGTTTAAAAAATAATAATTTTAAAAACGTAAAGAAATAACTGCTAACTACTGGTGTTTTGCTCCTTCAATTATAGATGTCTCGTGCTTTTTCTTTTTCTATACAATACAGGACAGACTTTGACCTGCTGGTGGTTCTTTGTGATGAATGGGGACATCTTTCTTGATGGTCAGAGCAAACAGCCCCCGGGTTGGCTGTCACATGACTGTAAAACTGTTCTAGATAGCCAAGTATGTCAATCTAGTGGCAATCACTAGCCACAACATTAGGTACACTTGTAAAATCAAACCAGAGACAACATGAGAGCTATATCAATATTTTTAAAGACTACAAAGGTCTGTTCTCCAAACCCTCTTATTTCACGTGACAAACTCGAATCCGATGTCCGATGTCAATCCATGTCATTTTATTCAACCAATGAAAGCTAGGCACAGTTTGCTATTGACTTCTCTTCAAAACTAGCCACACACAAAAAAAGTGATAACCATGCAGTTTAAATTAGTTTTGTTGGCCATTCGTGTTATCAATCAATCAATCCATCAAACTTTATTTATACAGCACTTTTCATACATTAAAATGCAATTCAAGGTGCTAAACAAAACATCCATAATGCAATAAAAAGAAAAGAAAAAACACCCGTTTACATGAGAAAAGTTGGTTATGCAAAAAGTTGCACTCCCGTGATGTAAATAAGAGAGAGACCTCAGTGAGACGACATACTCTGCAAATATGACACAGACTGCACACGCAGACACAAAACGACTAGTAAATCATCGCAGTTTACACAAGGGCACGGATGCAAATCTCCCGCAAGAGTCGTGGCACTCAAGCTACAGCGTTGTGCCAGCCTTCAAAAGGCGCGTGCTAAGGAAAAGGCGAGTGCGTGCACGCATTCAACCCACTTTAATGGCTGCAAGAAAGTGAATGTGATTCTGTCGTAATGAGGGCAAGGATTTGCGGTGGAATTGTGGCTTTTAGCACTGAAAGGTATAGCTAGTAAATAAGCACTATGTATGAACCCTGCATTGGGCTCTAAGTAAGTACTTATGGGCAATCATCTTTCTCACGTTAAAACACTTCATACAGGAGTCAGCCTCATTATTGTCTTCCTGAACGTAAATAAATAATATATTCATAAAAATAACATAGCAAAAATAGTCTGTTTTCAAGAAATGTATAACATTTGTAAACGCCAGTGCAACAAACACTGTTTTTTTTTTGTTTTTTTTAGCCAGGATGCCATTACAATATCTACCTCTAGGTGGCTCCGTGGTGCATGTTTCCCATCCATTGCTGTGGAGAGAAAAGAACAAGTACAAAAGTCACATTTTGTGCTGTATTGGAAATGCACGTTTCTAGTGTAGTATGGAGTAAACATGTAGGCGACTTCCTCTTTTAAAGGGCCAGTCAGTTGTTTTTCAATTTCATATTGAGAAGTGCATTCATGCAATAATACAAGTTCCCAGGGAAACACCAGGCTCTGCATTAGTGATGGAAGTGGAGCTGTGAATTTGATGTGTTGGTTTGCAATTAAAGGTGGACTTGGGTTTTTAAGAGCCATACAAACTCTGGCCTCTAGAGGGCCCACTAACACTAACTGTGCTATCTGTCTGCTGCACATAAGCAGGATTGTGTTTATTTATTTGGGGTGTATTTTTGCCCAAATTATATCTGAGTCTGTCAGTTATAATATGTGCATTTAAGATTTAAATGCACCTATATGGGGTAGAGATGTTTATCCGTAGTGCAACCTTAGGCAGAACCAAGCACAATTTGCACCCTCGGCCAATAAAAATATCATAAACAGCTCACGTGTGTGTATGCAAGAGCTGTATGAATGACATTTTAGGTGTCACTGGCAAAAACATGCATCCTAATTCCATCTGGAAAGAAAACACAAGTGTGTTGTCGTCATGAGCCGGCTGCTAGAAAATATTGCTAAGCTTTTGCAGTTTGCCATGACCTCAACTTCCTGCTGTATCCTGCTTGCATACGCACGTTGTCCTATAGTCACTTCATGACATGTAAATAATTGTGTCCGTCATATAGAATCATTTTATTATACTATTAGAAGTTAAGAAATATGAAGAGACATGATGTGATACCAGCACGGAAAAATCTTTATAACTTTCCCAAAAGGTCCCACATGAGCACTTTTGAACTTCCACACTAGCAAAGCCTTCCAAGGATTTTACAACTTCCATTTAAAGTCTTTTTTCTACCCTTTTTATATATTTGGGGACATCATTTCATTTGTTATGTTATGCCCAGTAAGTTTTAATTTGTTTGGCTTTTACTGTCCTCATTTCCTTGGCACATTAAGAAGCTGGCATTTGATGGTGGTGAAAAGGCACGGACAGGAAATGAGCACATTTAAAAAAAAAAATGCACCAAAAGAACTCTGATGTGTTCACAACAACCGGAAACCCAAATGGATTCAGTTTCAGTTCCATAATTTGCGTTAGGATGTCATGTTATGTGAAGTATACTGATAAAGATAAAAAATAAATAAATACATTTGGACAGACTTTCAAATAATTTGCACATGTTAATCTTAACAATTTAACCCCAACAGACATCTTGTTGGATGAACAATAAAGAAATAAAAATATGAGCTGCCGTTTGTTTGGCCGATGTTTTGCTTTGACTTGCGAGCAAAAATTGGAGATACCAGCTGTAAGGTAGCAGCGAAAACATCTTGCTTCAGCAACACTTTGCCAGCTCTCCTTCATTGTCACCCCTAGTTGAAGTTTACCATCACATTCAAAATGAAACAATAAAAATGACTATACAGAAAATTTGAAAATCTAACAAACAGTCCAATGCGCCATAAATGGGCTAACAAATAGCATCAGTGTTATCATCATTAACTGATATTTGAACACAAATGATATAATATAGCCATTGCTGGAAATAATTAGTGGCATTTCCATTGATTTAAATGGAGAAATGTGTTTTGAGTTATGAGCTTAGTTACAAAACAAAAAAAACTCATATCTCAAGGCAGGGCTGTATTGTTGAAAGTCTTTCCAGATAGGTGGAAGCTGTTACAGTTGCAAAGGTGAAACCATTGTTTTGTAATAGCTATGTGTCCCAATACTTACACATTGTGTGGGTTGAGAAAATATTCCTGATATACAACATGATTTAATGAACCCGCAACAGTATTTTGTTGCGCAACATGATCTGTATGTGTCACTCTTCATTCTTCGTGTGGTTATTACCATATTTTTTTAAGGGCGGCCTTTTGGCACACAACCTTGTGGTTACTTTCATCAAGATGTGCTGCCACCCAAAAAGTGAAGAGAACATTTGGGTTGGGCTCTGGTTTCAGCACACTTCTTGATGGCGCCCGCAGAAAAGGGGAAGTCTGCGCTCTTTCATAAGGTGCGTTTGTATTTCGGAGTGTGCATGTGGCGTCAGGAGAATACGTCTCAAGAAGTAACATCACGGTCATGTGGTTCACTTCCCCTTTGGGGTGATATAAAAGGAAATAGGTGTTATTTTTGTGTACACAGCGCTGAAGCGCGCTGACATGGTAACATCTTCTGTATGCACTGGATGGCAGTTTTTCTTTGTTTGTTTGTTTATTTGTTTTGGTGCCGGGTATTTTAGATAGGGTGAATGCAGACCCATTGGACAAAACATTAGGTAAAGCGTTGTATTGAAACTGTTCTATATTGCCAAAGACTACAAAAAAATGTCAACTTTTACAATTTTGACAGTGCCAATCAAAGGCGAGTATTGTTATCGAGAGGCAACATTTGACAGGTCTGGGTTAGCTAGATTGTGCAGATGTACTTAGCATTCACTTTTAATGTACTGTCTAAAATGTCTTAATGAGACACGAGCCTCAAAACAAAAACATAACATCCAAACTTCTTCGATTATTTTCTTTCGTTTCACTTTTTGCACAACTATTTCCCAGGACCTGTTATTTTTTTCTTTCTTTTTCTTTTTCTGGAGAGCTCAGTATTGTTCATTCGGTAATTTTACCGATTTGACATGTCATCATCATTGCTCTCTCTTTTTTTAAAAACATTTTTTTATTTTTTTATTTTTGTATGTGGGTGAGTACGTGTATGTGCGTGTGTGCGTACATGTGGACCTGTTTTGAACTTTCATTGTGTGAGTGATGCCTTTTTGTCAAAATGGGAGAGTAACGAGCATGTAATGTATCAGCTGGCTGCCAAACACCATCAAAATACAGTTACCTTAATGTTTCATAGAGTTGATGAATAAATACAAATAGAGGAGGCGATTGTGGTGGACCAGGAAGTAACAATGATTAATTAATAAGGGCGAAGTTAGAACGGCACTAAAGGGGGTGAAAATGGAAAGGCAGATGGTCCTGATGAGTTACCTGTGGAGTTATGAAGTGCGGCCATTTTGCCACTCGCTGTCAACTGAAAATGACATCACAGTTGCTCAGGGCTCAGGTAACGACCAATCACTGTTCACCTGTTTTCTGAAGGCATCCAATACAACAATAAAAATGGCAGAAATACTCAGATTTGTTTTTATTTGTTTTTATTTTTTTTTGTAATTTGCTGTGCAGTGTTTTTATATTTACATTAGAAATAATACTTGTCAAATCGGTAAAATCACCGAATGAACAATACTGAGCTCTCCACAGAAAAAATAAAAGGAAATAAAAAAAAATTTAAAAAAAGAAATAATACTTGGGCTGCTTGAAGCAATACAGCAGCATTAATAGTCTGAAATGCCACGAGAACAAAAAACCTCAGCTGCCATTGGACAGACTTCATAAAAATGTTGATTGTGCCACTACCCCGGGTGACTCAAATAATTGCCCATTTGTTTTTTCACCTGCCTGGAGATGTTATGTAATTACAGAAAACGAGCAAGATTCACACCGAGGCACATGTTGATCCCTCATCATCCTGCTGTGCAACACACGGCTGGCGGAGAAAAGGAGAGATTTTTCTTCCTTTGCCTTTCATTTTCTGGCTATAATCTTGAGTCCTCCACTCGGCCTCAATTGTTGAAATAGCATTTAGGTGTGAATGATGTCATGTGAAGATCAAGAAGACTCCTTGGCATTCTCTCCGGTTATGTGTTTGTTGTTTTGAGCGTGTGTTTAACAGCATCATAAAACCTTATGTGAGCAAATAAATGTTATATTCGCATGTAATGTATTGTATGGCGATAGTAGCATTTTGGTAAATGAACACTGAACATTTATTTTTATTTCTTGAGTCTTGTTTTTTTTTTTTGTATTCATTTTTACTTTGATTTATTCTTTGTTTAAGTCTCTTTCTTTCTCTCTCTCTCTCTCTATATATATATATTTATATATATATATTATTATATTTTTTCTATCTGTATTTATTTATTTATTTATTTAATGCTGCATCACCCTTGGGTGCTGCCAAAATATAAAGTGCTTTGAGGGCCTTGCAAGGTGGAAAAGTGCTATATAAATGAAGTACCATTTATTATTATTTATTTTTTATTTATTATTATTATTAATTATTATATAATATTTTTTTATTAATTATTATATAATTATTATTAATTATTATTTATTTATTATTATTATTTTTATTTTGGCAGTTTTGGTCCTTCATAAAGGAGGAGTCACCTCTAATTAAATATAAATATCAAATTAAATATGTATTATTTTCACTGCAACATTTCGACATGTGTCAATGAGTGAGTTATTGAGTACATACTGTATAGTTGCTCAAAGGCAAACTCCGCGAAGTATTCTGACCTTTTTTTTCCCACGCCCTAAATCTGATGCAATGTTGCAGTCTTCTTGACAGGCAGTAAGGAAATAAGTAGACCCATCATCACAACACTTCGCATGTCCTTTATAATACCTTACAGTTTCGAATCTCCAAAATGACCCCCCCCCCCCCCCCCATTTACTTGGCAAAGCACTTGTTTTGTAAACGCCCCCCTGCGGGAGGTTGTGTGAGGTGTTTGCGTGTTCTCGCCAGTCATAAGGAATTTTCAATGAGCTGACCAGCTTGAAGCAGACGCATACAGGCTTGTTAGCTAGTCTGGATCCGAGGTCTTAATCCACACGCTGGTAGGAGTTAAAAGGGCTTTCGAGGCGGGGGACCGTCCATCCAGGCACAACTTGAATGTCCTGGCTTGATGTGGCTTTCAGGAATGTCTTTCTGTAGCCAAACACGTGTGCCTCCAAGTGCATGATTATGAACGAAATTAATGAATTAGAGTTTTTAACAGTTGAGTTGATAATTGTATCAAAACAGAACACTTAATGGAACATTCTTCCGCCTTGCATGAACTATTATGAGAAATGAGTCCTGTAGTTGATACAAACGTTTACCGGCTTTGACGCCTTCCTTTCATTTTAGCCCTCCACTAACCCATTGACCTTCCTCGTCAGATTACAGGGGTTTTAGCCCACGTCGCCGCTTTGTTTATCACACACTTGAGGCATATGGTGATAACGATAAGCACTTCTGCAGTCGCCATGTCATCACAAGAACGTGTTGTGTTAGTATCCATTTTATCATTTGGGCGACCAATGACTTCCAAGTCATACCTGTGAGTAGGGGAGTTAGGAAAAATCGATTCGGCAATATATCGCAATATTACAGCGCGCAATTCTCGAATCGATTCGATATGCGGCCGGATTGATTTTTAAACATCAATTTAACTTAAGGTTAGGATTTACACATTAAGCATGGAAGAACATTAAGACTTAATATTTTATTTCAGTGCTGTTCAGACATGAAACAGACTGCAACCTGTTTGTTAAATGCAGTGGCTCAGTTATAAGGCTGAATTTTCAAATAAATAAATACATTTTCATACAAATCTTACAGTGTACATGTACAAGTTTACTGATTAGTATTTTCAAAATTTGAGTTAAAAAAAAAAAATCGCAATAATCAATTTATAGATTTGCATCGGAATTAATCGGTATCAAATCGACCTATGAATCGTGATACGAATCGAATCGCCAGGTATTAGGCAATTCACACCCCTACCTGTGAGTGTACTGTAGCCCCTCACACCACCAATGTACCCCACTGGTATAGCCCTTTTTTTCTTTTTCTTTTTTAAATCTATATATATATATATATATGTATATACTTTTTACGGCTGAAGTTGACACCCAGAACCTGGTGAGCTCAGTTTGCACTGGTTCGAAAAGCAAGGGGAAGAGCCTATAAGGCTAATTCAAATGCAGCCTGCTTTTTCGGAGTGACTTCATTTTAGACATCATCATCATCATACATTATGACCTTGAAATCAGGCCAAAACACGTTGCATTTATGACCGGAATATGAAAATGAATGTTGATTTATTCACAAAGCTGACAGAATATATGATCCTTTCAGCTTTTACAGGGTTGTAAAGTTGGCCTTCAAGATTCAGCAATGTTTATCCGCATCATATTCCTCAGCACGTGTATATGTTTGTGTGCAAGTGTGTGCACGAATGCATATGCAAGTGTAATTAAAAGTTAGCATCAACCGTGATGGCTTAACTTGCACTGTGCGTAGTTAATTCCAAAATGGGAAATCCTTGTCGGGCAGAAACCTTATATGTCCAAATTTGATGAGTTTTATTTATTTTTTTCCTAAATACATACTATTGGTCAGGCTGCACTCCTCACATGCGTTATTTTTACAAATGACTGAACAAATTTGGAGATGCAAGGATTCTGCTGATTCTGTTTGTATGTTAGTGTGGTGCTTTTGAAAAAGATAAAATGACTGTCTTTCGATTGGCACTGTTTACAAATACAAAAAAGAATGGTACCAAAAGACAGGTACAACTAAATAATTTGGATTAGCATCCAAAAAATGTTTCCTGCATCTACTGCAGGTGTGTCAAAACTATGGCCCGGGGACCATTTGTGGCCCGCTGTCATTTTTAAACGGCCCGCAGCATGAACTAAAAATGACATTTGCTATGAGTAGAGTTGTTTTATATACTGTAGAGATTTTTGAAATATGCAAAATGAAGTATTTACAATTAAACAAATAAAACTTCTCTTCATAACAACAGGGAACAAAGTTTATACAAGCAAAAATGATTTCCAACACTTTCTGCTCTGTGTCAAGGTCCAAATTGTCCAAACTGGCTCGCTAATGCTAATTAGTGCTCTACTCGCGGCACTTTTATCACTCAAAAGAACGTCACCACGCTGCAAAAAACAACTTTTATTGGAATAATTTAATCGTGACTTTTTCCTTTTACTCTCTAATGTGGCTACAACTTAACAGTGTATCAGACCGCGCGGAACCACACTGCCCCTAAATAGCCAAATCGGGTACAACATGAACAGCGCTCCCAATAAAGGCACACACAAACAAAGGAAGACAGTATAAAATAATTTCAATAAAATCAATTTTGGGACATTTCAAAGTAATTCTGAATCGTATTAAATGAGAATCGCAATTTTTATGAGAATCGATTTTTTGGGCACACCCCTACGACGGATAAAAGTTGTATTTTATTTCGCTTTTAGGACGTTTTAAGAGCGGCAAACCAGCTCTCCCAAATGTAAATTAATACCTCTTTATTGTGACAAACAAAACTGAGACCTCATTAAATATTGTTTTTGTACCAAATAAAGTTATTGTGTGTATTCTGGGAGCGCTTCTGCAAACATTTTGCGCTAAACTACAGACATTCTGTGTCTTTCTGCTTCACTCCGCGTGTGAAGTGGCCGCGCGGCTGAAATTCGCAGGCCTGTGGCTGGTTCCATGCCAGTGACCGTACTTTGAACCAGCGGCAGCCAAAGATATATGGCGCGCTGGAACATACAAAGACGACCTCATTCTCTCACGCTCTCTTTCTATCTCTCTGTATCTCTTTGTGTGTCTCTCAATCATGTGTCCCAATTTGCCATCATCTCTTTCATGCTAATCAAATTTAATTTGACCTATTTTTTTTTTTTGTCCCAGTGCTTATTTAGTGAAAAACGTCAATGCTGTGTTTTTTGTTCCCAGTGCTAATTCAATGGCATGAAGACACTCCATCGTTTCCAAAGAGAAGTTTGAGTCGATGGGGTGGTCCCTGCATGCACTGTTGGTGTTGGAAAATGCTTGGGAGCGGTTCGCCGCTTTCCACACACATTGCCCTCCTTCCATACGTCACTGTATCCATTCATCCAAGATTCCTTCAGCTCTTATACTTCTCGCTGTCACTTTCAAGGCTTACATGCACTTTGTCTTGTTTTCCCAGCTGTTTGTCGGTTACAGTTGTTGTTAACAGGAAATCAGCACCAGGATTTCAATACAAAAGAGAAAAACCACTGCTAATAATAGACTGGAAGTTTTAGTCACAAAGCCAACAATCTTTTTCTAATTATAGTCCTCTGTGCTTTTCATTCTTTAAATACAAAACAGATTCCTGCCTAAATCTTTTCCCTCGCATGTGCTTCAGATTTTGCTGAGTCAGGGAGTGGGAGGGGTACCAGACACATCTTTTCAAATGCATGCAACTGGTACCTGCTGCTTATCGCATGTGATAGCATAAGATACAGCATTCTGTCTCCTTGCGCCTTCGTAGCACATCCATAACAATGAATGGGTTCGTAGATGGCATGCAGCGCCCATGCTCAGCAGTAAAAAAAAAAAAGGGCTCAAAAACGCTGACTGCAACACACATAATAATATGAAGGTTTATGAACCTAGCTAACAGCTAACAGTTATCCCCATGCTACTTAGTTGAAGTTGATGTTTGAGGGAAGCTCATTAAAGTTTGATTATCCTCAGTATATACACATAATCACTCCTTCGCCTCTTTTGGATATAAATTAAGAAACATTTCAGTTGTTGGAATTTAGATGTTTCTGGGGTTGGTGAAGGACTCTGGTTGGTGGCCCGGTGGGTGGTGGGTGGTGTCTGGCCGGTGCTGGATTTCACTTTCCTTTCTTTTCTTTGGTCCTTCCTCGGGTCTCCTGACGGCCTCACGACTCTGGCTGGAAGTGTTCGGTTTAGGTGAACGGTATGGGATTTTTTTTATAGGTTTTAGGTGAACTAATGAATACACACACACTCACGCGCACGCACACACGCACATACACATACTCACCCACATACAAAATAAAAAATAATATATTTTTTAAAAATTTAAAATTTTAAAATTTTAAAATAAATAAAAAGAGCAATGATGATGACATGTCAAATCGGTAAAATTACCGAATGAACAATACTGAAAAAATGGGAAAAAAAAAAGAAACATTTCAGTCAGTGTGAATTTTATTCTGAAGGATTTATTTACAAACTAGAGCTATAATTCATTTATTTATCCTTTTATTATTATTATTATTGTTGTCTTCTTTTATTTTTATTATTGATTCTTTTATTCCTTCTTTCATTCATTTTTATTATTGTATTCATTATTTTTATTATTCTTTTTATTCAGGAGATTAATGATTAGTTCGAATTGAAGAATGATTAGATCAGCGTTTTCTCTTCAACAATTATTGTCCTCAATTTCCAGACGTTTATTGAGCATTGTTAAAAGGAAAGGTGATGTAACACAGTGGTAAACAGGCCACCGACCTTTTTTAAAATGTGTCAAAAGGAGTAAATATTTGGAGGTGTGTGTGTGTGTGTGGGGGGGGGGGGTGTTATAATAATAAAGTTGATCAGTTTGAACATATCTTGTCTCAACAGTGCATTCATTTGAATAAAGGTTGAAAAGGACTTGCAAAACATTCTATTCTGTTTTTATTTACGTTTTACAGAGTGCCATTGGTATTTGCCAAATGCCGGAAGACGCTGGAGTACACGCAGAAAACTCATGCAAGCACGTGCTGAACTTGCTGAAGATGGAGTGGCACACAACAAAGACTCAGTTCCACTTAATCTAGTTACCCTCAGTCCTCGCGTGAAACGCAAACTGACAGCACCGTCTTGTTCTTTAAAAGGCCAAATTAACATTAATCACGTTTTGTTTGTTTACAACATGATCAGCTGCTTGTCTGCACATGCGCGTGAGCAACAAGTTAATTACATTTGGCTGAACATGTTGAGGTTTTAGTTCGTTCTGTACTTCTGGCTCTACTAACTGGGACATTTCTGAATGATTTCACTTCCCCCGCACGGAAAATGAAAACATTTTGAAACACGGCACATTCTGGCTTCTAAGTGAGAAAACACACATTTAGGAGGCAAACTTGAAAATACGTGACTGAAAGTATAGTGCATTAATTGAAGCCAAATTATAGCACGCTTACTGAGCTTCCTTTTTACTCCTGCCCTGAATGAGATGACTTGAAGTTTTTCAGAATGAGGTTAAAAATGCCGACATTTAAAAGTGCAGGTGTGGCCCGTCAGAAAGTTTGTGTACCTCTTCTGTAAATAAAACGAGTCACCACTGGGAAAGTGAATGATTGGGTTGTTTATGACTCGTAACCCGTCCCCCCACCTGTGCTGGGAAAGCAGCTCTATTTATATAGTGAAGCGTCCATTCAGGAACTAGTTAACGGCATTGGGACTAGGCCAGGTCTTGTTTTGGCTGCTGCTCTAGAGACGCTTTAACTGCCAAGATGTCATGTCAGATGGCAGTCTGATTCCTGGATGGACTTTGTGAAGACATATTTTGGTTACCTTGTTAAGTGAAGCCGAATGCTGAAAGTAGAGCAATTGCGGTGTTTGCTATACGAGAAAGGAGAAAAAAGCTCAGTGAGGTCGGAGGCAAAATATACATATATTTTCTTTTACATAGGCTACAGAAAAAAATAATAAATCTATAATTTTTTTTATTAATTATTACTATTATTTGACATCATAATAATGGCATTTTTATTTTAATTAATTTAGGGTATTTTGACTGGACGCCAATGTTAAGATGGGACCATGACAAGCATGACATTGTTTTTTTGTCTTTTAATAGAAGCAGTTTTATGATTTTGAAACATTTGAATCAAATCCTTATGCATTCTTTCCAGAAATTATGACTTACTTTGAATATATGTTTAACATAAGCTTGTTGTAATAATAGAAACTCGGTATTGGGTTTGACCCACAAATGTGAGCTTGCAGACTTGCTGTCATGTCTAGTGACGTCGCACGGTTAATCCTGTTGCCACACCAGATAAAACATTTCACTGCTAGCGCGACTGACTCTCTTTTGTCCAACTCCAGCAACAAAACTCCTGTGATTAATCTCCAGTCATGTTTCCGTCCCACTTTAATACAGCACAATATGTCTACTGCCTTCTCATTTTTAAATTAGATCCTTAAAATGGATGTAAATGATTTTGAAAAGTGGTTTATTATACTCAGAGTAGGGGAAAATTTTGGTTAGAGTCCCGAGCACCCCCCCCCTTCCCCCAAAAAAAAAAAAGGAGAGAGAGAGCTGTACTGTTAAAGTGAGGTCATCAGTGGGGGAAAAATAAATTTTGGGACTACTAACGTTCCACCCAACATAAAACAAAACATGAGAAAAGCCATATGGGACATTCATTGGCATCAGTAATAAGTTCAACTTCAGGAAGTGTTTTATAAATATTTTCTAAACAATTATTAAATGAAGAACATAAAACATCCAATTACCATTCAAATAAATGTGATTTTCTTGCCACTCTGAGAGGTCATTTGGAAAAAAGCTACAAACCAAACCCACCCCGGGAGATGCATTCCTCAGATGGGCGGTTCACAGGAGGTGTGGTAAACATCTCGCCCGACTTCCATCTGGTGTATTTTGGCTGTCTGACTCGCCCCACCTTCCTCAATCACCCCTGATCACGATGAAAGGAGTTTCTTGGTCGCTGACGACTGGAGCTAAGCGCGAATGAATGAACCTCTTGTACCGTCACGTCTGCATCAACAGCTTCATTGACCACCAGTTGTGTTGACTTTAACACCAAATATAGAAGCGCCGCGCGACGTAATGTGCCCGCTTTAGAAAGTGTAGTGTGAGCGTGGGGCAGTGACGGCCTGATGGTATGACATCTTCCACAGCCAATCATTTACTACGCATTCCCCCCCCCCTCAAACCCAATAAGGTTAATGGTGAAAACAGGACCAGATGATGTCACTGTGCTACCGTGCACTGTTCCAGCAGTTTCATGGTCAATAAATACACCCGGAACTGGGCAACAGAACAATGTATAAGAAAGAAAAAAGGAAAGAATATTAACTATTCTCAAGTGTAACGTTATCGATAAAACAAATTGTGTTTGAAGAGAAAATTTGAACTGAATCTGAATGGCAATTTTGTGACCATAAATTAGCATTAAATTGAAACTTTTAAGAAATCAGTCAATAAAGCCCATCTAGGCAGTACATCAGTGCCGTTGTTAATACTTCACTGCTGGCCTCTGATGCCGCGTCCCAGCATGAAGGAAGTTTGCCTACCTGGACGCTGGGGCGGTCCAAAGAGACAAATAGGTTAGCTTAGCGCTATATCGCTAGTACGACAGACATGATGTGGATAGATTTGGATACGGATATGTAACATATATACGATACGATATTTAACACCCTGTGTTCTGTGTTGGCCAGTGTACAGCGAGGGATCTTGGAGATTAAAGTAAGTTATTTTGAACTAAAAAGGAAAACATTTCTCTAAGTTGACGTGGCTATTGCGTCGTCCGCATACAGTCTTAAAATAGTGAAAAATGTGGCTTGATAAAGGACAATATATGGTGTAAATAAAGCTCTATTTAAGTGTGCACCATTTACCATTTACCATAATGATCGATTTGGATTTTTCATTTCTTGGCCTATGACATGTTTTTCGGCAAAAGTACAATTAGTAAACCATTGTAATTGATTCAGGATTCGGTACACAGTCAATTGTGTAGAGTAAATTTGACTCTATTTAGAGTGGGTCCAGATAGACTCCGTTTTAGAGTAATATTTACACTTGGAAGAGAGTAAAATAAGAATCGGAAACAAAATTAAAGTCACTCGAGGGTTGGGAGACAACCAATCTACTCCCTGAGCCACGCAGCTCCTGCTGTGTGTAAATCGCTGGTGTCAGCTGGAATCTTAACTCCAAGACCAAAAATTATGTTTTTGGTCTCTTGGAGATAAGTAAACAGTAGGAGGGGCATAACTGGTGGTAGCGTGGCAGTCTCCCAACCTGAAGGTGGTGAGTTTGTTCATCAACCCTTGAGTGACTTTTATTTTATTTATGTATTTTTCTTTCTTTCTTTTTTTCTTTCAATTGTAAATATTAGCTTATCCTAAAACTGAGTCTATTTGATCCCATTCTAAATAGAGCCAAATTTGCTCTGTAGAATTGACTGTGTAGTTAAATGGTAAACAAATGTGCAAACTTGGATTTGAAGTACAAATCCAGGCTATGTTCCTTACAATGGCCAACAGTCACATGTAGACTCTAAAACAGAAGACTTTCTTCCTTGGCCCATGTGCACTCTGACCTCTCAACAAAGATTAATTAGGAATCAATTTCATTATTTTTGCTCAATCCTTTTAAACAACACAAAGTGGTGAAAACATCTCCTGGCTGAAGAAAAAATAAGCTGTTTGTACTTTTGTCGCCAAGTCACACAAACGCAACTGTTTATATCTTAGTCTGCCCCCACCGAATACTGTTGCAAAACCTCACTTCCTGTTATCACATGACTGTTTATAAGCATTAGATGTTGTCATAGAAACCATCTGAAGGGGGGGGGGGGGGGAAATACAGACATAAGCGTAACAACATTGGGGGCAAGACTTACATTTACATTCAAGTGGAACATTTCCTCATCTAAAAATAAGTGAATGAAGTTATTATATATGTCTGTTTCACATACAATATAGCATTTTAACAGGGTGGATGGTGAAAGAGTGGAACAAGGGTGGGGGTGAGGAAAGATTTTACATAGAAAAGCTGTCTGGGTCTGGCCGTCTTCCTGATCATTTTCGAGGGGTTTCCCACTACTCAGCAGTAACTCTGACAGCAGTAACTCTAGTTTCCCTTTCCAACTCGCCTACTCTCACCCTGTCGTATCTCCCTGCTCCGTATTCTCTGAAGACTTGGAACCTTTCCATATAAGGTGTCGTGACAATAGGCCAAAGGCCGACTTCTCCCTGGGAGCTAAGTGGTAGGTGTTTCCCGAGACTCCCGCCGACAGACTTAGACGTGCAGGAAGGTAAACAGGAAGCAGATAAAAAGGGCTGACATCACAGCCTGTTTTCTTTCTGCCTCTGTATGTTCATTTAAGGCAGTGAGATGTTATGTCTGCGCTGCAGGCTGGGGAAGAGGCTTGCTCAACAAAATGTTCTCACTCAGCAGAAATTAAGAGGATGAAAAGTCCTGTTCTTGTTACTCCTTACTGTATTTCTGTCCCTCTCTGGAAAGCATTGAACCCATGGAAATGTTAAGTGGGGCAGTAATGATGGGGACTATCATGGTAGCTTGTTGTGGATTCAAAATGTTTCTGAAAACTATTTTGGGGACTGGAGGGGGTGAAATGCAGTGAATTGTTGAATGTGATTAAAAACAATTACGAGTACAAATGATACTTGAAGTGTAATAGATGTTGTTGGGTCTGGTCACATTTGTTGTGCACGTTTCTCCTTGATGTGACTATAAATAAATATCGCCACTCTGAGCCTATAAAAGTACCCGGAAAATCTCCTGAATCCCCTTAATTAGGTTTTATTTGTTCTCTCAAGGTAGCATTGTAGGCGCTAAGTCGACATAATGAAAGAAGGTCTCAACCTATGGCAATAAATAGAACTGCTATATGGATATGACTTTCTCGAATGGAGAACAATGACCTAGGTAGGGTGACAAAGACGACCTTCAGGTTTTGGGTGTCCTGCAGAAAGGGCTTCAGAAGGATATCCCAGTCTAAGGTCGACGGTGATAAAACAACAGACTTGTCATAGTGATGACGAGGTGTTTTTTGTTTTCTGCTTCCAATTCATACAGTCACTAAATGAGTGGCGCAAGTTATTTGGAGTTTAAATTTCCAGTATCAGGACCTGGGGGAAGAAAACAAACACAGTTGCACATCATATTGCTACAATGTCTTCTTATTTCCAAAGCAGTCAATGGTTGAAATAGTTGAAAAAGTTTCAAGAGCATGTTGAAGAAGTAAACAGGCTTAGTTGGAAAATAAAACTAGCTGGTGCGTTTTGGTCACGGGGGGAGGAGGGGGGGGGGTTGAGATGTGCAAGATAAAGTGTGCAAAAAAAACTGTAGAAGACGTGTTTCAAGAACATCTACTTCACAAAGATTAGTGTCTCAGACGTTGCGTGACTCATACGCTCACGCTGCTAGAACAGTAGCAACACTTTGCCTTTGCGTTGCAAACTCACACCACCCTGCGCAAACAGCGTTGCTATGGAGCAACGTCAAGACAATTATTGTAGATACTGGTAACCACATTCAAAGGAAAAGACGGTGACTCATACTGAGAATAATTGACTTCTGCCGTATTCTGAACTGGAATGTTCCAAGTGGGAGCAGTTTGTCACGAAAATTAAGTTGGACTGTCGTGAGGAAAGGTTTTACCTTAGTCACCTAAGGGAAGACATGAATTTAACAAGAGCACCAATTTGCTGGTCCAATTTAAAATAACTATCCAATTTAAAACCCAAGTTCGAGACTGTTGTCAGGTGGCCCAAATCAGCATCAATCACCATAACTTTAGTTTTCTTTTCATTAAAATTCAAGAAATCCATCCAGGCCTTGATATCCTCTAGGCAGTACAAGAGTGGCTTTAATGAGAAAGTGTCCTTTTTTTTTTGCTCAGCAGGATATAGATCTGACTGTCATCCGCATAGCAGTAGAAGCAAATCCTATGTTTTCTTAATATGGAACCATGGGACAGCAAATACAATGAAAATAGCAGTGGCCCTGAAATGGACCCCTGTGGACCACCATGATGACAGTAGAGCAAGGCAAGATTCAGAGCAACCAAGACTAACGCTCTGTCTGCCAAATAGGATCTAAACCACTCTAGAGCTCTAACACTAATGAATGAAGAAGAATGAAATGATGAATTGTAATTATGAAACCCTTAACGACTAAAACAACATTATGGCAACATTGATGTCATCTTCAGTTGATAGCAAGCGGCAAAATGGCCACCCCCTGAGATGGATAAAAATGGCTGGATTTTGCTTCATTACTCATATTCCACAAATATAATTAAGTTAATCAGAATGTCATGTTTAGACTAGTGAGGTCACACTTAACATATTATTGTCAAGAAATGTTTAAGGTTGACTTCCCCTTTAAAAGGATGGCAAGAAATGTTTAAGGTTGACTTCCCCTTTAAAAGGATGGCAATGTGGCTGGATGATCGTGTAAAATATTTCCTTTACTTTCCAACAATCTTCACCTGTAAACACAGGTACACACTTTCAAAAGACTATAAAAAACATTGTCTTGTTCTTGACCAGAATGCCAGATGGTCATGACAAAAAAACAATGCTAGCAGCGGGAAGCGGCGCTAACCCTGACAACAAGACATGACCAGTAGGCTCTTAAACCCATGGGTCAGTCTGTCACATCATGTTACGAGACCTCGGCACACGGCACTTTGCATCTGTCAAGATGCCTTTGCTTCCGCCTGCAACCGCATGCATTAAGATCTTGTTGGGAATGTCAACACTTATTGTGTTGATGCACCAACCATATGGTGTTCAGCCACACAGAAAAGAGCTGCGTCTTGATCTATTACCAGCCAGCACATCATCTTGTGCTTCTCACTGTAGTCTTAGTGGGTTTTGGCGCTAGCCGCAGTGGAGGGTGACTGACGCACATGATTACATAACACACGGTTGTCTGCTGAGGATGAGAGTTCAAGAAACATGTTTAGTCAACCAAAACAGGCACCATTTTTGTTTGTTTTTCCAATTTTCACGCTGGTTTAGGCCTATAACATACATTGGCCTCAATATTGGCTGCACTTCTAAAATTGAAAAAGAGCAGCACACGTTGGTAGTAATAGTAATAGTGACAGACAGTGGTTAGCTACTTTAGCGAGTGCAAGGTAGGCCAGGTTCTATTAAGGTTCTGCATGTGTTGTGCTTTTTGGTCAAAGTTAAAAAAACAAACAAAAAAAACACCCTCCTTATCTCCAAACCTTGTATTTCCTTTACCTAAACCACAATTGTTGACATCACTTTGCTGTATTTGGAAGTCAGACACGCAAGCAAAGACCTGCTCAAGGCTGTGCACTTTATCAAGGGTGAGTGTCTGTCTGAGTGTGTGTGATTGTGAGTTTGCGTGTGAGCGTGAGCGTGAGAGATGCAAAACAGTAGCCTGCTAATGTTCATCTTTTAAAGGCAGGTGTATGCTTTTGGATTTATCCTAATTATTTTTTAATGTGCCTCCTATCGTCGTACATAAAATTTTGTGATGACTTACATAAGTTTGTAAACAAGAGAATAAAATAGTTGTGTAATCCTGCAATGATACTCTTATCAGGACATGCACTGGAAACTCTGAAGGTCAACTGATAGAAAGCCACATGCTTAATTATTCTTACACTTGGAATATTGTTACATAAAATATTATGCCATCACCTTGTCACAAGAACTTTCAGAAATGTATCAGTGCTAACCTTTTAATTTTCATACCCACGTCATATAATTTTTTTGCCCCAAACTGTGAATGTTTTGATTCACAAGTTTGTTAACTGTCTCTAAATTATGTACAATATAATCTTTAATCTCATGTGATCCCTGTCATCATTCTTTGTTGTATCAGGCACAACTTTAAAGAAGAGGAAGCTTTTCATTCTCTGTTTTGCAAACCTGAAAATATCTCTGTTGCCTCACTTATTCTTGGATAAACTGTGATTTTATATGAACGACGGGAATGATTCATATTCTCTGTCTGATTCAATGTCCTTTGTCAACATCGGTCATAAAAAGGATTTGACATTAACATGGACCGGCCGAGCTTCTCGTGAAATATTGTCTTAGTGCATTGTCTTGCATTGTCTTGCCATGTATTAACCAGCAGCAATTTTATCAGAAATAGACAAGCCCTATTTAAAATAAACTGTTCGTGTGCTGTCTAATATTTCAGCATTGTTATTCACCACATGCAGTAAATGGAAAAATAAGTAATGCATGTAAGAGGCAGTCATAGTAAAATTTAAAAAAATATTAGGCCTATAGTGGTGTCCAAACTATGGCCCGGGGGGTCATTTGCGGCCTAGCTTCCTTTATCTCGTGGCACTCAGCATATATGAAAACTATTTTTTCACATGACCTGCAACCTTATTGGTTGTGGGTGTTGACAAAGTGGTGGGTTGTGACACACCTGACAACTACTACTAATCATAAATTTAACTTTTAGAGCTAGATATGTATAGAAACTATTTACAGCTAAAATAGCAATACAATTTCTCTTTTCTTAATTCTTATGAATTTAAATATTTCAGTTTTAGAAGCAAAAATAATTTCCTCCACCTTCAACTCTTATGTGATCATATAATAATGATTGACTAAGATCCTCAAGCCAACACTGCTTTAATTTTTTTTTATCCTATTACCAATTACTGAATGTGGGGCAGGGATGGTCTATTAGGATCTATTCTAGTCATGATAAATACCATAATGTTTGCCTTATCACCTTTAACAAGTGTTAAAAATAACTAAAATTATTTTTAATAAAGTCCTTGCTAAAACAACTCATAGATAATTGCTTGATTGTGTGATTTTAGTGGGTTGTCAAATTGGCCCTTGCATCCTTTGATTTTTCTGTATGCGGCCCTCAAAGGAAAACGTTTGGACACCCCTGATATAATAGATAGCAAAACTTTGGAAGGCTATTTTAATGTCACTTGACGTTTCATTTGAATCACAATCACTTTTTCAATGGATAGTTACTTATGAACATAAGTCACGGAAAAATGTAATCCTTACTCGGGTCTAATCTTGATAGCTGTTAATAATTGTAGGCTAGTGTTTAAAGTAGAGTTGAGTCACTACACAAAGACTAAATGCAGCTCACTAAGTTTCTAGTCTACATTATCTTCCTTTAATATTAGTCAACTTCATCATATTGCAATGAGTGGCCAGGACAGAAACAGGGGTGTACTGTTTCCCATGTAACCGGTTCTATCGTCATCATAATTTTCCTTCTTGCCATCACAAAAACCTTCTGTGTGTCATAACAAAGAACACACTTGTGGAGTTAATGGTTCCGCTACTGTATTCTCTACGGGGGAAAAAGAGAGTTGTGATTTGACAGGCATTTCTTAAATCTGGATTATTTCAGATTTATTTTGTTTGTTTGTTTGTTTTCAAATTCCAATATTTAAAAGTGTAAAGTGTCTCTGTATCTGAATATATTGAAGCAGTTTTTTTTCTTTTTCTTTTCTTTTTTTTTTTTTAAACCTTACATCACTCAAGTTACCAATACTGAATATGACCCTATGTCTAAAAATGATCTCATTGCTTTCTCTATTTCATAACAAATACAGGCCGGTTATTCTATTTAGAGTGCGGAGAACACTCCCAACAGAAACGGTCTTCTGCTTGTCAGTACAAGTGCTGGGGAAGCACACCCAGGAAAAACTCATTCATCCTGTGTCAAGTAACACTAATGAATCCCAGATGTATCTATAGCACACATGAACCCACCTTGTTTCGCTGTATGTCATCAGTAAGTCATTCCTGAGGTGGGCTATTTTAGGACTAATAACTGAAACAGGGATGAGTCTTTATTACTCTCGCCAGTCTGGGTGTTGCAGTGTTTCCAGCTGTGTTATTTTGTTTCCGCTTGCTTTTATTACCATGGAAACCAGTTCCAAGCTAGAGGAAAACCCATAATCAGTCTGACTAATCATCACTAGGGAACTCTTGGGCTTATGTCAGGAACATGCTCTAGAATAGAATATCGCATCCAGAAATAGTTTCCTGTCTGCTTAATCACACTATCAGGACGCTATTTATTTTAAAAGTTGGAGTAAATTGAATCATGCATAAGCATTGAGCAAATAGGCTAGGAAGTGGTTCACGCCCTGGTCAGCATTGGAAATCCAGCTCAGATATGTGCCACGGGAGTCCTGGCGCAAGTTCTTTCAGCAGAAAGCGAGAAAAAGTTGACACACATGCAGTGCCTGGTGGCTATTGTGTGTTTCAATTTGTGCTGCTGCAGCCTGTGCCAGTCAGTGGCCACAAAACACTAATTCCTTGTTAGGCTCTTTCAGATAAGTCGATGGATTATCTCTCTTACAGAAAGAAACCTAAAAAAACTGTCTTGAACTTAACTTGTGATCAGGTGTCGGTTACGCAATAAGCTAGGCAAATGTGTTGATGTATTTGATCTGTGGTTACCCAAGAATAAAGAGGAGGCTGCATTTATGTATGCAGCTGTCTAAATAGCCGATGAGGCCTTGAAGCACTCTATGTACAGTATGTTAATGGTTGTGTGTGTGCGTGTGTGTGTGTGTGTGTGCGCAAAGTGGCAGCCTGCATGGGAAAATGTTCAAAGACACCATCCATGAATTTAGCACTGATTTATCTTATTGAAACCCTCGGGAAAATGCAAAGTATACAGTTAATTGCTACTAAATTTGCTGGATCGCAAGGATCTTACTATTGAACAAGACGCTATTACACATTAGATTACATTTGCTTCCTCGTAAAATAGGAATTTCTATTTATGCATCTTTTAACTTTGTTTTTTTTTTAAACTAGATATTAGTGAAGCTATTAGTAAGTTTAGTGTATCATGCTTTATTTTTGTTTTATTCCGAAGTGAAAGTTAATCAAGTGGAAAAAAAATATTTATTTGCTAGCACGGTAAATGGCAAATTAAATTAAATGGCAAATATTAGGGAAAAAAAGCAAAGTGATTCTGTGCAACAACATCCATCCATTTTCCTAACTGCTTGTCCTCACAAGGGTTGCTGGAGCCTATCCCAGCTGACTTCGGGCAGTAGGCGGGGTACACCCTGAACTGGCTGCCAGCCAATCACAGGGCACACAGAGACAAACAACCATACTCACAATCACACACACTATGGACAATTTGAAGTGTCCAATCAACCTGCCATGCATGTCTTTGGAATGTGGGCGGAAACTGGAAACCTACGCAAGCACGGGGAGAACATGCAAACTCCCCCCAGGAAGGCCGAAGCCCAGACTCGATCTCACGTCCTCTGCACTGGGAGGCGGACGTGCTAACCAGTCAGCCACCGTGCCGCCCCTGTGCAACAACGCATCACATCAAATTTATTATTGAATCAATTACAGTACTGTATTCTCTAACAGTGCCAATTACAGCTTGTATTCTGTAGATTTATCCAAGTTGAAAGTTAGAGAGCATTAGATTAAATAGCATATGCTGTTGAGTATTTATTTCCCCCCACCGACTGAAGGGACAGTTTAAGATGTTTATCATTATGTTGTCATCATAACCATAATGTTAACATTTTCAACTGACTGAAAATCTACAAGTACACGTATAGATGGTACAAGTCATAACTAATTCCAAATTGAATGTCATCCATATTTTGATTAAGGCTAAGCAGTGTGCGGCTGCCCTGAAGTTGCCAAGCAGGTAAAGCTTATCTGGTTAATGACCGTAATGTGTGCACTAAAACCCCAACACCACCAGCCTCGAGCTAACGCTAACACTATCAAATCTCCTCAGCTTAAGGAGTAGAAATAGAAGCTATTATATAATCAAATCAGTTTATACTCACTATAAAATAAACCTCTTTGTTAGTTGACTGTATCGCTGAGAAAATACTTTCTTTCTTCTTCTTTTTTAACTTAGCTTTCTATTCTAGACTGTTGCCTGATGTTTGTACTTTTACATGCTACTGTACAAACACTGGATGTTTGTGGCCTTCTTTCAACAACAAAAAAGTGTGGTCCTGTTTTTCTGGGTGTAAATTCACACTATAGAATGTAATGTCTGGCCATTTTAGTCAACTTTTAATCCAAATGAATCATGTTATGGTTTATTTTTTATTTTTGCATTACTCAGTCATAAAATATGTTCCTCTTCATCCAGAGTTGAACTGAAATGTAACAAAGCAAATGTGGGGAAAAACAAGCAATAAAATCGCCATTTTGCCAGGGTGAGAAATTAGTTTGTTTTGTTTTTCTCTCACCACTTCAGTGCAAGACTTAACCAACAAAGTGTCTTCTTGCTCAAAATGTCACTTACAGTGTTTGTTTGTTTGTTTGTTTGTTTGTTGAGAAAATGCTACACTTCATACATAACCACCCACTGAGTCATCCTTTGCCTACGCAATGGGACTGCTCGGCCCTCATTTGACATTAGGGGCCTGCCGATGAAGTCTCTTGTGGGCAGAAAGCACAAGAGTCTCCACTGTTCTATTGTGAAAGCCCTTCTAGACACAGACTGCAAGGACACGCAATTGCATTCCTAACAAGGATGGCATTCTCTGCCCTGCGAGCACATTTCAGGCGCTGTGTGGTAACATCCACTGGGATAAGCATTATTAATGTGGGTTAGAAAATAGTGAGGTGGTTTTTCTCTTCAATGAGTTTGAGTCTGGTTATTAGTTTTATGTTAAGTTGTAAAAACAGCTTTGAAGTTGAGGAGAAAAGACAGCTTAACGACTTGAGATCTAAGGGCATTTAAATGCTACGGTATATGTGCCAGTTCAGCAGCAGTTTTGCCTGCCTCACTTTATTGGTGAATAAATAGGCTACTTTGAAGGTATGGCGCCATCTTTGAACATCTGTTGAGTTACTCTACAGAACATATTTGAATAGAGGGAAGAACTCACCAGGCTTTATTTTCGTGCCCAGTGTAAGTCTGGCACGGGGTGCGGCCTAACTCTGAGTGGGGGCAGGCGAGACCAAGTTTTGGTATTTTCACAGACCCTTGCAAGCCGATCCAGCGTAGCACATTTTAAAATGTAGTTTTGCGCCGTTGTGAGCCTGAATAAAGCCAACTTGTTTTCGCTTCTCTCATTCCCTTTAAAAGCCATGCACATAAGCGTGCTTGTATAAGTTGGCTAGGTCACAAATCTGTGAACTGAGCACTTGGATACCCCCTTCAGTCACGTCCGTGTGTGACCTCCCCAACAAATGAACTTTTTTGCCGCTTGTAACCACATTTGAGCGCCTTACGCCTTGGCTTTGGAACACATTAAACTGTGATCGGCTTTTGCCTTTAAGATCAGATTATTCACAGACTCTGAAGAATATTAGAAGTGATTTGAAAGGTGCCAGCATAACGCAGCCGGCTCCCAAGTTGTAGTGCAGCTCAAGTCCGTTTTAGCTTCTTAACATCAAAATGATTTATTAGTCATCCTTCAATCCATCCATTCATCCATTTTCTTAACCGCTTGTCCTCACAAAAGCCGCTGAAGCCTATCCCAGCTGGCTTCGGGCAGTAGGCGGGGTACACCCACGAACTGGTTGCCAGCCAATCGCAGGGCACACAGAGACGAACAACCATCCACACTCACAATCATACCTATGGACAATTTGGAGTGTTCAAGTTATGAAAATAACTTGATTAGACTGATTTTGTAAAAGGCTTGAGATGATCTTTGTGATCCATCTAAATACATGAAGCCTTTAGATTTGTCTATCAGTTGGATGAGGGTAGCTCTAATTAAACATGCAAATGTTTACACACACACACACACACAAATTGGAACCTGCTGTTGAAAATTGATTCACGAGTCTACGAGGCAATATTAAGTAAGTTACAGTTTAAATCCACTGACTGATAAAGTGAGTAGGCACCAGGGGAACACGAGAGGGCAAATGATGAAAGCATGACCCTAATTTGGCCAGACTTACTATACAGTACAGTACTGCCCAGTCTCCACCACATACAGTTAGATGCCCTTCAAAGACATTTAAGCTAACTATGGTCAGAAGGAATGTTCTCTCCTCTGTGAGCCACATGACCTGAAAACAAAGTGACGGAGCCTGAGATTAGTGTGAGGTTAATGCGCGAATCCATGTGGGTCAGTTGATCCACCGCCATCGAATGTCACATACCATAACTTTAAGGGTAATGGAAAAAGTTCAACAGAGTTTTGGGTTGGGCTTCTTGCATACCCAGAATTAGCATATCTGCACACATACGCTAGGGTGAACATATTTTCAAAATAAAAAGAGTAGGCCAACACTCGGACCGGCCTCAAGATACTTAAATGATCCTCAAATTTTACTCAAAGATACCATACATCCGTAACTATCTTAACATAGGTTAACTCTCTTTTGAAGTCTTACTTGACAAATGAATAAATAACCGTTTTTCCTACCGTATTTTCTTTCTTATTTTGTTCACGGGCCGAGCCATGAACTGTGCCCTCCGGTTTAGCAGCACACAGCGCTATTAGTGAAATTACTGTATTTTTCGGACCATAGGCGCACCAAATTATAAGGTATAGATTCAATTAACAATGAATTTGGGGAAATTTCCATATATAGAGCCCACTGGGTTATAAGACGCATTACTGAATGTTATGAACAAACCACACAGTAAATAAGTCAAACTTTATTCAACTTCAGTTCTAGATTTTTAAGATTACTTTTGCTAATTTGTAACCATTTTTAAAGTACCATTTTTTTTTTTAACCACAATGTGAAAGTAAATAGGTAGGAATTTTAAATAAAGATGATGGACTGAAAAGCTGATATCCATATATGAGGCGCACTGTCGATTTTTGAGAAATTAAAGGATTTTATGTGTCTTACTGTAAAGTCAAAAAAAAAATGTCTGGAATTGAGGTATGTAAAATTCTGACCTACTTTTTTGTTTAATAAATACAAAAATAAAAATATTAATAAATAAATAAAATAATTTTTAATATACACAAAACCTGCCTTACTGTTTTACCTACAGACTGGGGAACAGGTGTACGCTACCCATTTGTTGCACAATGAAAGTCTGATATTTTCATGAGGACAGGGTTTTAAAAAGTGGACATGTCCAGGCAGAAGAGGACATTTGATTACACTAGCATGCACTGTATGTGGCTCTCATGTCTCAAGTTTGCAGCAGCAATATATTGTATATTAAGTTTCAGCTTAAAGCAATCAGAGTCACTTTGGTACATTGACTGCTTCTTGCAAGGACCATTGCCATGTTGACTATTATATTAGCAGCATTTGCACACACATCACTGTATTGTGCTGTGTTTGTACAAATGGACACTAAAAATCACATTTATTGTGTATGTTTACTTGAAGACAATAAAGGCTGTTCTGAAAGCCTGGGCAAATTTTCAAGAACATTTATTAAATTATAATTTGAACAGATAACAGATATCTTTAATATGTTTTCCATCATTTGTGATGCAAAGGCTGATACGAGATTCACGAGAACTAGATGCAATAACTTCACATTGCCGTCAATTGCCCCATGTGTATTAAATGTAGGGGCACCCTGTAAAACATCACAGACGTTTTTTTTTTTTTTTTTTTTTAGTTAAGCAGTTAGCACATACTGTACACTGATGAAGGAATAAGGAGAACATGAAATTACACATACCAGATCACAAATTAAATGTTCTGGTTAAAAATGCGTTGAGAACATAATAATGCAAGACTGATGTCATTCCGTTTCCTGGTGTAGTGGCCTCTTTCCGAGTATTTCCTTCACACTCTTAGCAATGTGCTGGGAAGCACAGCAAAGCAAAGCAAAGAGCATCAGCTGTGAGTTCCGAGATTGTTTTTATTACATGCACATTGCATACAATTTGGTGACAGAAATTTGACAGTTCAAAGCAGGTCTTAGTTGTGGCGCAGGTGGTGTAACGCACTTTTGGTGGATTTAATTGTTCTTTGAATAGCATATATAGGAAAACACATGTAGAACGTGCGATATAAAAGAAAAGGCTATAATTAAATCTTTACCAATGTTTTTTGGGGTTCTGGGTAATTTCTAAGAGAGGTCCAGCAGATTCAGGAAACATGTGGCTGTTAATCTTGCAAAGGTCTCAACACTGACATTAAGAGAGTCACAGACACCCTTGGGCGACTGGCCGCTGCTTTGACAGCTGAGAGGAAATGACACTGAAGCTGGATCCTTCCTGTCCAGCCAACTGCTCGATGAGTCACATCGGGCGTATAAGAATACAGTATGTCGGTCCTACGGAGGATTTGGAATATCTCAGGAAACTCCTTGCAAATACCCAGCCAGGGGTAAAAAATGCTTTGTGAGCACGGCTGAGAAAGCGTAAAGGCAGAAGGCTTTCAAGACTTCCCTGCGTTTATTTTACATACCATTCAAAACAATGGTTATTGCATGCCTTCGATTGCATATGTTTCCTGCAATAATAGCGGGTTTCGCAACTATAGATGCAAAACACAATGAACCCTGCTTTTTTTTTTTAATAAACATAGCAGCACAGATGGATTATTGTTAATAAAAGATTATGTCTGTCGCCACAGATCAAGCTATTGGTGTGACAGTGTGATGTGCCAGGTGGCCTGAATTTTCCATTTTCAGAAAATAAATGGTTGTCGCCTGTGAATGTGAAGCCTTCCTCCTGCCATTTAAATATAAAAAGTTTGACTTTTTCAGCGTTGACATACTGTTCATACAATGTATTTGTCGGGCATCATTTTTGTTTTTCCAAAAGATGTTGCTGCTGCTACATGGTCAACAACTTCCTGTGTTTGAATAAGAGTGTAAACACTTTGGACTTCACTTCCCTGGTTTCTATTTCCATGAATAGTTATCTGCTAAGATCTTGGCTCATGAAGAAAAGGGGGGGGAAAAGGACATCTAACAATGGTTATGACTTGGATGACGTTGGAGGGAAATATATATATATATATATATATATATATATATATATATATTTGGTAGGGATTGTATTTCCAGAACTGGGTTCACGTGCAATGCAAAAGGAATATTTACAAATATACAACATTCAAAATAAATGACAAAATATTCAAAGAATTGTATCGGTTGTTAAAATTGAGTGTCTGTGGATTGTCTATAGCAGTAGTTCTTAACCTGAATTTACAATATTATTTACAAATAATTCATGATGACGCTCCGCTTGGCCATCATTGGAGGTGATCACGCTACATCACTTGGCCTATCTGTCCTGCCATGAATTTGGTGCGCTCAGTCGTCGACTTTGTGGCTATTGTGACGTTTCATTGTGTGATTTTTCTGTTATTGTAATCCCTTCATACTATGACGAGCCAAATAAGAAAGTGGTCGGATGAATAAGTGCAACACAAATTCACATGTATAACGTAGCGTATGGTCTTCCACAGGGTTCAATTCTGTGGGGTCTGCTGTTTTCATCGTGTCTGCTGCCAATACAGCAGTGGTTGTTTGAAAGTGCACTGCAAATATAGAGTTGAATTGAGTGATGGGAGTCGGCGTCCTAACTGCATGACTTTCAATGCCAAGTTGAGCAATTCTAGTCCAGTACAACTAACGATCTAGCAAAACTAAAAGAACACTTAAGATGGCTGCATGGAGATGGTGAATACATGAACACTTTCTAAATTCAAGGTGAAAAGACCCAGATTTGATGAGAACTGCTGCTCTCCCTTTTGTTCACCAGAAAACTTGAATTTGGAAAAAAATATCTTATTTTTAAATAAAGAAGGGTTTGGTGAATGCCCATAGGAAACTCATGGTGTTCAGTACCGGCAAAGAGGTTAAGAACCGCTGGTCTAAAGGCTCAGAGTAAGTATGAGTCAATGGTACTTCACTTAAATCAGTCATGCCATGCTATTTATTCAAACCCCTATTTATAGAATGCACAGATTTTATGCTAGTTGCTTCTTGGAATTCTCACATTTATTTGATTATTGAAAGTATTTCAGAGTTATTTGGTTTCTAGATGTAAAAATTGTTTTTAGTTTGCATTTGTACCTGTGCGGTAGCGCAAACATTGACGTTTTCAAGGCTTTACAAGTCCAAATTTACAATCAAGGTGCCTTGAACTGTACTTTAAGCATTAACTGTAGATGATTCAGAGCAATAATTTATTGATTTCAAAGGAAGGAACTGAGTTCCTTGTAATTCATTTACTGCTCACATTTTTAATAAATCTTTAGAGGTTACTTTTGTTTGTCATAAATCAATCCGATTTTTGGAGATATGATGGTCCATAAAGCTTCAGCAGATTTGCCTACCTACACTGTACATGCTTGTCTTGATCCTCTGACCAATGCGTGCAAATCAGCATTGTATGTACTGTACTGTACTTGCCGTGCAGTTCTATAAGGTACAATCCATTCAAACAAGCAGAGACTCATGCATACATAGTGAAGAGCACACATGTGCACGTAATCCTTCTGGCTGGGGAATATTGCGTGTGAAGAATATTGAGTCTGCGGCCTCCTTGAGGTTACGTAACACAAGGTTCGGCAAAACCACACGCTACCGTCTGATTAGCTTAATGGAATCCAATCCTTTGCATGCCTGCTCCCTGGAACAATTTCTGGCTACATTTAAAAGTAAGGTTGTTTAGATTTAATGACAGGTTTTATTGCAAAAAAAAAACTAAAAAACATGTTTGTTGTATTTTAACTTAACTGAGGCATCATATTTACAAAATACTTTCCCTGGAAGATATAAAACTCTGAAAAATAAAACAAGGATAGGGAGGAGAAAAACGAAGCTAAATAAACAAACCTAACCTGGTTCTGTTTTTCGGCACTGAAATCAAATAAAGATGGACTAGATTTGCACTTACATAAGAATCCAAATTCCACATATGGCTGCTATGAATCACATGGGAAGCTAGGATGCTGCTGACCAGCTCAGACTCTCAGCTAAATCCACAGCACAGAAATACATTGAATCCCAGGCTTCGAACAGTTTCTAAACAGGATGGACCACCTATGATGACAGGATTTACACAATTTTTTTGCATGCTGTTTATTTTGTAACAAAGCACAAAAGACAAATCATTTGCACCCAGGAGTCCTTGAACAGTTTGCAGCCACTACCTTTTTTTTTGCATGAGATGACTCTCCCTTGTCAAATGTGCAAAGGTTGTGGATCAACTCCAAATGTGTTATCTGTGTGTAACTCAATGTCTCACTAAACTGGCACAAGCTATTTATTGACAGAGGTGTGAAGAAGCATTTGTTTTAACTTGCACCTATGCATACTAATGTGAGGTGATTCAGGAAGTGCTCATTTTGGTCTCTGCGACCAAATCCTCCGGTGTTCCACAAGCATTGTGGTCTTGGCCTTCCTACATTGGCTGCAGCACAGTTTGATAACATGAGAGGGGGAAAAAAAAATGTAAACACTGTTCTGCTGACAAGCCAAACAAACAAGCACAAATAGACGTGAGGGGTTGCATTATCAACCTGTAGAAATAAATGGCCTTACCTTGACCCACATTAGGAAGAGGGACACGGTTAATCAGTCAAAAACACGTCTACATTTCTCTGCCTGCGCGGTCCAGAGGTGAGTCACCATCTAAAACAAACACACCATAGCCTGACAGGACATACAATTGAAGCCTACCACTGCTGTTTGTTTTTCAACTCTGAAGGCTCCGGCCTGCCATCATTACATGACATTTGATGATAGAAGAGTCAATTAATTGTGTTACAGTAGACCTCCATGACGTTTTTTTGAGGGGGTATGAGCCAACCCCAGTTTTTCATGGAAATCAGTTATTGGAGGTCAATCAAATATATTTTTTTTTAAACATTTATACCAGCTATTGTTTATTCGCGAATTTTGGCCTCTATCCCCTGTGAATCCTGTCTGACTGATGCAAGATCCATTTTACAAGAATTTGACATTGAGGGTCAATTAAAAGTGAAGGATATATATATAGAGAAATATTTCATGTCAGTTGAACATGGCAGCAACCAAGGGTTGAATCGACTAGTCACCGTCACCTTGTCGATTTTACTATTCCACCTTGACATTTAAATGAGAAGTCAACCTTAAACATTTCTTGACAATAATATGTCTTATGTAACCTCACTAGTCTAAACATGACATTGTGATTAATATTACATTAGTGGAATATGAGTTATGTAGCAAAATCCAGCCATTTTTGTCCATCTCACGGGGCGGCCATTTTGCCACTTGCTGTCAACTGAAGATGACATCACAGTTGCTCAGGGCTCAGGCAATGTCCAATCACAGCTCACCTGTTTTCTGAAGCTGCGCTGTAATTGGCTGTTACCTGAGACCTGAGCAACATTGATGTCATCTTCAGTCGATAGCAAGTAGCAAAATGGCCGCCCTCTAAAATGGATAAAAACGGCTGGATTTTGCTGCTTAACTCATATTCCACTAGCACAATATTAGCCAGAATGCCATATTTAGACTAGTAGGGCTGCAAAGAACATATTATTGTAAAAATAATAATAATAATAAAAATGGTGTTGACTAATCACATATTTTTGTCATCTCGTCTTCCAATTGCCGATTTTATGGGGATTTTCTATTTGTGTGTGTGATGCTCTGCGTAGGAGCAAAATATTCGGCCAAGACGACAACACAGTCATACTCAGGTCCCAGATTATTAAAAATAAATTGGCTGTGGAGGAGAATGGCGGTTACCCTCGCATCACTAGCTTCTTAAAATATTCATACCAGTGAGACAGTGAGGGACTAACGGCGAGGAACACAGCAGTGGCAGGAAGTGAAGCTTTATTGTCGACAAAATGTTATGTTCTATAAGAAATGGCAAAATACAACATGCCCCAACACCACAGAAAACTAGTTGCTTTACGATACTGTGTCATAACCCGGTAGGCCATAGAGCTAAGCTACAAACATGTGGAAATAATGAGAAATAATAATAACCCGGTAGCATGGTCACTTGCAAAATATGAAAGTCACACTTTGCTATGGAACACAAGACAAGAATGGCACATTGAAGGCAAATAACCACATTCAACGTAATGGTGAGTTAAACGATTTGTTTTAATTTGTATCTATGCCAGTAGTTCAAAATGTGTTTACATAAAACTGGGCCATGGCATAAAAAAAGTTGTGGGCTGTTGTAGGTACTGTGCTGAAAAATATATCAGTGAAAGTGCCTAATTGACTTTGACTCCAAAAAAATCATTAAAATATTTTGTTACGTCAAGTATTTATATATACACTATATATATATTTTTAAAATTATTATTATTATTATTATTATTATTATTTTATTTTTTTGCAAAAAGGCCTTTTCTAATGTGGGTAATGATGAGTCATAAATAACATAAAAGAGAGGGTGCAGAGTGTGTGCATGTCATTCCAAAAATGATCATTTAAGTAATTATAGGATTTAGAGCAATTAAGCCTGCCACTCCCTCCGTTAATGTCTCACATCGAACGGTATCTTATTACATTGGTTATTGTGTCTGTTTGCACCAGAGAGGTTTACAAATGGACTAAAAGCATAAATATAGAAAATGAATTCCATTTATCCACTGGTTTTAAAAGCAAATATTAAAGTATTTTTAGGATTCGCCTGCTAGGTCAGAAAAAAAGGGATGTAACTGATTTAGAAACTCAACCAAATCTTAGAAATAGACTTTAATGATTACAACTGAATCTAGAGGTTTACCATATCACAACATGAAAACTGTGGTAAATCACTTGATCGAAGCAAACACACGACTAAACGCTAAAAATATGTCTTTCTTGACAGGGCTTGTGGTTAATAGCTGTCATGCGATGACATCTTACAAAGGCCTCAGAACCGGTTTTTGTAGCAGCTTGGCAGTTGTTGTGGCAGACGCCGCAACTTACATTACAGACTGGTAGGAGGGTGGGGTGATCAAAAGGTGTGAAGAATGCGCTGCAGGGGAGACAAGAACACTTTTATGTAACATTGTGTGTGTCTGCTGACTGTTTATTTTCCTCTCATCCCGACACCACAGCACACATCACACGTCACGTCAAGCAGGCTTAGTCTGTTAAGAAACAACACAACTTCGATTATTTGAGTCTAGTCAGACAGATCCTCCCGTGAAATCATGACTTGAGAGAGGTCATGCCAAGTGTCACTGATTAGGGCAAGTGTACCCACAGTGGGCGGTCACAAGAACAATTTGTTTTTATTTTTTCACATGGGATCCTGGTGAGACATATTATTTTTATTTATAGCCATGTGTACAGAAAAGAACATGGTTATTTTTTTACTTAACACTCTGCGTTCCCCTTTTACTTTTTCTTCCTCCCTATCACCACATTTGAAGAGCTCCAACTGAGTCCGGGCCAAGTTAGGCGTATGGTCTACAGTACACACAAAAATAGCATGCGTATATCAGGCTCAAGTTTGCTACCTGTAATTTGACCATTGAAGGGATTTTTGCTGTATTTGTCTGTTTCAGGGTTCCGTAAATTGAGTCAGAATTTGTTTTAATTGGGTCGTCAACCATGTCTCATTATACTTTTTTACACACTTTTTGTAATATGTCCTTTTATGTCTGCCTGTCTGGCTAGCTGTACACCCCCCCCCCCCACACCCACACCCCTTGGGGTACAGTGCTGTCAGACCCTAATTTGTCAGCCAAGAGTCTTGTGGGTGTGACATGAATATGCCAGTGTATTTGTTGGTTGATGGCGTAATACAGTTTAAGGCCTATGATTTTTGCCTAGCAACAATTGGCCATGCAAATCGACGTCTTTGTAGAATAATCGCCTAAGTCATTTTTTCATTTTTTTCGGGAAATACAAAAAATTTAACCATCTGCATCATAAGGAGATGATTTAAGCCCCCAAAAATATTTTTTGAAAAAAAAATTACTCAGGCAATTATTTTAAGAGGGTGACGAAATGATGATTTCACCAAAATGGGAGAAAACAATCTAAAAAAAATTAACTGACTATGTTCCTGCTCCTGTTTACATTATATGTATTTGTATACATTATATTATATTATATTATATACATTATATGTACAGAAATTTTGTAATGGATAACAAATATTTATTTAACAATACGTGAAACTGTGTTGTTACAGTGTAGCAATTAGTGTTTTCCCCGTGTGGTCGAGCTCTGTTATAAAATGACACAAGTTCATAAATGAGCACAATCTTTGCCCTGCATTATCATTATTATCATGCTGAAAGCAAATCAGCACTTTGGGCTATAATGTCTGCTAATGATTTCAAGAGGAAACTTCCCTCCTTTAGGTGTTTTGAGTTCAACCGCTCTTTGACCCAGTGACAAATCGCATCGCACTGATTTGCATTTCAATATTAAGAGAATGTACACTATGCACTTGGTGGATGAGTGCAAGCCGGTCTGCCTTCTTAAATATCTGTTGAAGGCATCACTCCATGTTGCACTCCTGCACGCCATGTCTGCCGCATCTTCCTCCCAGTCAGTCCCGTCAGCCAGAAAGCAAGCAGCTGGGAATGATGGTTGCTGATGTGTCCCCCCTGCAAATCGACACCTCGGAGCCTTCAAAGCTGAAGGACAGTAATAACGGCAAATGATTTACAGAGCAAGGACGCCATGATTAGAACGTCAGGTCCCTTTTATAGACTGTTTTGAACATGATATTGTATTTATTGCTGTTTGCGGATTTAAATTTAAGAACTTTATATGTTGGTAAACTGCAGGTACTGTAAGTCCTGTACTGTAAGTATATCAAGTAAGTGAAAATATAGCCTACACATACACACTCGCACGCACGCATGCACGCACACACGCACATACACATACTCAACCACATACAAAAAAGAAAAGGAGAGCAATGATGATGACATGTCAAATCGGTAAAATTACCGAATGAACAATACTGAGCTCTCCAGAATTTTTTTTTTAAATAATTTTAAAAAATTAAAAAAATTAAAATAAAAAAAATAATAATTTAATTTTTTTTTTTTAAAAAATTTAAAAAAATAAAGACATAAAAGAAAATATAGCCTCCCTGTATGAAGTCTGCATGCCCCCCCCCCCCATGCTTGTGTAAGTTTTCTGAGGGCTTTCCTCCCACGTTCCAAAAACATACTGAACATTTTAGATTAAGTGAAGACTCTTAATAGTCCATAACTGAGACTGTGAGTGTGAATAGTTGTTTGTCCATACGTGCAAGGATTACTCTGCCTCTTGCCCAAAGCCAGTTCGCAGTTAGCTGTGATTGCCTGCAGCTCACCTGTGACCATAGTATAATAAGCAGTATAGAAAATGAAAAAAATAAAATTTATTACAGGGTATTTAGAATGATAAACAATCTAATTTCGCATGAGGACTTGCAGGCATAATGACACACTTGTTGCTGGGCCAGTTACACATAACAACATTTTTTGTTTGAATGCCCTACTCATTCCAAGTGGAAACACTAATAATTACATTTTAAGTGAATGGTGTTGATTAGTAGAAAGCACAAAACACGTGAGTGGAATATGTGTTTGGGGGCAGGCAGTGAGAATATGTGTCAATGTGTTAATTTGTTTGGCATAGTAATAACATGTGTTAGGTCATAAATTCAAGGTTAGGCATGCAGTGTTGAAACATTTATTGTTCCCCTATGAAACAATCATTCCATTAAGACATTCATTACTGAATAATATAGACTGTGTCTTTTCAGAAATACAATAGTTAGACGGCAGAAAAAAACATTTAGAGGCTGACATTTATTCAATGTCAACTTAGCACTTGTAGATTTCAACTTGTGACTGTCCACTAAGGTTTGCTTGAATTTGAAAATTATATGACTGTACAGCAAGTGAGAAATGCATAACAATGGTACGGAGAAACACGAGCAGTTCATGAACTCTTAAGCAGCTTTGCCCTGACTGACACGCTTTTCAAACTAGAGCAAATCTGCTGTTTCGTGAGGTAACGTTAAACCTCTCCATGCAGTCAATATGAACCTGCAATGAGTAAACTACATTTTTCATTGTAAGAATTTACAACATCATACTACTACTATATTACTCTATACTACTATATGTTTATTGCCAGCGAAGAAAAAGAAGGAGGCATCAGAGGACATACTCTTCCACAAGCCAAGGGAGTTAGTTGCCCTCCATACAGTGAAATATATAGAGCAGGTGTGAATAGAAAGGAATCCCCCAGCATGCACCACACATAACACTCTAGCACGGCCCACTTTATGTAGGTCTAAATTCTACACCACTGGAAACGACAACCACAAAAATAAACATACTGGATGGTTAAAGCAATACATCCCTTTTTTTTTTCTTTTTCTGGAGAGCTCAGTATTGTTCATTCGGTAATTTTACCGATTTGACATGTCATCATCGTTGCTCTTTTTTTTTTTTTTTGTATGTGGGTGAGTATTTGTATGTGCGTGTGTGTATGCGAGTGTGTGTGTGTATTCATTAGTTCACCTAAAATCTATTAAAAAATCCCATACCGTTCACCTAAACCGAACACTTCCAGCCAGAGTCGTGAGGCCGTCAGGAGACCCGAGGAAGGACCAAAGCAATACATCCCTGACAACAATGTCAATCAAAACTGAGCGCTGTGTGTTTGACATGACTCTTGTTGGATCTTATTATATGCAAAATTACTTATATGATTCTTTATTCTGCATTTAATACAGTATCCCCTTCCCACAAAACCAAACAAATATGCTATATGGTGCAAATAAAATTTAATTGTCATGTAAAAAAATAAAAAAAAGTAACTGTGAAAGGCATTTTGTTGAAAATGAAATATTTATAGGAACGTCATAGCCTATTTGTTGGAAGGCAATTCAAGTTAATGTTTTAATAATAACACAACGATTCAACCTGAGATCAAAGAGCGTCTGGATGCTTGGCATGTTTAGCGGAGAGTTAATGAGTTCAATCATATAATTAAGTAAAAAGTCTTTCCATCACTTTGGAAATGTCAGCTGTCGACTGCACTTCAAGAATGACTGAAACAATTATGAAACACAGTTATGGCTGGAAAATTGTATTCCGTCGATTCCAGAGTACTTCCATGAAGTCTCAGACAAGCGCATGGAACAAAACGTAAATTGCGGTAATCATTTATTAACGTCAATGTAAAGCATGCTGACGGGAGGACTGCAGTCACACTCGTTATACTGTAACTATATAACGGGTTATATAAGTAGGCTGTCTACCCAATGTCATCTTTATACTGTTCCAGACACTTAGAGAGAGGTCAATTGTTTGAACCTGGATCAAATTGCTGACATGCAAAGACGGAATGTGTGTTGTATAAGTGTTTTAAACAGGTATAATAATTTAAATGTAGACAAGACTCAAGCCTTTTTCTTGAAAGTGTGTCATAATTCTCCGCTGATGCTCCCAAAAGGCCGTCAAGGATTACTATCTGTTAATGTGTTCCTTATCTTTTTGGCTTTAGGAGAGAAAATCCTCAACAAACAACTCGACCCACCAAAAGGTTGTTTGGAGTTCATTTCCTGCTCTTTTTCCATCTTTAACTTTCTGCACGGACCCGCAAACGGAATGGGCTAAAAGTGGAACAGGGATTGACGGATGTTTATCGCTAAAAGGGCACAGTCGCATAAATGCACCACAAAGGGCGAAGAGGTGGTTGCATAACCGCTTCACAAATGTCCTACCAAATAACTGTTAAGACCAAGAAAGAAAAAATGACTAAGAAAAAAAAAACTGCTTTGTGGTTGTGGTGTAACGTGAGAGGTTGACTCAAATCGGAGCAACTTTTGTCATCTTTAGGCACGACAGTGGCACTCTTTTGTTCAGATAAACTTGCAATCAGAAGAAGACCTGTAGAAAGTCAACACATTCAGAGTTTTGCAAAATAAATATTGTTCACACAAAATCAAAATTTGATTGTTGCAAATCCATATTGTCCTTAGTTTAACAGGAAAGGAAAGGTTTTGTGATTGCGACCATTGGCTTTTTGTTTCTTTCTCTCTTTTTTTCTCAGTATGTACAGCTTATGCAACCACCTGCCCTTTGACCCGCCATGTGTCACAAGTTAGGTCGGGGTTTGAGAGGCTTTAATTTATGGTGCAAGCTCTCCCTGGGCGGGAGTATCGCCATAAATCCAAAACTACTGCCTTCTGACCTTTTGTCTTTATGAATAAGACATCCACATTCCTTCAGGGACTTTGAACACTTTAAATACAAACGAGGTTGAGCTTCTCGTCCAAACCACTGAACTGTCTACTGTATTTCTTTTCTTATTTGTAATAGTGTAATATTTGCAACCCAAGTCTAAAAGTTTTTGTTTTTTTATCTAAAATTTTGGGGATAATGGGAACATTTTTGCTGAAAAATGGATTTCAATTTTACGTTCAGTGTCAGTATAGCCAGTGTGATTATGGTAGCCATATTTACAATAAATAAACATTGACACATCGACTTAGAAGTTTAATTAGTTTTGTGACCAACCTAGTTATTTAATTTATTAATCTATAAAATCAATATTCTCTATTGAAATTATATAAAATGGCATTAATCCATTGTGGAGCCAAAAAACAACAACCTTGTTTTTAATTGAGCCATTTTCAGCAGTAAAAAGTTAATATTTTGTCCAGAATTGATTTAATAACTTCATTATTTTCTTGTACAATTAATACATTTAAAAAACTAATTTTGCCACTTGAAGTTCATCTTTAGTTTTTAGTTAAGGAAAAAAAATCAGAACACAAATCACATTTAACTTTTTATTAGCTGTCTGTGTGACTAAATGGGTCCATGACACACTTTTGGGTCCTGGACCACCAGTTGAGATTTCAAGCCTAAACATTTGACATTGAAAAATTGTGACTCAAATCATATCAGTGATAATTTTGTTGACAAAAAATGTTCATCATATTTTTCCTTACAAAATTTTTTTTAATAGAGGCCATCCCTTGAGACTAAAACGAAAATTGACTGACAATTTCGTAAATGACTAAAACAAAAATGAAAACAACACAGTGACGAAAATTCACACAATCCAATCAGAAGGAATAAAACACGTGTGGGAGAAAAGAATCACTCAAAAACCGTTCAGTTTTGAACTCTGCACTTTATTTAATGTTCAAACATGTTTGCATTCATTGTGCAGCTGTAAGAATATTCTTAAACAATTATGCACTTGTTTTATTTAGGTGAAAACTAAGTTATATTATTGTCAGTTCAACATGTTTCATTGAAATAATCAATAAAGACACTGTTAAATTAAATTAAACATGCCATTAAATTAAATTATGAATAAAACTTTAATTAATTTTAGTCAAAAGACTATAACTACGGAAGCGTATTGCATTCACTTGGAAAAAAAAGTCCTGTTTTTCTGACAAATTTTTTGGGGGGAGCGTTGTTTTTTTGAATATTATTTCCCTGTTTTTTTAAATAATATTTTTTGCTGTTTTTTAAAATGTTTTTTTTCCTGTTTTTTTTAAATATTTTTTTTCTCCTGTTTTTCTGAATATTTTTTATGACAGAAAAAAAAATCTGTAAAACTGAAAAAAATATTCAGAAAAACAGAAAGAAAAAAAATAATACTCAAAAAAACAAAGCAACCCCAAAAAAAATTATCAGAAAAACAGGAGGGTTTTTTTTCCAAGTGAATGCAATACGCTTCCGTATATAACTACTGTAAAACTAAATTAAAATGTCTTGTCAAAATGAACACTGAATCATATGCAAGTGGATGATTTGGACTGCATTCCACACGCAATTATGTACCACACTCCTCATTTCATTGTTATTTGTCGTTTGTGGGTTTTCTCAAACAACTCCCACTGGAGAAATGTGTGAGTCACACACACTCATGTAAAGTTGTAAGCCATAAATCAGTGCTGCTGCAGAAAGAGTGTGTGCATGTCATGATCGGAAAGACAAGCACCGCACGCCTCTCTTGACCTCCTCTCTAATGTTAACAATGTTGATTATGCCTAATGCCTTCTTAGTGGCTGAAAATGTCATCATGAAGATTCATGGTAGGTCAGTTAGACTACAAGAAGTTCTGCCTTAAAAAAAAAATTTTTTTTAAAGGATGTTCAGTTCAGACTGTGACAGAGAGATGCCAACTTAACAAAATGTGTTTCTGTCATTCCCTGAACTGTAAAAGAAATAAACTTGTTCATATAACATTGTTTGTACATGCAATGCAAAATAAGTGCATTTCAACCCTCAAATCACACAACAGCCATGTCAATAGACACAACAAGGTTTGCAGGGAATTCTTAATGATAACTATTGGCAGTGACCCTACAGCTTTTAAACTGGAGAGCGCAATTGTGGCACAATTCCATATTATGTAACCAGCTGTCAGCAATCATTTGCAATGCTTTTGAACTGCTTTACCGAGAAACTAAATCCTTTTTCATATTGCAAGAAATGCGTCTGCAACAAAAAAAATATTTTTTTTTACTAAATGTCGCCAAACATTTAAAGTTTGCAAGTTTATTTCAGGGGACGCCCAAGTTGTTTTTGTCCACCCAAAAGACAAAATTCTCCCTCCGCATGCAAACTTAACCACATTGAGGCAAAGCAAATGTATCCCAGAAGGACAATTAGACTAGAATTTCCATCTGAAACAGATGTGGATGTGATGATTGGTAGCGTCTTTTTTTGTATTATATAACACTTAAAATCCAAAACAAACTCTTTCCTATGCTGCTGGATTGTGGGCAAACTTCAATCGAATGTCTGTTTCTTACAATAGTCAACCACTTTGACCCAAATTATGTAACCTAAATGTTGGATAACACAAATATGCTATCATTGATTTGGATTGTATAGCATGGAAAGTTAGATCTGTCTCTTTTAACAAAGAATTATTGTGGAAGTATTTTGTAGGCAATGCATGAAATCAGTTCTAAAATGCTGGCAAGGCCCAGGTTTGAGTGAGCACCAAGTGCTAGTACACCATGGCCGTTTTACATTAAAGCAAACATTGTGCTCATATGTTTACATACTACGGTATGTAAACATATGAGCACAATTGTACAAAAGTTAAACATAACTGATACTAAAATGCAATGAATCGTCACCAAAATTCACAGTTGCCACAGTATTTTGGATTTTATGGGCATTAAGCTTGTTTCTTGTCATATAGTGTGCTCATAAGTCTTTCAAGCACAACTGTGGTTGTGTTATTGTGTGAAGCCTTCACAACACATATGTTATTTCGATACTTCAAACTTCCCACTTTTTCGGCATCCATCTACTTCCACATAATTCATCCGATTCCCCTCATTCCAATTTTAACATATTCCAAAAATTCACAACATTCTAGGGTGGATTTTTCTTATTCTAAATATTCACGCTTTAGCCACAATTCCTGATTTTGTACCCTATTTTTCCACATTCATTCTTAATGGGAGATTCTACATTTCACATTTACTTTGTGAATTTTACGATTCACTTCAATCCAACTTCAATATATTCCACCAATTCCCGCCATGAGCGCTTCCATTTCTTTCAGTACCAAAATTCCCCATTTTGTACCTTACTTTTCTCCACTCATTCTTAACAGGAGATTCTACATTTCACATTTACTTCCACATTTTTCATCCCATTCACTCCGTTCCAATTTCAAACTATTCCTAATATTCACGCCACGGGCGCTTTTATTTTTTTCATTCCCAGGATTCACGCCTTACCCACAATTCCCCATTTTGTACCCTGCTTTTCCCCACTCATTCTTAATAGGAGATTCTACATTTCACATTTACTTCCACATTTTTCATCCCATTTACTTTATTCCAACTTCAATATATTTCACCAATTCACGCCATGAGCGCTTCCATTTCTTTCAGTACCAAAATTCCCCATTTTGTACCCTACTTTTCTCCACTCATTCTTAACGGGAGATTCTACATTTCACATTTACTTCCACATTTTTCATCCCATTCACTCCGTTCCAATTTCAAACTATTCCTAATATTCATGCCATGGGCGCTTTTATTTTTTCATTCCCAGGATTCACGCCTTACCCACAATTCCCCATTTTGTACCCTACTTTTCCCCACTCATTCTTAACAGGAGATTCTGCATTTCACATTTACTTCCACATTTTTCATCCCATTCACTTTATTCCAACTTCAATATCTTCCACCAATTCACGCCATGAGCGCTTCCATCTATTCCACAGGTTTTCATTAAGCCTTACAGCATTCACACACAATTTCTACAGAAATTGCATTTTCTAGTTACTTTAGCTAATGCTAAATTCTGTCTTGATTGACAGTTCAACAGCACCAAACAAGTCCCATTTCCCATGAGAAAGAAAGAAAGAAAGAAAGAAAAATTGGGATGCCGGAATGAGTCCTGCGTAGGAGTGCGACAAAACAATGGGGCTGGGAAAATACACCAGAATTTGGGACACAAGGGTCAAGACCGAGACTGTCCTGGTTAAGTTGGGACATCTGGTCACCCTATATCAGGATAATATTATCTCTTCTGTTGCCATGACAACCTCAGTCACCTAATCACCTAGTCAACTCTTTGTTACACACAAACACAGAAGCTTTAAAAAAATAAAAATAAAAAACCTGTGTAACAATGCAGTTGAGAAATTCACACTTCCTGATCTTAATTTATGTTTAGTCAATTCTACGTATTCTATTACACTCATAATCAATTTTACCAACTATTGGGGGGGCTAAGGAACAAAAAAAAAACAACCTAAATTAAAAATACCCATAATCATTTCCAGCAAAAGTGAAAAGCAGTTGGGGATTGTTACGGTATTATTTATGTGTTTGACCGTTTGTTAGCTAGCAAGCTACTTCCTGGTTTGTGGAGATGGAAATAAAACCATATTCAGGTGGACTTTTTTTTTTGGGCTAACAACAACAACAATTGCTTGCTACTTTAAACAAATAATCCATTCAGTGACTTATGAAATAAAAGGTCTGGAGTTACTCATTAGTTTTGTTACAATACAAGTTTCACTCACAAAGGAAAAACAACATTGCCTTTACTGCCGTGTGATTTGATCTGTGGACGTTCTTTTTGTCAAAGCCTGCTGTCAAGTTTCTGCTCACAGCACTGGACGGACGACAGTCTTGTGTAGGGAAGCCACAACATATCAAGTTACACTTGGGCTCTACTGACTGGCTGCCAATATGTCTGAGGGAAAATGCTACTAGGACAAACTGCAAAGATTCCAATCTAGTGGAATCAGCATTACTTCACTATCATTAGTGGCCACCCGTTTTCTCACACTGGAAACAACGCCTGGTTTAGGAGATTTCATCAAAACTTCATATAACTTTTTGAGATTGTGAGCTGTGTCTGTGCAGTTAAACAACAAAAAATTTTTGGTTTTAATGAAAGCATATTTGTCTCAAGTAGGAGCCTCGTGCCCTTGTGCATCACCAGCCTCCAATTTACACATCACATGCTTTTTATTGTCAGACAAGACTAATGGCTCGCACAGTTGTTTACAAATCCACGACATTTTTCAAACATGTCACGATGGAGTTTCTTCGAGCAGGAATGCGCCGTTTGTTTTGCCTTGAAGGACACTGCGTGACTATCACTGAACTGGACTGCAGATTGATTTCACAGAAGCTTAGCTGCACAAAACAAAGTTAGTAAGTTGACACTTCTTCCATTTTCCTGGACAAAATGTTATTTTCAAATTAACAAGCAGGACGCCCTCAAATTTGGGCAACAGTACAATCAGTAGCTGATAGGAAAATTGATCATCTACATTTAAGTGTTAACTGACATTTAATATTTAATTAGGCTAATATGCTCGTTCTCAAACTTAAAGTGCAATTAGAACGGTCAACTTTGTCAGTGGTCATTTAGCGAAACTATTGTGAGGTGTTTATAATTTTGTCATCTCATTTGAGCACACAAAAGTATTAAAATATTAGTAACAGATTAGTTCACCAGAGTTGTTTTTTTTGTTATATATATATATAAATGTTTGCGATAAAAGTTTTATAGAATGCCATTAACTTATGTACCTAATGGGCTCCAGGTGGCAGAGTGGAATCGTCACTTGCCTCAGAATCAGATTGCCGTGGGTTCGCTTCCCCACCTGGGGGACCGTGTTTGTGTGAGTGAGTGCTAAAAAATAATGTACATAATGTTGTGGCCAGTGAGCGCACATTATTTTAAAAAGAAAACAGTTTTGAATAAAACACAATTCACACCCGATGATCATTCATTAATGTCTAAACTAAATGATGGCAGCAACATGGGTCAAATTAAGACACAAAAACTGTGTTTGCATTATGTAAACATAAGGTTTATTGCAAATGTGCAGTTGTATCCAAAGAGTAGCAAACAAATGTTTTCAGGATACCTTACAGCAACAATACCGTTATCTTTACAAAACACAGAAACTTTTAGGACTAACTCGAAGCAAGACTTCGCCTGTGAAGTTTTAACATGGTCCTGGTTTTTGGCTCTCTTTACTGTTGTAGACTTTAAAAAAAAAATGTCTTTGGTAGTTCAAAAACAACAGCATCAGCAGAGCTCAAAGTAGAAATCAGTTCCTCTCGTACTACGTACAGGCACTGTTGTCATGCCATCGTTTTTTTTTTTTTGTTTTTTTTTTTTTAATTGACATCGGGGTAACAAAACGCAGCAAACATTGAAACGTCCCCTGCTTGCATGTCCACCCTGGGATGATGCTCCTCACGCCTTCAGTGTCGGAAAAACAATCTCGGAAGAGCATTTATTTTACAAAACAACTGATTTTGTCAAAAATAGAACAAAACAACAAAGAAAATAAACGGAATATGGCAGGATGAATTCCCCCCATGAGCAGCAAGCCCCAACTGCAGACAATACAACAAATTCTGAATCGCTACAGTATATGAATCAGTTTACCAGATGGATTATACTGCTCTAAGCTTCACCTTTGCTCATCCTGTTGATTATTTTTGTTAATGTACGTCAACACGTAATACGCGGAGGATAAGTCCTTGTTAGTGTGGAGCTGGGGAATCCTTGAAACTTGGATATCGAACTCATCCACGAACCGGGGGCTCACCGCTTGTCGAAAAAAACAATCTTAGGCGGGCCGACAGGAAGTAGCCTCACTTGTGCTCACGCATTCCAAGTTAGCACCGGCAGGACCAGCCCAATCGAGAGCAAAAGGGACAGGTGCTGGCAAACCCTCCGTCTGAAAGCAAGCGCTCAATTGTGTCCAGTGGGCCTGCTCTTGATTCTTAGCGCCCGGCGTCTGCCAGAAAGGCGCAGAATTGGACGGGATCAGAGGACAGTCCTGACACGGCGCAGGTCTCAAGTTTTGTGCTTATCAGAGTCAAGTTTTTGTCCCATCGGGCACCATGCCCTCATTTTCATTGCCAGTTTTTCAGCGGCAACGATTCTGTAGCGCAAAAAAACATGGAGGTCCATTGCTGAAAAGGGACAGTGGCTCTGCCCGCCCCAAGGCAGAGCCACTTACACAGCAGAGCCAGTATTGCGGCTGCTCTGCTGCTCCGACATCACCTGCGCGCTCTGATTGTCCAATGGGAGGGGGACATCTGTCGGGATTCGGGATTGGAACTTCTCCAGCTGCTCCGGACTGGCCAGGTTCTTAAGCAGGTAGTTTTCTCTCTCAAGCTGGTTGTTTTTTTCCGCCAGCTCCTTGATCTGCTCTTTGAGGATTTCCACTTCCTCTCGCACGGCGTACATGAGGTGGTTCTTGACCAGGTCCTGCAATGTCAAAGAGAAGATTACAATGAATGACTACGATAGAAACTTCCTCAATAAAAGTTGTTTTACGCTGCTAATCAAAGTGGTTTATTCTTGTCTGCAGCCAGTTTGGAATAGCAAATAATCGGCTTTCAATTTCTAGATGTAAGGTTATCTTGTACAAAGGCAACTTTAGCTGACAAGATCAAAACAAGTCAACTCAAACATATTGGGTATGTTAAACTTGCCACTAAAACGAGCAGTCAATATTAATACGTCAATGGTCAAGCTAGGCAAACTTTTCAGCATTACATAACATGTAACACTTTTTTTGTTTTGGACTGAATGTGTGTGTGTGCGCGCTGCAAGCTTACCATTGCCTGCTCTATCTTGTTGTCAATGGCCACCACGCTAGCACCAGAGGCACTGCAGGAGAGAAACAAAAACAAAAAGAGAAACCGTTAATTCACTTGAAAACCACATAATAGTAGCTTCACAGGAAGACAACAATGTTTTTTTTTTTTTGCAGTGAGCTTTTTAAATGCACAGAGCGTTATTGCACATAGCGTCCAAGAACACACTGGCGACAACAAAGCATTTTGGGCAGTTGGCCTCTTTGATGACGGTTATGTAACGGCTGCGTTCTGTGGCCTACATGTCATTTGCAGCATATTTTGTCAGCAAATAAACAGCGTTGGAGAAAAAAAAAAAGAGCATTGCTGAGATTTAAGACGATTTGTGGGTAGAGTTATTGTTGTTTTCGTGGCACGACGCCTGCTTCAAATTAAACGCATGACAATTTTCTTTATGGCCACCGCATCGTCACGTAATAATGCGTACATCGGGATGATGTTTACCTGTTGTCAAGCTTGACCGATACGACGTCCCCTCCGAGTAGCGAGGAGAAGAAAGATATCGAAAAATTGTGCAGTTCGTAGACGGCCACCTCCATTGACGTTTTAGCGAACATCTCCGTGCTCATGGTCAGTGCCAGACTCGTTTGGAAAATGCTTCTCGCCACGTTTGCGAGTCGTTTGCGTCAACTAAAATAATGGAAGTAAGTCCGCTTTTGGTTCCGTCGATGCACGAGCTGCCAGGGCAAGTGCGGTGTCGAGATTGTTTAAGCTTCGCTGCTTAGCTGAGCGACTGTCTGCTGTGCTATTTTCTGCCACCCACCACTATATAAACGCCCTGGGCTGTGACGTCATGTGACGCATGCATATTTTAGTCAAATTAGCTGATGGCTCCAGTTTTGGGGTGGTGCGTTTGCATTCCCTGGGGAAACTCGAACTTATATTTTAAAAAGCACGTGTTACTAGTAAATAAACACTGGCAGCTTTTACATTAAAACTAAAAATAGCAATACAATTTTATTCAAATAACTATATGGATGGAATATAATTGTTTTTGCAAATACAATTATTGACTGACATTCTTAATACAATTTGAGCATTTAGTAAACGTGGATTTTGTTGTTGTTGATAGTTTCTGCATTGGATCTCAGTAATTGTTTTAATGCATCATTGGTGGTATTTCTAAATAAATAACATCACCCACTATAGCAAACCGTAGTTGATTGGTTTGCAAACTTTTCACACCAAATATTGCGTAAAGAAAAATACCAGCATTACATTGATATTTTATGCCATTATAACATTATGCACAGTTTGAACATGAATATTTTTCTTAAATGCAAGACAATAAAAGTGTTGTTCTTAAATTAGCATTAAATTAAAACATATTGCACACAAGACCCAAACAGATTGTGCCTAGGAATGTGTAAAATTGTGCAAATGTATTGTACTTATGAGTTAAATACAACTCAACTGTACGTTTTTTGTTTTTGCATATCACTTGCGAGAGCCCACACACCACTAATGGTATCTGTACCACACTTTGAGAATCACTTCTTTAATTATAATTTGCACATGCAATTGTAAGATGATTGCTGATGAGACATATTGTCTAATTATGCCTTTATATAAAAAATGGAAGGACCATATTATTGGCGGTGATTTGTAATGATACAATGACATAAATAGATATTTATTAAACAATGCACCATTAGATTCTATTTATTAATTTACATGCAAATCACAAGATTTCAATTTGGGTCAGCCAAATGTTGAAACTTAAATGTCATTTCTTGTTGACACAGAATTACATTTTTGTTTCAAACGGGAGGACACACACGGACGTGATAAACAACTCCACAAGTCACACCTATCATAGAATACTTGTACAGAATGTACAGTACTGCACCACCAAGTGCAACGTGAAGGTATTTTTCCATTCCGTCTTGAGGTGCATTTCCTTTAGCTCTGTGTCTGCACATTATGGGCCTCTAGTGGTCAAATTTCATATTACAACAGGCCATACAGAACGTGCAGAGAGTGATAGGAATTTTCCATGCGGCTTTTAGTAAATCTATAATTTAAAACTTCCGGCTTTTCCAGGCGGTGCTTTTCCATAGGGTGTCTTTAAAAAATGAAAATGACTTGTTTATGCAGACCAGCCACATGGTACTTGTGTTTACTAGTAAGATGCTAAGTCGTATAGAGGAATCAGTCAATCATGTGTGACCTTTTGACATCACGTTTATTTGAGTGTTGCAATTGTACCAAACCTCATGCACGGTGTCAAAATGAGTTTAGTGGTGCATATTGAGTACACAGAGGGAGGAGGGGGGCGGGGGGGCACACCTGTTGAACCCCCCCAACACGCACACACACACACAGTGTGCGCTCACAACTATTGCACAACACGGCTTGTTTTCACACGCTCAAACACCTTGAATGTGTGCCTGTGTATGTCACAATGTGTTCCCAATTGTATCTGTCTTCTGATTTATTGCTTGTGATAATTACATTGTGTTTTGTTTAGGATATATTTGTATGACGCCGCGTAAAACAATGTCAGCAAATCATCTGCTTCATTTTGCTTGTACATTTGGTAAAGTGACCACAGTCCACAATTGTCCAGCAGTATTGTGAGCAAAAATAACATTTCATGCCGATTAACTGTAAAATTATAAATCATCTAATGGAGTCCTGCAAAATGAAACACGTTGCATGGATTTGCCATGCCACATTAGCAGCACAAAAAAAAAGGTCTGCAATGCAAACATGTGGAGTGTGAGAGCTGACTTTGGATGGGCTTGTGAGGTTAAAGAAAGAGTCCACTCTCTGGGTCGTAGGGCCCAAATGGCCGACAACTGTGACAGTACAGCTGTCAGCTTTAATATCAAGCTCTGTTCTTGGGATGAAGAGCTTATCCTACCCTGCTACAGTAGTCCTATTTGGGAGCGGCGAGGTTGTCACATCCATTTTCTCTCGTTGGTTAAAGATGCACGTACATTAAACTACAGACTCTAGGGAACATCTTAGTACTGTTAAGCTATTCCCAATGCACAAAAACACACAAATAAAGAATTGTTTAAATTAAATAAGTGTGTTTCTAAATTTATGACACGCCCATATGAATTCCCTCCTACTTCTCTGGAAAACTTCACAGCTGGTCTATGTTTGGCATGTGCAAATCTGTTCAAAAGCTTGCAATGATGGGCCGCCCTTTCCATCAAATGTTCCCTGTGCTATAGCCAGCTAGGTTGTATAACACTGTGATTCATCTTCACCAATAGCTGAAGACGACTCGGGTGGAACCATAACACCGGTTTCCCAGCTTGATGAGCCCTTTTTAGCCAGAAAGAAAAGTATGCAAAAAATGGCACACAACATTCACAGGAGAAAGATATCAGAAAAACATCTCTTTTCCAGTTTCCCTTGTACAAGCAGCAATGCAAGTTAAGTTGCATGTTTGAGTACACACAGCCTCGAGGCTTGCCAAAGGCTGTCCAAGGGGAGCACTAAAGTGAAGTTATAACTGATGCATGGCAAGTAAGAATGTCAAGAAAGCCCTTACTAAGTCTGCAATACCTGGCCAAACCATAAAATTATCTATACTCTCTATTTGTGCACAGTATGACTAAACCTTAACCCAGCACTGATCAATAACTTGAACATTTGATTTGCATCTCTATCGTCATCAACTGTCAATCAACATGTCCGCACACTTCCATCAATGGTCTGCCACATGACTTACCGCCGATCTGGCCTCTTGAACAGACTCGGTGAGTAAGGAGGTGAGTAGCTGAAAGGTCTGTCATGATAGCCAAAGTGCTGAAGGTGACAGCCAAATCTATGGGGCGGTTCAGCCAGGTGGAGGGCGCATATTGACGGACGTTGAGGTAAATTAGCATCGGAGAGACATGTGTGACGCTGTCCCATGTTGGCCTTCGAGTAAGGCAGTACCCCTTTGACTGCTTTTTGTTGCCACAATGGCACAATGGGACAATTGAGAAGAGGCAACATCTCTGCACATGCCGTCATAACTGCGTACCATGCGTGGACTGGCACGCCTACCAATAGCGAACAAGAGGTTATGTTTGACATCATTTAAGCGGCTCCCCTATTATTCCTTCTTTTACATAATAGTTTATGGTCTTATGGAACAAAAAAAGTTGTTTTTATTTTTTTTATTTTGAACTTTTCTTCTTCTGTCTATTGTTATCCAATGGCTGCAGTGCTCTGAAGGCCAGTACATTTTCACATATATTACAAACCACAAGGCAGTAGGCTGCTAGGACATGTCATGCAAATAGCCTTAACTCAAAGGAAAAAAATAATAATAATAAAATAAATAAAAAAAATAAAAAAAATATATATATACATATGGGCCCTTGCTGCAGAAAGAGCTGACTGACCTGATAATTCATTTGTGGATTCATGTTCATACAAAAGGAACCAATCAACAGCAGATCATGCTATAACTAACTGCAACGTGCAATTAAGAAACCATGGCCTAGTTACGTCATGATAAAAATGACTTTCACGTCAACGTCAAGCAGTCTAAACTGTCTTAATGGAGCTGTCATTATCACACGCAAAAGGCCAACTCTCGAAGATAATAGCTTTGACCGAGTTTGGAAGCAGTTAAGTGATCGCACTAATGATCCATATGAGTCACTTTACCATTCAAAGAGCAGGACGCCTGTTATGATATGTCTGTTCACAAATCCAAAAAAAGCCAGGAATGGGGAGAAATATGCTCCACACAAGAAGGCCTGATCAGATATTCGAATACCAAACCACAGAATTGTGAGGCAGAACGGCTAAGCATACTGTACATGCACCTTTCTGTCGAAAATAAACTCCAACTAAAGACAGTATTAAAAATAATTCACCAACTAACAACTAAGCCAACTGGATTCGACTGAGTGATTGAGTAGGGGAAAAAAAAGTTTGCATGGCATCTACGATGATGGCACTACTGGACCAAGTCCCAGAACAAAAGGTTAGCTGGGTCAGAACCACCTGGCGGCATTCATCTTCCTCTTTTCCTTCAGCATACTGTAGACTTCAGCTGTCAAGACACGGTGAGCTTGCGTGTGTACGTCTAACTGGAGTGTCTCTTGACTGTGCAATGTGGACATGACACTGATGGCTACACACGGTTGCACAAATTGCTTGTGATACGCAAAAATAGAAATGCTACAATCAAGAAAATCATTATTTTGATGCACATCTATTCTCTCTTAGTTTGCAAATTTATCTTTACTGCAACGTCACGGGTGGCATTCACACATTAGCATATCCTCCCGTGTAAATGACAGGCTATACGTTGCCAGTGTTTCCCATAATGACATAAATGGCAGTGTCTGAGCCACATGGGGGATTCCTGGTTGGATTCACGCGAAGAAATCAATTCAGCAAGGCAAACATTGTGGCTTTGGTTGTCAAGGCTTCAGCAATAGCAAGAGCTGGAAATAAACAGACAATTTCCATTCCAAAAAAATGCAATTCACCATCCAATCATATGCTGTATATGCCGTCAAACAGGAAATGCATATGGGCATAATTCTTGTTGCAAACATGCAATTAGGTCTTAAAGGAGGGAAATTCTAATAGGAACGCAAAAGGCCTCATGAGGAAAATTATCTGGCACTGTTTGATTAGACATGGCCTATCTTGCCGCCCCTCCAGCTCATGTCCAATTTTCCCTTAATTTCCATGCTTTTCTCATCTTGTTCCAGTCGGGCATGCAGCTGTGTGACCCGAGTCACAAACAACTGGGACAAACCCCAGAGGGAGTCGCGCCTTGTGTGTGCGTATGTGAGTTTGCGGGCTTGCTTGTGTTTGTTTGCGTGCAGTCGGCCACGCGTTCTCATTCGAGCGCACCCCAGCATGTGTACGTTTTTCAAATGGGGATTTTTGGTACCCCGCTAACTTTTGCAAACTCTGAGTCCATTCCCACAGACTCCAGCAGACTTGCCCGCAGAGCTGTGGAGCTGACTGCTTGTCACCTGCGACACGAGGGTGAAGCAATGGCGACGTTCCCATGGGTAAATGCAGACAATGTCATCTGCAGTTACTTCTGGGGGGATGAATGTGTTGACAGCTGGAAAAAACGCTGGCTATGTTGATTGTTTACATGTTTTGTCAGTTTTAAGCATACTCAATTTTAGGCAAAGCTAAAAGTAATTAAACCATTTAATATGCAGTAGCTATTTGTATTTGGTAAACAATGGACACAAATCAAAAATTGGAAGAAAATCCAAATGACATCGCTATTTATAAATCAGGGAGGGGTGATTTAAACGCTGGAGGGGCCACAATTTTTCATTAGTGCTACTTGGGTGCCCCAGAGGACCAAAATAAAAATCAAGGATGGCACAAAACTGCTGAACAGCAAACCAACATTATATGCATAAAAATAAACTCTCTCAAAATTAAAACCAAAATAATAATATGGTCTATTCATGTTGGAGTATAGGATAGTTAAAATACCCAGATGTAAGCACAACTATGACCTGGCTGCCATCTAGTGGTGAATGGTGATATTATAACTTAAAACTACAGTTGACGCCTATTTGCAGTTGGGCGCCAGCAAATTCGCATATTAAAAGGTTTTCTTCTTCTTTTTTTGCATTTTTTTCCAAAATTGTAAATATTTTTGTCCCGTGAAGTTTTATTGTGAACCCACATTGAAAGTTTATCAGAATTTTCTGAAGAGTTTTTAGGGTATATTTAATTATTTATTTATTTTATCAAAGGGCCACTCAGAGTGTAGTCAGGGGCCACATAATTACACATCCTTGTTCCAAACAAATTATTCTTGTTTTCTTTGATGTTTAATTATTATTTGGTTGTTTTTGAGTAAATTTAAAGGTTTGAGGTGGGTTTTTGAAGACTAAACTGTTCATTGCTATATAAATATATATTTGCCTATATGTGACCAGTCCAGGGTGTACACCACCCTTTGTCCAAAGTAAGACAAGTGCTAAAAGCCAAATAATGACCGTTCATTGTGAGCAAAACTGATGTTATTTGCACATATTCAAAATTAGCCACTGAATAGTTTTCACATGATAAAAATGATCCTTTGTAGAATTTACAGGTCATAATAAATATGTGCCATTTGTCTGAAAATCATTCTAGATTTTTTTGTGCTTTGGGAAATAACTCATCCCATGTTTTGTGGTCTTAGAGATAAAACCACCAAAAAAGTACAGAAGCTAATTGTGAAAATAATAATAGTATAGTATAATATAGTATAGACACACTCTCTAGGAGAATAAACATGTATCAATTGGTCTCAACCTGATCTTAGTGAATAGTTGGATCAACTAGCATGCCTTAGTAGGTATGTAATTAAACAATGGCACCCACAATGTGATATGGATGCTGCAATGACTGTGGTAAAGAACAGCAAGGAAGGATTTTCATGACTGACTTCAGTAAAAAGCACTCGTTGCTTGTCAAAATACACTATCTCTGTGTAAATAGCTTTTTCCTTGGTGATCTGGTTGTGTAGAATGTGCCATGCTTGGTCAAACTAATACCCCATATTATGTCCTTCTCTCTAAAAGATGTTGGTACTTTCACACAATAAAATTCCACCTCCCAGAAAGCATTGTTCCAACAGCCGGCCTTCCACTGATCTCGACAAGCCAAACAAACAATGTTATTCTCTTTCAACAAGAACACAATAATGACCCAGATCATAATTCAATCATCTTTCATTATCCCACACGTGGCACACTCCGGGTGCCCATATTTGGTCATTTTTCTAATGTCGTGCCCAAACATGGGCGGAACTGCAAAGAAACCACTGAACACAATGAAACATCTATAAGAAAAAAAATAATGACAGAAATAATATTGTATATCATTATAATTAAATATATTAAACATACATGCACACTTTTTTTCCCGCAACTGGCAAATGTGAAGTAAATTTAAATACCGTCCTAAAGACTCCTTATACCGTTTACAAGTATGGTGCTATGTATTGTATGTACTTTACATGACTATATGATAGTCCTCCTCTAGATGGCACTCTTCAGCATCATCTACAGGAGTCAAAAAAAGATCGCAAGCACTTCATGACGCTTCATTTTCCTAACACTAGTAAGAAGAGGCATCTTAAAATTTAGGATAGGTGTGTATTGTTGTTATGTATTGTATAGTGAAATACTGTAATGGATATCCAACAACATGAAAGGAGTACTGTTGTGGGAAACAAACAGGATCATTAAACCGTCACGTTGTATGTTAAATCGCCAACTGAAACAAAAAGCGCTTGCTGCAACTGATTCTTCCACTTTTCTCACACGGGAGCCGACCCCTGCTTTTGGGGGAGACTCTCACCCCGCTAACACAATATAAAAGAACACCATTGAGAGCTTTGATTGCCTCTGTGCTGTAACGCCTCAAGCAAGTGTTTTCACATGTAAATATTCACACAGATTCAGACCAATCCATAGTTACATTAAGACCATTCATTTTCAGGACTTTTCACCCAAAGGGTGTTCAGCTGGAAAAACAGTATGCCTCGGACTTTGTGTATTTTTGTCCCTTTGTATATGTCCATTCATTCAAGCATGGAGGCTAAAAAAACAAACAAAAAAAAACATAAAGTCGAATTCGCTTCTGCAGTGGGGTGACATGAGAAACAGATGCAAAGTGAGAGGCGGGCCTGAAGAGGAGTTGGAGTTGCATTGTGTACGCAATGTTTCCTCAGGCTGTCTCAGTGGTGAGGATCCCCGACTGACATAGGACAGGCCATGATTTATCCGGTTTATTCCAGATGTGCAGCCCACATTGGGATTATTACAGGAAACATTTAAGGATCGTTAATGATGAAGTGCTGTCAGATATAACATGAATCTACCAAACTATTTAAGTCTTTGGCAAGCACTAGCTTTGTTGACTTAATAACCTTTTACACACTACAAATTTATATTCATTTCCATGTTGGATATTTTTTTATTTAGCACTCCGCCTTCAAGGTATTAGGTGCAGTCATAACCTTTAAATGGGAAGTCAACCAAATTTTTTTTGTTTACAATAATGTTCTACACTAGTTCAAACACGGTATTCTGACTAATATTGCATTTGTTTGCCCCCCCCCCCCCCCAAAAAAAAAAGCCTAATCGACCCCTTGCCATTTTCCGACACTAAAATGACATCGTAGTTGTTCATTGGTAACAACCAATCACATCACGTCGCATCTGTTTTCTGAAGCTTGAGCCATGATTGGTCGTTACCTGAGCCCTGAGCAACTGTCAAAAGCAAGTGTCAAAATGGCCGGCTCGTGACATGGCTCAAATGTGTGGATTGCACACAATATTGAGTCATTTTTCACAATCACACATTAAGAATGTCCTGGCAGTCTGCCACTATTAAAGATCACTAAAGTAGATGATTATGGCTCGCAATATATAGTCTTCTTATAACAAGATAGTGTGTAAACAGCATAGGCTACACCAAAAGGTCAAAGTTTATGCTCCAATTACTATTTATTATGTCTTTAATCTGTCTAAGAAAGAAAGTGCATCAGCAAAACAGTTTCTGCTATCGCTTTCTTTTTCTTTCTTTCTTTCTTTCTTTTAATATAATTTCCTCAACATGTGTCCTTAATCTATCTACAGCAGAGAGGCCTGACTAAATCAATGTGATTGATGCTGCAGGTGTTACATAATAGCCCATGTGGTTGTCTGTGATGGTTATGAAATGTCACCGAACGTTTATATGACTCAGATTCATTGCAAAGATGCCTTTTAGGTTATTAATACACAAATTATTTACAGGTGCTCGTCAAAAAAATGTGAATATCCTCGTAAAGTTGAACAATTTCCGTAATTCCATTCAAAGAGTCAAACTTTTCATAGATTTCAAGTTTATTTGTTTATTTTTTACATTAATTGGGTTTCCAGCTCATAAAACCCACTAAAACAGGATGTCAAAAAAATTTGAATAATGTGAAGAAATCACCTTGCATACATCCCAGTGTTATGCATGGGGAAAAAAAGATGGATGGATGGATGGATGGTATTTTCAAAACAATATGTCAATCTTCAATAGTTGGTTGGTTTCCCTTTGCCTTAACAACTGCCTCAATGCACCGTGGCATTACCTGGGGGTCCTGGAAGCCCAGGCTTTTTTTTTATGCTTGCTGTTTTTGGGTCCAGAATCTATAATCTATGAAAGTTTGACTTTATGGAAATTATTCATCTTTTCGAGGATATTCAAATTTTTTGACGAGCACCTGTACATGTATCCAATTTGCATTGTATTTGTACTGTAAACATTTACCAAGGAGTTCATAATATGCCTGATGATGAGCTATATGTTGAAAAATGAAGCTTGTAGTGGTTTAATGGGCTCTTTAATACAATAGCCAATTGTGATTTTGGCAATAAAATGTGTGCTCCTGGCTGGAACACAGACTTGGGAAAATCTTGTACACAGTGATTAAGGTATTGTCTTGCTTCAAGGCAGTATTTTGTGATAATTTAATCTCTAAAAACAATATTGGCATTATTTTTGTTTTTCAAACATGCCCTATTCAATACTGGATTTATCAACGTGGGAGATGTTTGTTTCTAGTATCACAACCATGGGAAGGACCAACACCAAAAGTAGCAGAATATGCAAATAAACCCTTAACTCTTTGACTGCCAGACGTTTTCAGAAAAGGGATGCCGTGGGTGCCAGCCGATTTAAGCATTTTGACTGATCTTTTGACTGATCTTTCAAGGTCCACAGAAAATTATGTGTTTGGACTATGGAAACACACATACTACCAAATGAAAGATTGGACTCTCATCTTTCATCAGAAAAAAAAGTTGTTTCTACCTTATTCCGTTTTTGAGTAATCAACAATAGAAAATGGTTAGTTTCACCTCTGTTTTGAAACAAACGTCTTTTAACGTCTTTGGCACTCCTCCATAGGATTTTACTAAACGTTATTTAACGTTTTTGGCAGTCAAAGAGTTAATAAAACAATATTCAAACACCACAATCATATTGGTCAATAATAGAAATGGATTAAAAGGAGAGTCTTGAGTCTGTTTCTACAAACGGATCTTGAACTTCTCGGGAAAAGAAAAGAAGAAAAAAAAACTATTGCTCCCTCCAAGCAACAAACGGGAAACATTTCCACTTGGGACACTTGAACTTGTAGTTGGCCCACAGTACACAAGAATTCTTTCGATTTTCCTGGTTTCGAAGTTGCACAGATGAGCAAGTAAATACAATCAGCTGCTACGTTCATAGTATAAAAGTTCAAGTAAACACCGTTGGCGTGTACGTGACGGTTCCAAAGTTCAGGACACCATTATTGTGTGCATCACATTTAGCAGGCACGCGAAGAACAAGACGAGCGACGCGCGGCTGTACATGCAAAGGCGTGCGTTCAAGCATGGACGCCAACAACACAACAATTCATTCCCATGCGTGCGGGCAAAAATAACTGACTCACACGCACAAAGTAAATATACCATACGTGATCCTTAGAACTGCAGATGTGCAAAGCATGATTAGGCTGACATGCTTTTCACGTACAGTACTCGATATAGATCAGACATTACGCATGCCAACATTGGTTATTAAATAGCTTATCTACTGGAGTGATCCCAGTTGCAAAATCTCTCATGGGATTTGTTCTTTGTTGAAGAAGAAGTGCGTAAGAGGGCCTTTGTTGTTCAGCAGGTGCCCACGTAAGCAGCCATCTTATCTTTATGCCCAAACTGCTGCAGTCACTCAGGCTATGATAATTCACCTTTCAAGTAGAATGTGACAAATCATTTAAATGATGTACACTTTATTCTGTATCTTTTCAATTCCACTCAAAGGGTAGACTCTGAAAGCTCAAGGTAGAGGTCACGGGGGTCAAATAACTCACTGGCTTTGCTTGTTTATTGTGCCACAGTAAATCAGATATAAATCATTAAAAACAATACATTCTAAACCCTCTGAAGTAGATTGTACCGCATCTTCTGTTTTCACTACTTTATCATCAGATGGAAATATTGTCTGAGAAGCAGGAAGCTATTTTAGAGAACTACTATAGGATTTGAAGAACAGAAACAAAGTCTGTCATTTTCTTTTTCCCACAACCTCGTGATCTATCTATTGACACATTTGACATACTGTAAGTCTTTATTTCAACCAACTTGCTATATCCACTTTCATGTAATGTACTTTTAATTATAACTTTAATTGTACAACAGTGAAACCACAAGGAGTTACTGCCAGGTGGTTCCTCAATTAAAAGGAACATTAACAGTGGGACTTTATCCTTACTAAATATGTCATAAAGATAATGAAACTGTTCATGGTAACTGTTCATGTCTCTTGTCTGCCACCTTGTGCACATTCATTAGTCCTGCTCCTTCCACCTATGTGTCTTCATCTCGCGCCTCAACAGGCACACCTCCTCCTCCTCCTCAAACAAATCTATTGTTATTCCTGTCCTTCCACACAGTCTCCGAGCAGTAAATCCCATCTGGCGTGCTTGAGCACGGCCTAACCCTGACTCTGTGTCAAGGTAATTATGCTGTCTCCGACCTGTCTTGTCACAGCGCTCCTGTTGTCTGGTACATTTTCAACTATTTCGGGCACAAGTAGACAATCCGATGTGTCATGCAACCGGCGATAGAATGTTTGCCATGTCAAGTTCTGCAGAACTCATAGGATTCATATATAGTCTCGCTGTCATTTCTTAGCTGTTTACTTTGCATGAGTGCCACCGTGTGTCCCTATAAGGTACTGCACATTAAGCTATATAACAGGGAGGGGGCCACAGTTTTTCATTAGAACAACTGGGGGCCACACAGGACCCGTTCACTTCCTGTATGACAAAAAAATACTGTTTTAGATATGGACTAAATATGAGGTAAATCGTGCTCTTAATATATTTCATTTTTGATAATACATTTCTCAATGTTCAAAAGAGCTACTATCCTCGCCCAACGATTGACTCAAACTAAAAAAAAAAAAATCACATATAGTTTTTTTAGTGCAAAGGGATCAAGCTTGCATAAAAATTACCATTCAAGGATGACTGTAAAATGCAAAAACTAATTTTGTGCATTTTTTTTCACAAAACAACTCACTCAAAATTTTAATATTATTGAGGTATGACTTTTGTCCTGTATATCATTCCAAACCCACTAATAATGTTTAAGCCCACACACGTTGAAGTATAGGGCAGTATAAGAGTCAGTGCAAGCACAACATAGTGATGTCTGCCATCTAGTGGTGGTTGGTGATATTACAACTTAAAAACTACACTTCGCGTGCATATTTGCATTTTGGCACCCATTTTTTTTCACATTTTCAATTGTTTTAATTTCTTCCATCCTTCTTGGAAAGTATATATTAACTGTTCATAACTTTCTTTTTAAGAATTGTTTTTATGTTGGCAAAAAATCGGAAGAACACCCACGGATACATTTTGCGTTTTATTTAATTTAATTTATTCCAAAAAAATTCCCATTTTGGATTTCTCCCATTTTTTCCCCGGGATTCTTTTACACCTTTTCCTCTGTTCTTTGTGGAAAACAATAGTGACTCTTTGTCATTTTTTTTTTAAAGCTTTTTGGGGTTTGAAAATAAAAATAAGTAATGATAATAACTACAAAATATGTTTAGTTTATTTGTAATTAAAAATATTTCAAACTTTATTTTCCTTTTTATGGGGGAAATTAGTCACATGGGCCCCTCAGAGTGTGGCCGCAGCAGTATCCCTGTTTTAAAACATGAAAAGTATTTAAAGGACATTAGATAATTTTAATTTGCTTTTCTTTTTCAACAATACGATTATCCTAAACAAATACTTTCTGACGCGGTGAATGAAAGTTAACTATGTGCTCCAAGAAGTGTGTGTTTCCTCAAACACCGAGATAACGCAATCATTTTGATGTAACGGTTCCTCCATTCGGCCGCAACACTTCATGTTACGAAAAAACATTCTCACTCAAGACATGATAACAATGTTGTTATCATGTCTTTAAAGTAAATTGTAAATTAATCTGTACTATTGCTAAATTGTTTATTCTTGTTTTGTCTCTGTTACCTTTCAGCGTCGTTATCAAGCTGGCCAGCCAAAAGAAAAAAAAGTACTACAATGGCATGATGTTATTTAGCAGACAGATGTGCAAATTATAACAAACAAGATTTCACGGTATTATCTTTGATCAGGAGGTCAACTGGTTAGCTGGCTGGTAGCAGAGACCAAGCAACAAATAACAGGAAAACACAAAAATGAGGAAAAGAGAACGAGGGGAGGAAAGCGACGGAGGCAGAGAAGGTTTTCGCAGCTGTTGTTAGGTGGCGTTTCCTCTGATTGGAGACTTTGGCAGTACTCCCAGTTCTTGAGGTAAACATTTCAACATTGAAGACATTTCACTTGACCTACATGCCACACTATCTTTTAAGCAGGAAACCATTCTTTAGTGTGAAGATGTATTTGTGTATCATTTTTAGTGCAATCACTGTAGATACGCCAAAGTTGCTCATGTTACCGTTGCAGACATCTGCAAAAAAAAATAGTGTATGCCTCATATAATGGGATGAAGGAGATAAGCAGCATTCTAAGTCTATAATCTGTCCTGCGGCATGTCTCATTATACTTATAACGTACTATTTAAAAGGTTACAGTGGGCCAAAATATTTATTTTTAATTATGATCCTGCACTGTCCCTGAGTACCAGAAATAAACACAACAGCAAAAACTCCTCACTAATGTACAGCCATAATAACACAATCCATATATACAGTACTATACATCATCCAATTGCATTACTGTACACATGCATGACTGCCCACGATAAGTATACTGGATAGTCACCATACTATATTGCTATTATAGGGATGTTTGATACCGCTTCTTTTCAGACCTCAAATCTTGAGTATAGTACTGATACAGATTCCAACTAACCCTTGTTTATTAATATAAAATGAATGTGCATACACAGTACCCTCTATGTGCACTGTACAGGGTGAAGTACAGAATATATTTGCTGTACTGTACTAATAGATTGAAAACAGTATGTTACTGTATGTACAATACGCGCATAATGGCACTTTAACCCGTGGGTAGTATTTTATTTTGAAATGGCTTGGTCAGAACCAACAAAAAGCCAAAAAATGGTCACAATAACGCCTAGGGGTTAAAATGTTAGCTCACTTCCTGGGAAACACCATTACTACACATCTACTAAATTCCAGTCAAAGTTAAAACTATGTAAAATTAATAATGTGAAGTTGTACATTTATTTAAATTAAATCATTTATTTTATGGTCATAAAACCTGATTTTCATGTCACACATGGGACAACAATTGCTGCATCTACATTCGTCGCCGTAGCAGGTTTTGTTGTATATATAGGACAAAGTATCCTGCTTGTTTTTTGTTTGTTTCTTCATTTTCTGCCAATAATAGAACGAGAATATGGATTTTTATTTTATTTATTTTTTTAACTCAAAATGTCTTGTGGTTCGATCAGAGTATGTCGTTAATACTTGTCAACTGTGGGCATGCGAAGCCCTTTGAGACACTTGTGTGATTAAGGGCTCTATAAATAAACTTGACTTGAATTTATTACTGATATGCGCTACAATAGTATCATTTACCAATAGTGGGAAAGTAGTAGGAAGTGAACAATATGTGCATTTAAATAAGACATTTAATCCTGCGACTTCTGTCACACTGATTATTTCATTGACAAAATGCCCACCCAGTGTTATGGAAGGATTACCTGTGTTTTGCCAATAATGAAATAATGTTTAGGCTGCCTGTTTGTTATGTAACACGGCGAGAACGGGGCACTGTCTCGCAGTCAGACGCCAAAATAATGTTGGTGTTTTGTGTGTCGTAACACTCCGGGGCCTCAGACAACCTTTGTCTGCCGTACTTTAAAGGACTTGTCGTACGCTTGCACTCATACAAAAACCTACGTGTATTTCCCAATATGAAGAAAGCATGTGAACCATTGTCGCAAATGATGTAATTTGATTTGCATGTCGGAGAAAAAGCATTTCCATGTGTTTTCGTGAACTCATTTGACCTTAAAAAGATTTGGATTGTAATACGATGACATGGAAATTTAGTCAAATCATCCCCACACTGTCTGTACTGCAGACAAACGCCTAAACAGAACCAGGAACACGATGGGTACAATTTGATATATTTATCAAGAAATATTTTGACAATTATTCACTTTATCAATTCATTGGAAAACAATAATTCATTTTTTTTCATTTGGCAATTACCAGTTCTGGTCATTTTAATCTTAACTATGCACTACAACTTTTTTTTTTCCTGACTTATGTAGCGTGACTCACTAAACTGAGGTTTAATAAGTGAAGAGAAGGTCAGCAGTCGCTCTTTGTGGTCACTGAAGCGGGAGAAAAAAAAGACAGCCCTGTTGACATAAGAAAATCCCCTTGGTCCCATCTAACCTCCACACCCAAGCGCTCTGAAGCACTGAAATGTTGTGACCTCAAGTGTTACATAAATTCCAGTCTTTTGTCACACTCTGCCAAAGCAGTACTGGCATCCACTTCCCTTTTATATGCCACCTTGTATTAAGAGCAGACTTAAATAGGTCTGTAGCATAAATGGGCCTTTATGTGAAGGCTCTTGACAGGAATGCGGATGGTCGCCCGAGCGGAATCTGCATAAGTGTTTGGATGTGAACTGCGTGCAATGTGAACCTATTCCAGTAGAGTGGGTTCCAGTACTGCAAGAAAACAAGCCACTTGCAAAAAAAAAAAAAAAAAAGATTTCTCTATCCAGGGTTTGTTAGTCTTGAACACCAAAACCAGTTTTACGGCCTTAAAACTAGTTTCTTTCTAATCTTGATTTTTCAGGCTCTCATGTGATACCATCAGGATACATAACTGGAAAAACATGGAAATGATAACTTCCTTCATATGAGCCAAGGGCTATTTTTACCAGTTCAGATTTTCTACTCTATGTAGCAATGAACAAAATATGACAACAGGATGGATGAAAATGAATCAATATCTTCCCATCTGACCTCCCTTAAATGTTAGCCAGCAGATAAAAAAAAAAAAAAGGGGTGGGAGGAGAGCAAAAAAAGTGTCATCAACATTCCTGGCTGAGTCTGCATTTTCTTGGCAGCCATTGTGCAGCATCAGTGTTCAGACTCTTTTCTGAAGAACTGACATTTTACTTTGTGATTAAACTCTTTTTAAAATGGTTCAAATGCAGCATATATCGTATTAATCCTGGTCAGTGAGTCATGTTTTCCCACCATGCCGCAGCGGAAGGAATGCAGAACGAGGTCATTTAATGTCCTGAGCTTGATGGTACAATGCAATAAGTGCGCTAAGCTGGCCCATTTGATACACGGGCAAGCCCTCGCCATGGTACAGCTGTTGTTTTTAGACGCAGGGACACAAAGACAGAAATGAGGTCTTGGACAGGATACATCTTGTTATTTGCGCTCGTTTGACTCTGCATTCGCCACCCTCTTATCTCACTCCCCATTTCTGAGCTGGGGAAATATCCAAAAGCAATCACAGAAGAAGAGGTTTGTTTTTCAATGTTCATTTTAAAAACCCACTATGAATTTCAATAATATGCAAAAGAATAAAAAAATAAAGTTCTATCACATTAACGTATGTTTATATATATAATCGTAGGTCCAGTGAAAAATCTTATTGTGGAAAAATCATCTACATAATTAGTATCTTCAAATGCAGTAAATGAAAGTAATTCACTTTTGATAATAGCGAGAGCTGCCACTAACAAATCTTTTTAAAAATGATTATCCCAACCCCCATTTTGAATCAGAAATATTTGTATCAACCAAATTTAGTGGTGGACTTGGTGTTTTTTCCCCTTGCCCTAATAATAACATATAATAATTTGATTAAAGATGTAGTTAACCTTAAACATTTCTTGACAATTATATGACTTCAATAGTCTAAATATCACAGTCTGATTAATATTACATTTGTGGAATATGAGTTATGCAGCAAAATCCAGCCCATTTTATCCATCTCAAAGGGCAGCCATTTTGCCACTTGCTGTCGACTGAAGATGACATCACAGTTGCTCAGGGCTTAGGCAACGACCAATCACAGCTCACTTGTTTTCTGAAGCTGAACTGTGATTGGTTGTTACCTGAGGCCTGAGCAACTGGTCTGATCTCATTTTCACTCGAGAGCAAGTGACAAAATGGCCGCCTTCTGATCTTGATCAAAACAACTGGATTTTGCTTGAAATCGGGCTCTCAGGCTCTCAGAAACCAAACTCGTCCAACTTTGCTTTGTCCACCAGTGCACTACTCAAAAGTTGAACCGCAACGTTGAAAGCATACAACTGTCCAAATCTTTGAAGAATTAAAATGCAAGGGGAACAAAGGAGTGCACCCCCCCCCCCCCCCCACACACACACACACACCCAAGCCATGATTGAGCAATTATTTAGGATTTGTGTGCATAAACACTAAACAGTGTGCCTTTTCAATTTTTTTCCTCAAGATTCCTTTCTCTCACTGAACAATTTTGTAGTTTGGAACCACTTTTAAGAACATGAAAACATTCATTTAACTCATTCACTGCCATTGAGGGCTATAGACGTCAAAAAGTTATATTAGTTTCACATTTTTTTCCACTTTTGTTAAGAGTATAAAAACCTAGGAAAAAAAATATTGTACATTTAGAACAGATATAACATTTGTGATTAATCTTGAGTTAACTAGTGATGCTCCTAAATAAAAAAAAATAGAAAAGATTATAAAAAATTAGGGGTGTCAGACGATTAAATATTTTAAATTGTAATTAATCGATTAATCACAAATTTTATGTTATAAATGCACAATAAAAACAATTCTAGGTTTTCATACTCTTGTTAACAAAAGTGGAAAAAAATGTGAAACTAATATAGTTCAAATGAATTTTTTACCTCTATAGCCGTCAATGGCAGTGAATGATTTAAGTTGAAGATTGATGCTCATGATACAAAGGGTCATTTACGTGGCAGGTCAAAGTTCATTTACAGTACTCTGCCAAACCACACTGTACTTAACAAGCGGGCTCATCTCTTGCTTTAAACCAGTTGTATTGCAACAAGGTGTTTTTAGCCCAATAGTTTCACAGCTTTTCAGTTGAAGGGGTTTATTTTCTTCTTACCCCATCAATGCTTTGCAAACGTCTAGATTCACATTGCATGCAAACTCTTCAAAGTTATGCACATCAAATTGGGAAAACATGTTTTCTGGTGTACTCCCCACATTTCCTATCTAAAGGCTTAACAGACCAAAAATAACCTAGCGGAGTCTGACATGTACTCCCTGACTGAAATTGATTGTCTTTCCTGTTTCTACAAGCTCATTTCCTTATTGCTCACTATTTGATAGGTGACTCATGTGCAGGGAAACTCAAACTGCACGTTTGCTACAAGAGCTCCAAACTGTTTATGAGAACCGAGTGTTTTGCATGTGACTGGAGTCGAACTGCGCGTTGTAACCCTTATTGCACTCTGGAAATTGTGGCCTCGTGAACCTCAGAGCAATTTGTACGGTTTCTCAACTATTAGTATCTAGTTTCTTCTGTCCTATAAGTAAAAAAAATAAAAAAATAAATAAAAAAAAGAATTCCACACCAATGAGACTGGGATAGAACAAATAATCCTTTGCTCCTCAGCCATGGAGCTTTTAGCTTGGAAGACATTCGAGTCTTTAAAAAAAAAAAAAAAAGGGACTGCAGATATTTTCTATTTTCAATGCTGCAGGTTCTTGCATGCCAGCTTGCAGGCAGACAAACAGAATAGTGCACTCAACCTCTCCAAGCATGTGTTACGCAAGGTGTGTGGAAGTTCTAATGTCTATTTAAAGGCTGTAATTGTATCATATTGACTATTTGTGAAACTATTACTCAGCACTGTCTGGTCTCAAGTCACGGAAAGGGCTGTGTGTGTGCGTGTGCATGTGTGTGTCTGTGTATTGGGAGCGTTAGATAGTGTGTGTTGACAGACTTCTTAACTATATGAATGGGTGCCATTGCCAAGGTCCAAAAAGATAAGCCCAGCGCACAAGTCTCCAAAATCTCCACCCTCAATGACCCCCCCCCCCCCACACACACTCCGCCCCACCCATCGCATTATATAAGAGCAACAACTGCCAAACAACACAACTGTGATGCAGACTGAGGCAAAGCAAATAGGAAGTTTGAAGAAGTAGGAAAAGGAGAGGATGTGCTCTATTCTTTTAACTGAAGGAGGGGGGGGGGGGGGGTCATGCATTGAAGAATGCAGGCTTGTTTTCTTTTACGCCAACATATTGTCTTCGCAAAGCAGACTTATTTCATTTTGGTTGACCCGATTTCAATGGAATCCTTTCAGTTGCCATTTATCTTTGCAATTAAAGGTGTGTTTACGAGACAAAGCCAAGGGTTTAGTTCAAAGCGGTCTCGGCAGACACCACAGCATACTTTAAGGCTTTGCTTCAGCACATTCCTTGACACATGAATATTGGAATGTTATGATTTATGAGCCAGTCGCGACAAAATAACAAGGCTATTGTGTCTCGATATTTGAGATTTTAAATTTGATGCTTGAGTTTAAATTTATTTTTAATGCGACTGAGGCGGCAACAGTGACTACATTTAGCTAGTTGGTTCAGGATCCTGCATGGGTTTTATGAAGGTGCATTTACTGCTGTGGATGAGAAGGGGGATAATCAGTAAGCTGTGATATAGAATTATAATCCACCTGTGGGACATGACGGGTGCTGTCTGAGTAGCTCGTTGTGCAGGACAGAACAGCTTAGCTGGATTCGATTGTGATGTATCAACAACGGCATTACAGCGTGGGTCACCTTTGTGAACCTTGTGTGAACGTGTAAGCTTACTAGGTTTGTCCAAATGATGGTCTGGGGGCCATTTTGCGGCCCACCGTCCATTTTCTTTCACGACCCATGGCATTTGCTAAAAATAACTTTTAACATGGTCCACAATTCTATTTTAAAAAAAGTTCATAAACTTTTCTAGATAAGCAAAAACACAAATAAATTTGCAGCTAAAATATTAAGAAAATATCTGTGGCGAATAAAGATCATTCAGTTTCACAAACAAAAATGGTTTCCTCCACTTTTTGCTCAGTATCACGGTCTAATTTATCCACATATCACATTAATGGTTTTCATATCTGGTCAGCACTTCAAAGCCTTAAAAATCCTCAACTGTTTGCCTTATCACTAAACAGGAAGCTTTTATGCCGTAATTTTTAAACAATGTATAATTGCTTGCTTGCTTTTACCGTGTTTGATATGCTGAAATGAAAAAACTCAATCAAAGGGGCCCTTGCGCCTTTTTGTTTTTCTGTGTAAGTGGCCCTCTGAAGAAAAAAACTGGATAAGGTCCTAGTTTTTTTTTTTTTGTGCTATGTTGCACCATAAACATCTATAAATGTCCCGCGTAACATAACACAACAGACTGTTTTGCCAGAAAATACACAATATTTTGTTGAATAACATTAAAAGTATATGAATTTGTTTTAAGTGTGTGTGAGTCGCCCACCAAACAAAACAACATTATAGTAAATTCACCGCCTTTTTGTAAAAATTCTACCACATCGTCCTCACAAAAGCATTATGTTGAAGTTACCCTAATAACATGAAAAACAAAGAGTAAAAGTGCAATTGAAATAGTCATACTTTACTTCTGATGCGTTGCATCAACCAGTCCAGTAAGGGCGTGGGTTGCTCTTTGCTCATGATTATTGGTCTTTGTGTTTTGTGAGCCTGTTCGGGTGTTAAATGTCAGGTATGCATCATAAGATCTCACAGCCATTTGGAAACTATTTAAACATTAAGCATGGCAATCAGGTTCAAAGAATCTATCATGGAAACTGGAACCTTCACAAATTTTGAAGCATCTACTGACAAATTCAGTTGGCCCAGAACAGAATTACCTGCAATCAATTAAGTTTCACATTTTACCTATTGTCCTATTTATTGTATACACTTTTTGTTGAAATTATTTTCATTGCATATTATTACTGTTCAGTAGTTTATATTTATACACTGTGATACTAACTTCACTGATCATGAAGAATACATGTTAAAAGATTATACAGTATTTTCATGCCAACATATACAGTATAATCCACAGAGATGACGAGCAAGCATATCACTATAAAGCTTCTGCTAATGTTAACGCAAACATTTGAGGTGACTTTGACTCTAATTCTCTCTGGATACATTTTTTTTATTTTGAAAAAGGAAAGACATGCATGAACACTAAGGACCCTATTTTCATGACCAGCACAAGTCTAGTACAAAGCACCATTGTGTGATGGAACACAGCCGACCCCCTGTCAATCGAAGCGACTCCCCTCATTCCCATTAAAATCAAGGCAGTTGTAGCACACGCAAGTGTGTCTATTCAGGCAAACTGCAAGATCTCCCCTTGCAGATCATGTAGCCGACCATGCATGTAACATGGGCAATTGAAGGCCGCTTTGCACCCCCAAGCGTGCATCTGTGTGTGACCCCAGCCGGCCCGCCCGCAGTTGTGATAGAAGATGATAATGAATCTGCCTGCCTGCGCCTCTATGAAATCCACCAAAATCACATTACACCACTTGCTCCACAAAATAGACCTGTTTTTTGCGACTCTACTTTTTATCACTAAATTGCCAGATGCGCCTGGGCAGGGCAGGACGCCCCAGCGAGGCGTATTGAGTCTACCAAATTCACAAACACACTAAACTTGACTTGTCTTGGCACAAAAATGACAATGCGGCCATTTTTACGCCCAGTGCAGGGGCGCCTGTCTATGAAAATAGAGCCCCTTTGAGTGAGTTGTTGTAGCACACTATGTTAACATCCATCCATTTTCTTAACCGCTTAATCCTCACAAGGGCCGCGGGGGTGCTGGAGCCTATCCCAACCGGCTTCGGGCAGTAGGCGGGGTACAACCTAAACTGGTTGCCAGCCAATCGCAGCTATGTTAACATGTATGTGATTTAATATCCATCCATCCATCCATTTTCTTAACCGCTTTTATTTACATGTAAATTCAGATGTGACATATACCGTATTGTTTCATCTTCCAGCAGACTCTATACATCATACTGCATAATGTATTACAGTGGTGTTCTGATTTTTAGAACATAATGCTATGTGGACAGCTAGTTTTATTTTGCTTCCTTGCTTCTATACCATGAGCACACTGTTGTCCCACAGTGCTTCCTTTTATGTTTTACTATGTTGACCTCAAAGCAGGCTTGCATTCAGAGCGAACTCATTGCACTTCAACGTAAACGTCACATCATGTACAGTGATCCCTTTGCTGTTGGTGTATACTGTTGGAACTTTCAGATAACCCCTTCAGATAATACTCTCACTGCATAACTGATTCTGTATTATTAGACTGGGCAACATTAATTTCCTGTGTGTCCAAAAGTCTCACACACTTGCCACTTATAGTCATCGTTATATACGGTAGGTGTCCTTGCTGGATTGCGTAACCTTGTGCCAGTGGATCAAATAAAGGCTTCTTGCACTAGAGCTATTTTCTGGTTTGTATTTGGATTGCAGAGTGGAGTTTTTATTCCCCACGGGGTCTGCGACACAGCTGGATACTGTCTCCACTGCATTGTTGGACGGCTCTTCAGTAGTCCGCTGGACCGTGGCCAACGCTGCTGATCTGAGGCCAGTGTGAGGGACATTTTAAGGCATTAGCTACCAGGAAGTGAATGTTGGGACAGATTAGAAATCTTATCATCTTGATAAGGTCACATTAGTTGGAAAAGATTTGATCTATCAAGTGTTTGTTTTTTTATCTCGCTCAAAATGACTGGATGAAGAAGTCAAAGCAACTTTGTGCAACTTCCTGTCTTGCATGTAACTTAATATTATTTGGAATGCTTTTATTTTGTGTGTTTTTTGCTTGGACTTCAAGCAGGGAAAGGCTTGTCTGCAACTTTTATTTATCGCTAATGCTCTGATTTAGAAGATTGAAGAGATCAACTGTCTCTGTGTTATCTTCAAGCCCACATGAGCTGTTTAAATTATTATTTTTTTCCACTTGAACTGATGATGTGATAAAGGTAAGTGTCAGAGCTGCAGGCTCTTTGCCCCTCTTTATGCTGGGGTGTTTAGTGGCTGCTAAATATCTATGATCGACAGTCTGAAATAAAGGCTACAAAAGTAGGGCTCTTGTCCGGCCAGGTCGAGTGTGTCTTAGTCTCAAAGTAAATCTGCACATTTCCCGCTGTTTTATTCACAGGAAATCACATAACCAAACCCCCTTTGGCTTTCCTGGCTTAATATCCAAGCATGACTCGGGAATATAAAAATTGCCTTTCAGTGCATTTCTGTGAACCTTGAATCATTGAGATAACAAGTTTGCTGGGCATCAGCTGATGTTTAATTCCAAAAGATGACCTAGTATGCTCTCTAGTGCTAAACGTGTCCTTAAAACTGACATGAGCAAGATTCGATTCCTAGGCTAAAGTCAACTGCTTAATCCAGGCCCTCACTGTCAAGCACTTGAAAAATATCTGAATTCCAGCAAACCTTGACGAAACATGCCAGCTCCCTCTCTCTTGTTTCAACTGGATTAAAATGTGACTGCATTTGTGACACCGCTTGGGTCCAAATGCAAACAGCTCTCTAATCCTGACAATAAAGTCTAGCCATGACAGTCACATGATCCGTGACACTCTTAAGGAGCACAGTTTCAGGAACAAATTGTACTGGCTGCATGCAAACACTGTTTGTCTGGCAAACAGTTACATGAGCATTCTGGCACGTTACCTCTGATGCACGGATGTCAAATGTTTTTGCTGTTTTTAATCGTATAGCATCCTTTGCAAGTGAGTCATGTCAATCATTTTCTATTGGCCTTCTCTAGAATGCTCAAAGTGGCATTGACTTAGTATATCGCTATTGCTTTTTTGGTCTGGTTTATTTACATGTCTATTTCATGTTTGTTGTCTGTCAGGTTGTCTATCATTAGTTTGGCCTGCCCTCATTTTAGTCAATCGACTCACTAGACTATCAAGAACTTTCAAAGCAGACACAAAAAGATGTACTCTGACATATCAAGAGAACTATTCGCAATACACGATGACTTTTCCAAAAACTTGTAGCCTAGATTATATTTTTTATTTTTTAAACAACCTATCCTTGTTCGTATGAACATACTCGTCCTTTTCATTGATGTTGTCATGCTTTCCTGTGGTTTTCTGCTTTCTCAGATCTTTCAAATTCTTGTTCGTGCTTCTTGTGCTATTCATGAATTTGAATTCACATGCGTATAGTTATCACGCCACAAACCCACTTTAAAAGTTCTTAACACTCTCCAGAATTTAAAAAAAAAAATAAAAAATTAAATAAAAAAAAATAAAAATAATTAAAAATTAAAAAAAAAATAAAAAATATATAAAAGTTCTTAACACATGTACAGTATGCTGGATCAAACTTGTCCGACTAGCAACGCAATTATTTTTGCAAAGCAAGTTTGACAGAATTCAGTTGTGTAAATAGGAACATGCCATTCAAGGTAAGTAGTGCAAACACAGACTGCAATGAATAACAATTAATCTGAGGACGTATTATACAAGCCTGTCACGAATGTTAGCGACAGATTCTATGAGCATTGATCATAGGTCACGCCTTATGTTTGTTTCCTCGTTTTTGTTACAGAATCAGTGAAACACACCCTACTGCTCATACAGGATTGAAGAATCTATTTCATTGTTAACCCCATGCTTCAAACCTTTTATGCCACCTAACCAATGGAAAGTTAAACAAGTTTGCATGTTGAATAGTAATCATGACGTGTGATCAAGAAAGTGGCCTGGCGGCAACAAAAGAGCTATTTACGAAAAACAAAAACTAAAGCCAATCAATCAGCTATAGTTTACGTAAAAAGATTTCGTTTATGTAAAATACAGTTTTTTGTCTGGCATACTATGCGCTATGAATTTGCTCTCTTTATGAGCTCAGAGATAAGAACAGCATCAACACAGGTAAAAAATTAACAACCGGTAGGTTTTATTTGTTCGCTGCAATTATTTAGTAACTAGATAATAATAATAATCCTGATTATTCCTCCTGATAAACACTGGAATACAAAGATAACATTTAGTCTTGATATCACTAGTCTAGACCAAACCTGGGTTCATGGGAGATTTGTTAAGTAATGCAAGGTGACCTTTTCATTTTCAAGAAGCAAACAATATAATTACCGTAATAGACCTGCTAACTAATATTAATATTACTAACTAATGTTATCTTTTTTAGGCTGGATTCTACGGTATGGAGGCCTGTTATACAACACTAACTAAATTTGTGCAAGTTATAGTTAATAACAACATTAGGGATCATTTAGCCAAGGCATATGGATTTAAATCGCAAATGCAGCAACAGAAAAGTCAGAAAATATTTCATAAACCAAGAATATCTCTGACACTGCTAAGGTCAAAGCATCTAACACTACAATGCTGCTTCAATGCTAACTTAACAAGACCACCCACATACAAAACTGTCATATTTTCCACTGTGCAAATTTCAGAAAATTAAACTTAAAATGGCTTTCCGGATCAGTTCGGCAAGTTGAATTCCCGGCCAGTTCCACAATAGAGGGCACTTGACTGAACAAAATACTTTTCGACACTGTTGATCATTCATTAATGATGCTGTGTCTTTTCAGGCATAGCTTTTTGAGACTTGTTGGTGGTTCTCTTTGTAATCGGCAATATACATGTCTACCAAAATGCACGCTGCTAAGTGCAACTAGCTTTGGTGGTTGAAATGATGATTTTGCATAAATGACCAAAATCATTGATAAGTAAACTATACAACATTGGCTTTGATGTCAATGTTTGTATCCGGTTCCAGAACTCGCTGACTGATAGAGCTCAATATGTGAAAGTAAGGAGTGTCCAATCGGATCTATCACGGTTAATTATGATTCTGGTACTTTTTATGTTTTATATTAACGATATAGTGTCTGCAGAGTGTCATTCCCATTGTCTTTATCATCGTTTTGCTGATGATGACACTATTTTATAGTGTGTCGCTAACATTGTTTCACCAGCGTTAGAAAACTTGCAACTCTAGTTTAAATCACTTTCAAGAAGCCCTGCTTTATCTTAACTTTTGTCTTAGTGCTTTAAGTGTAATTGCCCATACTGTGTGTCTTAGAAATTCCTGATATTATCTATGAAGTTGTCTTCCCTCCCCTCCCTGAGCTATTTTAAATGTATGCTTAATGTGTTTGACTTCTTCTTGTAAATGTTTTAGTTAATGTACTGTTTATTTTTATTTATTTGTTTTTTGCTGTTATTGTTTCTTTGCACATGCCATCACTGTAAATGAGGACAAACTCAATGGCCCATGAAATTAAATAAATATCACTGAGTTGAATATCCACCACTGCTGTCCCCAAGCCCATTAAAAAAAAAATAATAATAATTGTTAGGTGACATTGAGCGCCCGTTGTTCAAACTGTGCAAAACGAATTATGCAAGTAAGTCACTAGCTGTCACAAGCCTTGCTGATGGGGAAAGCTGAATGTCGCAACAACATACTTTTGGTTCTGTTTTGTTAGTTTTTTTTCTAACCAAATGCCACCAACTACTTGCTATGCTAACCAGATACAACAATGTTCTAAACTTTCTGTCCATCCACTATGTGTAAGATGCTAGCTCTATAGTAAAAAAAAAGTTTTGTGCTTATTACGTGGGCCATCTCCAACATAGTACAATACAATTACAATCACATTTCCCGTCACATATTGTCAAAACTCTTAAACTTTGGGTGGGAAGTCAGGTGATATTTTCCTATACTTTATGAGATATGTATGTTTTGTTTTGTTTGACAGCATGGGTCCCGTTGGAGATTCCCTACATTGTTTTTCCAAGCCTCTGTTGCCAAGTGTTTGCTAATGTGGGGTTCAGTTAGTTTTCTTTCACTGTAAACATGCAAACGTACAAGATGTGTCAGAAAGGTTCCAAGATTGTTGATCATAAAAGATATATTTGAAGGAGTCGTTTGTGGTTTGGAATTCATCTCCCTAGAGTTTAGCGCCGTGTACCAGATTTCTTTTGCTCAGTCAGCGTGGCCACCTGTGATGTTCTGCAGGTTTGAAGACACCCCAGAGTTTGGCAAAGCGGAAAACACTAGCAACCTGGTCAGGTGAGAAGGGAGCTTGATTCAGCCAGGAACTGACAGATGCTCAGGGCATTGTGCGCAGGTGCATTGTGACTGTAAAGCAACGACAAGCTGCCCTGCTAAAACTCTTGCCTCTTCCCGAAAAACTAACGCCACATGATCTCTTTGTAGATGTGCTGGCTGATCATCTGGCCCCCTTTGAAGGGGAAAACTCATAGTTTGCAGGTTAAATATATAATTTGTGAAACCTGTCCTGAAACCTCTCTGACACATCGTGTGTATATACAGTATATATATGAGGAGTGTTGTTCTTGACCTGCTCAATGTACAACATGTCTTGCGTTAGTGGCACTATCTTAATGACTTTACGTGTTTTATCTGTCTAGCGTATGTGAAGAGTAACGGTTTCCCAGGCAACCGTTGTATAGTAACAGTGATGGAAAGGCAGTACAACTGCTAATTTGAGACTGAAGTCATTCGGCAGCATCGGCCAAACAAACTAACGATCCATCTGGCCGGGATCTATCTTTTCCTCGCAAACTCAGTTTTTAAACACCATTTGGCAGTGATGCGAAAGCCTCTCACGAGTTTTAATTGACCCCTCGCCATAAAATATCACTTAAATTGATTCCATGTGAGGGCAAGCTTAAGCTTTACAATAATTGTGTGTTTGTTCTCTGTAGGTTGGATTTTGTTTACCTCATTTGGTTTTGCTCCCCGACAAAACTCCTTTATAGTTTTCTACTTTGGGTGTGAAGGTTGGAGTGCTTACAGGAAACATATTTGACTGTACAAATTCATTAACACGTCAAGCAGGTTAAAAAGGTTAACAAATGATTGTCATGTTTTGTAACATCAGATAGACACGGTGACATAAATAGATGCCCTTTGGACTGCTTTATGTGTTTAGTTTTGGAGCTATATTCCAAGCAGGGACCTTATCACAACCACAATAAACCTTCTTCTTAATCCCAGACTATTAAGACTTAGGTCAGCCTTTTGAGGAAAAAGTGCTGATCCAAAGAAACCTGATCAGTCTGCACCAGCCATCTGGTTCATGTAAAACAATAACTAGCACATACTGTATAACCTAATAAAGTCAAGACCATGTACACCAACCAAGACCAAGACAAGACGATTCCGAGACGAGACCCTTAAAAAGTGGTCTTAAGACTAGACTCTAAACCAAGACCGATCTTGAGAAGTACAACACGGCTATACGTGGTGATGTATATCAACAAATGAGACATGCAAAGCAGATTGGGAAACAAACCTATGGAAGAAGAGCAGGATAGACAACATGGTCTGATCTATGTTGCTGTTGCAGATTCCCTCATTGAGCAGGAAGCAGGGGTCCCTCACTACTGACTCCAGGGAGTCCTGCCGCATGATGTTGTTCAGCTTGTCCGTGTTGAGGTTTTGGTACATCAGCTGATTGCGGAGTTGGCGGAAGTGACTGACACTGGGGCTGGTGGGGCTCGCCAGCGTCGCACTGAGGCCTCGGGACACTGAGTCGTCACAACCGTTGGCCAGGTCCAGGCAGCAGCTGCAGCAGTCCAGGCCGATGGGTGAGCGACACTCATCGTCTGACATCTTGTACGACAGGTGGATCGGGTGATGCTGGTGTGGAAGTCCCAGACAAGGATAGGAAAAGTAAACACAAAGTCAGGAAGAGAGTCAATATTGTGCTTCCATTCCTCAGCTTTAACAGAGCGACAGAAAGGGAAATAACCTGCCTTACCGTCACGCCTGCAGTTCAGGACCAAAATGAGGCGCGGCAGCAGGTTCAATTCCTCTCTGAGAAGTGCGGTCCCACTGGGCCACTTTGCCCGCTCCTATCCTTGTATCACGGCTCTGCTGCGTTTAGCCTTTTGTCTCGGGCCAACACCGCTGCTGTGCGTTCCTACTTTTGCGGGAGACAGACTAAACACCCCCCTTCCTTAACACACAAACAAGCTATCACACACATTCAGCAGGAGCGCACTTGAAAGCAACACCCAGAAGCTGCTTGCTGCTTATCACTTTTTTTTCCTTGCACTTTTTTTTTTATTGAGTTGTGCTTGAGGACGCAGAGGGGAGGCGCAAAAGCCAGCATGGTGACGAAGAGGGCGGGGAAACCACTGTGATTGGTACAAAGCAAGACGGGTAACACGCAGCAGGGCCCTCCTCTTTTTAGGTTTAGCCAAGCTCTGTGCATATTGATGAAGAGAGACATGCAAGGGAGGGAACATTTTGGAGCATGCTGGAAACGTGCAGTAAACCCTGCCATGCTGACAGCATAAGGAGTGGCTTGAGGGAACACACACGAAGCCACGCTAGCAGGAATTCATTGCTGAGCCGTGGGAGGAAAAAAAAAGAGAAAGCAAACTAGCGACATGTCACAGGAACTTCAAATTAAGTGTTTATGATTACAGTAGTGATGGACAAATGGACCTTCATGAAGCACTTTGACTCCTTTAGATGGCACTCTTGATTTAAAATGTAATCAATTGCACTGACCTTTATCTTTAAACCAATAGCAGCATCTAGCCTCAGGAATGAAAAACACTTGCAAGTGCCTCATGAAGCTTAATTTTCCCATCGCTAGCTTACAGTAGTAATGGATAAATTAAGCTTCATGAAGCATTTGTGGTGTTTTTTGACTCCTCTAAATGGTCTACTTGGTTTAAAGATCCAGTGTCAACTTAATCAATTCAATCTTTCATCTTTAAACCAAGCGCACCATCTAGAGGAGTAAAAACACATATGAGTGCTTCATGAAGCTTCATTTACCCCATCACTAGCTTACTGTATACAGTCATAAAAGTATGGTTAATAACAATAATGCATTAGATTTATATAGAGCTTTTTTGGGCACTCAAAGCCACTTCACAGTGGTTGCATTATTTGTGCGCTCGCACATTCACACTCTGGTGGCAGTAAGCTACATAAGTAGCCACAGCTGCCCTGGGGCAGGCTGACGGCTGACGGAAGCGTGGCTGCCAGTGTGCATCTACGGCCCTTCTGACCACCACCAAACATTCGCACCATTCAGACACCAGTGTGAGTGTCACTGGGGGCAATGTGTGTGAAGTGTCTTGCCCAAGGACACAACGTCACATGACTTGGGGAGAGCGGGGAGCAAACAGCCTACCTTCCGGTTACTGGATGACCATTGCTACACCCTGAGCCACGACGGCCACATAATTAATTAATATAGTGCTATTATCTTCTTATCTATAAGGGTTATCAATGGCTTCACTGCTGACCGAAACACTTTCAGAAGCACTGACCTACATTTACAACCTAATTGATAATAATTAGTTCCATGACAGTTGACTTTATCTTCATTTTGTAAAAAAAAATTCTTGTCTGCAATGCTTCCAGCAGATTCAGTACGTGGATGTTTAGATTATTTTTCCCAATCAACTTTCAGTCTCTATGTGCTGCCTTCAGAATCAGTAGTTATGACAAAATAAGTTAAACTATTAGCAATGGGATTGTTCCTTTAACCAATCAGATTTGAAAAAGGGTCCTCACAGGGCCAGTGAGCTGGCACTTGGATATGACAGTCTTTTTTAGTCCTCTGATTGGCTGATCAGAGTAAAATTTGTGACTGCCAATTTCAATTAACCATGCCTGTAGCGAGTTACACAAAAATCTGCATCCATGGTGAATATGATATATTTTATTTAAAGATAAATGTTTTGTCATGTTATTAGATATATGTTGATTCGGAGATGCTCCAGTGGCAACGTTTTGAGCTGTTACCATCACACATCAATCCAGCAGCACCACATGACTCTGGCGGTAGAGTGGTTAACAGCTGTGACCATGTCGATCTGTTCAGAGTTAAATACTGAGCCCCCAATTGCTCCTGATCGTGTATCACCAGGAGCTGATTGAGAAGACAGTGTTAAAGCAATTTGAGAACTTTGAAGATAGAGAAGTGCTATATACAAGTGAAAGTGACAACATTTTGAGAAATAGGTTCACTTAATTCAATTATGTTATTTCATAAACATCAGTTTAAGTTAGTGTATTGAACTTAAATGATCTTTGTAATCTGTTTATTCGAACATTTTAATTTAATTCATTCATAAGGTTGTAATAATGGTAATAATAATAATAATAATAATAATAAATAATAATAATAATAGCTTGCATTTTTGTGCTTTTCTAGATACTCAAAGATGCTTGGCTAACATAAATTGTACTAAAACTAAAGAATATAATTGCAATCCAATCAAATGCATATATGTAACTCCAATGGCACATTTTTATATCAGCCATTTTCATTGAGACCAGAAATACAGTAAATCTTTCACATTGTTAATATAGCATTGTTGTGTTTATAAAAGGACATTTTACTACAGCTCTTTTACTGGATAACGTTAGATTGTGCAGCTGTACCAAATGTTGTAAGCATCTACTTTTATGACTATGACATCAAAGAATGGAAAGTTTAAAGTGATTTTAAAACACAATTTAAACCTTAACCGTTATGGCGGAACTGTGCTTGTTTTTCTGGCCCGACAGGCTAATTAAGAGTGTGTTTTGTTATATATTGTATTTGTGTATCTGCCCTCCGTTCTGTTTACAAATTGGCCAATTTCTTTATCACTTCTCAAACAGCATCACATTGGGTAAGAGAAAGTCATCGTCTACTCTGGCAGACGAATGTTTCAAAAGTCTTGTAAATACCACACAAAGTCATTATACAACAAAACTGTCGGCAGATGCTTGCTCATTGTAGAACATAACGACAAGATAATTGTCTATGGTATGCGTCTCTCCGAGGCATGCTGCAGTGACAATGTCCCACAATGCAATGTTGGGTAGCACTGGGATCAATTAAGCAGAGAAAATGACTGACTATTGCTTCATTGAGTGTGTAATGATGTCCTTTGGCTAGGCGTGAGATAGATAATTCAGGCGGACACTACCCTCTTGTGGTAACTTACTAACATAACAACTCACGTCAGCATCAGAGAAAATAAATGCAAATTCTACTTGGGTTATTTATATCAGTGGTCACTGGCCTTAGATTAAATCAGCCAAACTTATAGCTCAGAGGGAAAGAAGATGTGTGTAATAAATGACCATTATTCCTGAAGCATGCTGCATACCAGAAAAGCCCATTCCACAAAATATGTGACTAACACAATTAAGCAGCTAGCCAAATGGCCTACGGAAGGAAGGATATACTGTTCTGTATTTATCTCACCATCAGATGAGATGCAATTACACAGTCGTATATAAAAAATTAGCCCTGTTGAATGCAGTTTAAATAACTCATCTAACATTATGATTACAAATCTGTTATGTGGAGTGTAGAAGGACCAGAGGAGTTTTGTTCACGAGAGGGACAAAATGTTCAAAACTTCTCTCAGTTCTACACCAAATTACTACAATCACAGTATAAACATGAAAAAGCATTGTGCATGTGTACCTAATATTGTGCCGAATGCATTCCCGTCTCGAATGCAGAATTTTACTCAGTTGATCCAGATTTGCCTTTTTATTTATTAATATTGAGCTGTGCATTGCAGTATTTGCTATTGGAGATTCACCCATACAGAATTAATAGTCTTGGATCTGTGTTAACATATTTTGGTTGGTTTTCTCTAGAATGTAATTTTGAACTGATGCCAACACTATATATGCATTATTCATTCGATCAAAACTGATAGTGTCCCACAGCTGTTAAAAGTAGGTCAACGAAACTAGGGTAATAGGAGCTGGTGCACATGTCTAAAAAATCTGTACAAAATATGTTGGTTGGAATAAACGCTTTTCAAAAACTACTGGAGCATTACATTATCAAATAAAAAAGGCTGTTGCCCTCAATATATGATACAGTTGACAGCATACAAAATTGAGTATTCAGTATCACATAAAGTGCCCACGGTGTCTGCAACAGAATAACTCATAAAAAGGTAGTAGGATATTTCAACTCTGAGGTCTGATTTTAATCAAATTAATTAAATTCCTCATTTTATTTTTACCTTATTTTTTCAATTGATGTAGGCCTTCATGATGTTGGCATGTCCCACAAAGTGTGTGAATAAATTATGCAAAATTTACCAAATTGTGACTTGTGAGGTTTCGGCCCGACACCAGCAACATAGTACAGTATTTTCTAAATCATATTGAACATTTTGCACTTGGATCTGAATTGCGGTCCACCCTGTCATTATGGGCTATTTGGAGATCAAAAAAAATGTATTCATTAAAAACCTCTCACATTTGCCAAGACATTATGACCAGCACTTTGTCCTTCTTCAATGCAGGCGGGTAACAGTGATAGTTGCAGAATAAATATTTACACTTTCCATTGGTGCATAGTTGGATGTTGTCAAGCTTAACATGTCCACTCTGTCATATTGAAATATAACTTCAATTTAAAAAAAAACTTTCAGAAATTTACTGTAATTGTTAACGGTACACAGTCAGCTTGCCAATTGAATCATGTTGCTAAGTAAAGGTCCACGTCAGAAAGTTGGCATATTTTTAACAGCATAACATCTACTTAAAAAATATAAAGTTTTTGTTGGAGAGAGAGAGAGAGAGAGAGAAAGAGAGAGAGAGAGAGAGATGATAATGAGGATGTCTGAGGTAGAAACAAAGCAAACAAACAAAATGCTCTTTTAATGTGGTTGTTGAACACATTATGCTATAGTGACAATACTTATTTTATACAATAGACTAATATTCAGTATTACATATTTCAAACCATTTCAAAATTTCACCCCCCTACCCCCCAAAAAAAACTTTTTTCAACTTGAAAATTCCATAAATTTTCCAACCCGAATGTTAAGTGTCAGTGACACTGTGCCACCACAATCACCATTGTTATGGCTTATTGTACGACCACCATATTGACACTAGAGGGCACTGAAAGTAGCCAAAAGACACTTCACTGAAATTTACTCTAAGTTCATCCTCCTCCTGAGGCTGTGATCGGTCAGACAGGATCAAACAAATTCATACACTGCTTGGTGAGATATGGCGTTTGATGCCTAAAACTTCTCTTCGCGGACCACTCATCTTTAGAAGGTGGGCCCTACAGCAGGTCGGATAAGGCTTCTGTTCAAATCAAGCACAAACTATTTGCGGTCTTTCATCACAGGGAACATTCAGCCCAGAGTCCAAATACTGAACATTGGTTCTCTGTGAAGCAGATTCAGGCCATGACATAAGCCTGGGAAGTAATTAACGAAAACGAACTGGTTTTCCCGCCTCCAACTGTCGAGGTCAAACCTCGCAGGCTCTTTCACAGTGTGGCTTTCTTCTAATTCTCTTTCAGCCTTATCTCCCACTCAAGTCTCGCTCTTCCTTATTGACTTTGACTTCATATCTGCTGCTGTTTGGCCTCAGTTGGCTTTCTATCAGCTTTACTCGAAATGTGTGACTGGTTTCCCCTCAGTGGTAAACCCCCCCGTTGTACTCTGTCACTTGTGCTTTCATGGAAAAGCTAAAAAAGAGTTTGACGCTTTCCTGAGGGTTTTTTCTTTCTTTCTGTAAAGTCACTTGTTTGAACTCAGGCATTCCACATACAGCTGTAAAGTTGACTTTTTTCTGCATATATTGTTTATTGTGAGGGAGTTTATGCAAACACTGCTTCAGTATATCTCTATTGTTATTTACAACTGTATGTGCTGCCGTTTACAGCAACTTCCACAAAATGGAGTTAAATGTAAATAGCGATCAATAAGTCATTGATTATCTTTAATGGGAGCAAAAGTAAACTGCCCCCCGGCTAAAAGCATGCCATAAAAGATCTGACACTGTTTGTTCAAGCTTATCTTTCTCGAGCACTCTGGCATATCCGCAATTTCTAAACCTCTACCATCTCAATTTTTTTGCAACAATTTTTTTATTTATCAATGTGGTCCTCTAACCTTGCGGAGATTACAAATATCTGCGACCTCAGCAAGCTGAGAATTGTCCAATTGCAGAACAGCACAGTTTGAAAAATCCACCTATTTTTAGTCCATTTCGGCACTGCCAACACAGCAGATCAGTAAAAGAATAGATGTTTAGTTTCAACTTTCCCATGTTTTGGTGGTGACTGACAAGTCTAAAAACAGAGTGGAAAGCCAACAAACACAAGCTAAAGTTGCAATGTTAGGATTGTTCGGGGACTGATTGGCTGCTGCTGATAAATGCGTGTTTGTTTGTTCCTGCAGCTGCCTGGAGCAGTTTACATTCGTGTGGCCAGTCTGGGAGGATCTGCCTGTCAATGGCACATTATGGAGGCCCGAGAATGGACCAGTGAACAATGACGCCAGTTTAATTTTGAGCTCGAGGATAGTCAAAGTGGGCACACTGAAGTGTTTGAATGAATGCTTAGTCTCTCTTAGGTTGGTTTTGCAAGTAAATCTAAAAAAAAAAGATGGCCCCCTCCCCTGAGAATGATCTTATCACCAGCCAATTATCTCAGTACCACTTTGCTATATTGCTCAATTCATTTTTTTTTATTCCCCAGCCAGACTGGATCGCACATCAAAATGTATTGATACCCCATAATCTTTCTTCTTCAAATGACAGGACAACATAACCAAGCCTTTCATGGCTGACATTTTGACCAATCAAATCATCAAAAGTGCACAAGGAATCAATAAGCCGTCAGACAATCAATAGAGGCAGTCCATCCGTGTGAGTGAAATTTTCACTTAGAAACTGGGGCATTCAATGAAACAGGACTTTTCTTAATCTTGTTAGTAACGCATGTGCTTTTCTAAAGACAAAATGGTGGCCATGAAATTGCTGCTTCCACTCTATAGCAGCTCACACTGAAAGTGAGAAAGAGGGCACATCAATGCATGTCAACATTCAACTGAAGAAATGGTTTGTTCAAAGCTTGAACAGCTTACAGCTTTCACATTTGGCGGGGAAAACGGACATGGGTGAGAAGAGCAAAGATCAAGAATATATACGGTGGGACTTTTTACTCCAACAAATTGGAATGAGATATACGGAAGGTTTGGAGGATGTGAAAAACAGTTAATGATTGGAATTCTAACAACACGTATTTTGCTGTTTGGAGGTGGCAGTTTCCCTGATTTACTTACCATTTAGTTGCCGGCTGACAGTCCATCCTCAGATTCAGGCGACCAGTAAAATCAGTCACAGGTTGGATGTGACTTCTGAGACACTTCACAAGTTGGATAACACTGTGAAGAAGTTGACGGCTCTCCTCGAAGAATTGATGGCCAGTCTGGCTAATTGATGCCCACTGAGATCTCATGTGACAGACTCAAGGTTAAGTGAAAATTATTTTGGATGCTTATCTCCTGGAAGTTGATGCTTTTTCATGTCCATACTGTGTTGGGAGCATAGTTTGGGCCTGTTCACCCGTCTCCCTTCCATTTGTTTTTCCCTTTTTCATCTGAGAACCAGGGCGCCGCTTTGGACCAACCATCAGGCTTCCTGTTCTTTCTCCCTCTGCTGGTCATTGTTTTTTACTGCATGTCTCTTCGGCAGGTTGTAACTGTATACAATTTCATTGCACCTTGTGGTGATAATAATAATAATAATAATAATAATAATAATAATAATAATAATAATAATAATAATAATAATAATAATAATAATAATAATAATAATGCATCAGATTTGTATAGTGCTTTTCTGGAAACTCAAAGACGCAATGGATACATTATTCATGCACTCTGGTGGCGATAAGCTACTTAAAGGTGGGGTCTTAAGTTTTCGCTCAGAAATAAACACTTCATAAACACTGGATGTATACACATTCAATCCTTCTCAATCAGCCTATATTTTGCCATTTTGTTGTGTTTTGCCATAAGAGGGGTGTTTCTGGGTGGAAAGTCAATGTTCACCCCTCCAGCCAATCACAGAGCAGGGGGGGGGGGGGGGGTCGCAATGTTGATGAGAAGAGTGGGGGTTTGAGCCTTGGGAGGAGTCCGTTTTGAATTGTTTGTTTACAAACACAAACGGTCAAAACTTAAGTAACTTTAAGTAGCCACAGTTGCCCTGTGTGAAGTGTCTTGCCCAAGGACACAACGGCACATGACTTGGGGAAAGCGGTGATCAAACAGCCAACCTTCCTGTGACTGAACGACCGACTCTACCTCCTGAGCCACGGCCGCCACGGTACAATGGCAATAAATACATGATTTTTCTAATTCAATACAATACAAGCTGTACATTCCAGTCTTACAAGTCAATAATAAACTCAGATATTCAAAACTGCAGAGAGGAAGTTGCAAACCTCAATCATAATATGGTTCGAAAGAGTCATTTAGCATACGTTGTACTGCTGCCCTGGCAGAGTTTGCTGCTCATGGAGATAACAAACCTAAAGTACAAAAACTGTTTGCACAGGCAAACATCATTATGCAGCAACATGTCCACGCTCAAGTAAATTCAGAGTTTTATTTGTTTTGGGCAGTTGCAGAACCATTGCAAATGTTTACAGATGAGCATTGAACCACACGAAGCATAAGCAAGATCAAATATTTGATTCATTGGAAAATTCGAGTTTAAGGTTTTGTTTTACGTCTCTTTTAATGCATTCATTAATATGTTTATGAGTCAAATCTCGTCCTATTTGTAAATTATGACCTAATTATTACGTTCCTCCGAGTTCAACTCATCCAATGTAATTCATCATTTATGAGTAAAAACGTAATAATTATTCACATCACACACTTGATAACACACCTGTTGGTACTAAAATAACTAATATCCCATTTCACTGATCAAAGTTTGGTTGGACACATTGAGCTCTCCTTTCCTATTTCATTTAAAGGTTGACCTGTCTGTGGTTGCCTAGTAACTGCTCTCCAACTCTACCCTTTCTAAAATAGGGGAGGAAAACGTGTTTGCATGCAGTATATATTACATGGGATCCAATACAAGAAGAACCGTGTCAGAAATATAGCTATCACATAGGTAACGACGCACAATTTTGTCGAACACTGCCAGAAAGGTATTCAATTAATATTTTAATATGTGTATAACAGTTTGCAGTGTTGCTTATTTGGAAACATTTTGGTATTATTATTCTTCTTTGACAAACCAACAATAATCAGAATGTCTTCAGCATTCTGTATAACACTTTCTTTTTCAACATTCTGCCGTCCGACAGAGTGAGACACTCCCTTATTTTTTTAAATGATATTCAATTGAGGATTTTTGAAGTACTGGGAGGCAAAGGTCATATAGGTACATCTGTCAGGATTCCATTTTTGAAATCATTTTGTTTACCGCTACTTAGCGATGGTTTTGGTTTTGTGGGGACGTCAACATTAGTTTGATGCAAAGGACAACTGGCATGTTGTAGATAGCGGAAACACACATTGCTCTTGAGATATCAAAACTCTGCATCGCCTCCGGTGTTTCCAGGAGTGTCTCACATCAATAGCCTTAAATAAGAAATGCCTACATAGTGAGAGGAAGAGGCTCAACTGTGAATGTATCTTAGTCCCAATCAGATGCTGCCAGTTTACATTTATGCTGTGATGGACGATGAGGAGAAACAGTGCAACTAAAGTGTCGAGTAGAGTTTATTCCTAGCATACGCATGTTTACTGAGCTACCCAGAAATTGCACCTACTTGAAATGTCTGCTCAAAATACATGACTATACAATTATTATACAAATATTTATATCTTCTTTTATGCAATTAAATTCTACATTATAAAATAGATAATATATATTTATATTTAGAACATGGAGCAGAGAAAAACTTTAAGTGGATCTAATTTTGAACTCAACTGGATTTTGTTTTAATGCGATAGCAATCCGCCTTTTCTCAGCTGCTGCTGAAAAATGAACAAAACCTTTTAAACGTTTTAATTAAAAAAAAAAAATTGGTGACTTACTGAACACGTCTTTGGGAGGCAGTAAAAATGCCATCAATCATGGCAGCACGTCTCCACCATGTGAAGCTGGTTAATTTGCTTGCGAATTCCCTCCGCTTAAGCACACTACTATTAGCCTGTGTACTGTTTATATGACTATTAAAATCTTTAACAAAGGACAGTTTCACCCCATGTTGTGCTTCTCACCATTGTCTAACAGTGATCTGTACAGTAAACCTTTTTCCTTGTTTACATTCTTTGTACCTGCCATTGGCTATCAGAAAAAGGGAACAATGTCACATGGTTCGCATGGATTTATTTTCAGTTTAAAAAGGAACCATGGTGGTAAATTACAACATTTGACCAAGGTAGAGCACATATAGTGGAATTGTTTAAATTATAATTCTTCTCGACATCCGTAGTTTCACTGTGTGAAATTAATCGAAAGGAAGATGTTACTAGACATAAAGAACATGATACTTGAGGGACTGGCTTATCAAATGACTTTTCTGTTACTTGGAATAATGCCGCTGACATGCTCTTTTGACGGTGAAATAGATATCTTGCTTAGACTAACAGTAGTGACGGATAAATGAAGCTTCATGAAGCACTCTTGATATTTTTTCGACTCCTCTAGATGGCACTCTTGGTTTAGAGACGCAGTGGAAATGTAATTAAATTCCATTGCACTAGCCTTTATCTTTAAACCAAAAGCAGCGTCTTGATGAGTAAAAAAAAGAAGAAGCTTCATTTCACCATCACTAACAGCATATTACCCATTACGCTTTGTTTAATTACTCAAAGACTTAACATTTTAGACATTCGTGTGATGCCTTAAACAAGCCCAATGTTGGCCTGAGTTGTTGAACACATCTAGATGTAAATATCATGAAATAAAAGATGAAATGCTGAACTTTTCCCTCATGTTTATCTTATGATCTGAAGCCCAAATGTCTTCAGTATATAACAAAAGCAAATGAATTGACCTGGATTTTAACTTATTGATCTGGCATATTCTATTAGATGGGGAAAGATGATTAGCAATGAGTGTTTTGAGCTATGATGTGATCAAGGAATAAATTAAACTCGTATCTCAAGGCACCACTGTATATTCTATATGTCTCTGATACGTTACAGCGCCACCCGTACTTTGGCATGTACCCAGCAACCTGTAAATGGATTTTTGTTTGGAGATTAAAAAGTAACGTTAAAAAAATACTCTATTGTGAAGGCGTTAATCAGGAATAGCCTATAATTAATGTGTGGGAAACACGAGTCACACATTTGCCAAAGACACTGAGAGACCAAGTGAAAGTGACGCCGACGCGAGGCATTGAGAGGCTCCCAGTGGGCTGGTCACGTGTCCGCACCAGGGGAGCGTCAGTTCTGGTTCGCGGTCCACGTCTGTTTTTTGGATGAGGACGGAACACGCACCACAGATCCTGTCCCACCATCTCGTGTTTTGGGGGCGGCGACGTGACATCCACCCTTCCACCTGATCACGCGGACTCGTCCAAACTTTTGCCTGCTGAAACGACATTGATCCTGTCAAGTGTGACGGTACAAAGAGTGGAGCTGTCTCGTCGAAGCCTCGCCGCGCTTTTTGGGAAGAACACAGTGAGTGACACGCAGCATAATACTATTGTTTGTGTGCGCTTGACTCTTTTTCTTTTTTCTTTCTTTCTTTTTTTGTACTTGAGTACTGATGACGTTTAAAAACAAAACAACGTGGTCGGAGTGGTGTTCCAATGTCGTTTATTGGGGAATTAATACAAATTGTAATGTTGTCATCTACTCTGAGTAAAGCTGACAGTTATTCACCACATATTGTTTGTTCAATGGATCCTTTGTATAGCACTGAATAGTGATGACGTTTGCGAGTTCACATTACCTGCAAAAAATCTTTTTGTTAATTTTACAATAAAGAGTGTCTGAGATATACTCCCACTTCTGATACCTCTCGTGAGAACCTAGTTGTAAACACATTGCTTGTACTGTGCCTAGTTGTAAACACTTATGGTTGGGAATCACTGCACAACTGAACACTATAAGGCTAACTGTTGTTGTTTCACCAAGTCCCAGCATGATCACAAGATGTAAGATTAAGAGCTGCACCTTTTGAAGTCATAACTCCAATGACACCACTGTAACCCAGTACAATGATGAGTGTATACAGCAGTAATAGTGTTAAATTAATAAGTAGGCATTTTGTTTAAAGACACTATTGGATGCATTTGTATTGGATCTAATTGTGAAGGTGTGAGTCTACATGTGTCTCAGGGCGTATGTGTCTACTTAATGTTTTTTGATAAATTGATTTGTAATTTATTTTCATTTTTGATAGAAAATATGTGCAATTTTCCTCATTGTTTATTTAACAAATTTTACTATTTGTTCTTTTTTTTTAAATCCATTTGTACATCAATGAACAATAGTTGACATATTTTATTTTATTTGGAATAGGAAGGTCAAGTTAAAAAAACACACACCAAAAAAAGTTCAGAATTCCTGCTTTTATTTGATGGTAGGCCTATTTCCATTTAGATGTGTTAAAAAAAAACTAAGGTGAGTACCTTTTGTTTCAACCCACCCACTTTTCCAATGAGCAAAAGTATTGGAACAGACATTATTAAATTAAAGTGGAAAACATTTAATATTTGCTGGCAAAACCCTTTCATGCAATTAGGCCTGTGACCCATTGACCTCACTAGACAGTTGCAGTTTTCATTTGAAATTCTTTTACAGGCCTTTACTTCAGCCTCTTTTGGTTCTTGTTTGTTTATGGGTGTTTCTCCCTTCAGTCTCCTCTTCAGGAGGTAAAATGTATGCTCTATTGCAGAGGTGTCCAAGTTCTGTCCCGCAGAGCCCTTTTTCAGCCTATTTCCATGTCTCCCACCTCTAACGCAGCTGAATCCAATGATCAACTCATCAGCAAGTTTAGGATGGGGGCTCTCCAGGACCCGACTTGGGCACCCCTGCTCGATTGGATTAAGGTCTGGTGATTGACTTGACCTGTCTAAGACCTTTTCTGAAGTCCTTTGTTGTGTTGGCAGTGTGCTTTGGGGTCGTTATTTTTTGTTTTTCTAGTACCATCTAACTTCAATTGATTCTCGCTTTTTCTTCAGTTCCTCCACTCACATAATCGCATATTGCTGTCCTTTCCTTCAAATCTCCCCACTCTGACCATTCATAACACAGCTGCGCTTACCTGCCAACTCCTTTGTATTTTTACTAGTTTTTTCCCACTGTCCATCGTCAGTCCTGGCTTTCCAAGAAGCAGTACTTCGCAATTATTTCTATTTTTTTCATCCTTGGAACTTTTATTTCTTTTGCCTTCTATCCAAACATTTTGACCCTCCTTATTCCTTGCGCCGAGTTGACTGATTTATTCTTCATTAATGTCTTCTGTTGTTATATTTACAACACATATCTGGTTCACTGAGTTGTTTTAACTGTCTGGTTGGAACCAATTTATTTGCTGCCCTCTCTTAGTGCATGAGCCCTCTTAACGGGATTCTGCCAATAGAACATGATCCTCCAAGAGACAATTGTTTCAGCTGGATGCATATAACTGACACCTAGTATTTATCATGCATCTGCTCACACTCTTCACTGCCTAATTGCACCTTTAGTTGACAGGGTTTTAACACAAGAGGCAGGGGGGAAAAAAAAGCATCATCTCCAGTTCATGCAGGCTGGCGAAAGAGTTAGTGTGTTGTTGATGCTGTAGGTGTATTGTCAGCCTGGTTGATCCCTGTGGCCTACATTACATCGCAAACGTAAGCGTGACGGACGGTTTTATGTGCTCCTTGCAGAGCTGCACTTTAGAAATCAGTTTGTACACACTGCACAACAAGGCATGGAGAGGAGTTGGTTTCAAGTTTCTAGTTCTGAACCTTACACACATGGATCTTTTTTAGCCAAGGGCCCATGAGGTCATTTGGATTTGGATGACTATTTGAGGCAAAAAGAACAAAACTTTTAACCTGTTTTTGCGCAACATGCTGTGATGGCCAACTTCAAAATAAAAGCCTACCAAATAATACATGGACCTCAATGCCTTAGTAGGCTTTTATTTTTAAGTTGTTAGATGCGCAGCGTGGCTGTGTGTTGTTGTAATGCATAATATGAAAAATCATTGTGATGTCTGGCTTGACTAGTCTTCCCGACTGGAGGCTGTATGTTCAATCGCTAGTTAAAGTGGAAGTCAACCTTAAAGATTTCTTGACAATAATATGTTATATGTGACCTCAGTAGTCTAAACATGACACTAAGAGTTATAAAGCAAAATACAGCCATTTTTATCCATTTCAGGGGGCGGCCATTTTGCCTCTTGCTGTCGAATGAAGATGACATCAGTGCTCAAGCAACGACCAATCACAGCTCACCTGTTTTCTGAAGCTCAGCTGTGATTGGTTGTTACCTGAGACTTAAGCAACAATGATGTCCTCTTCAGTCGACAGAAAGTGGCAAAATGGCCGCGCCATGAGATGGATAAAAACGGCTCGATTTTGCTGCTTAACTCATATTGCGCAATATTAACCAGAATAGTGCTGCATAGAACATATTATTGTAAAAAAAATGGGGGGTTGATTTACCCTTTAAGGACTAAAAAAAATGCTAGTTAATAAATACACTCTCATTGATAAGAATTGTATAATACGGAATCAGTCACTGGCATTAGCGGCTAGCTGCTAGCAGCGAGTGTTCACTATAGGCTGGCAACAGTCGTCAGACTACTTTTCAAAGGTAATTTAATGGGTGAATATGAATATCCAGACTTACCTGCGATGCTAACAGCCTGAGAAAGGTGCAGTTACTACCGATCCAGGAAACCAGAAACCAGGGTTACTCGAATGTGCCATTTTAGCAAGTAAAAGTTCTCCTGTGGTTCTGATGTCACTTCAGACCATTGACCAAAATTTCATCTACTGTTTCTACACAAGAAAATACAGTTTGCTGCTATGTAAAGTTTAAATGTAAGAAAAACTGTTATCTGTTATTTAAAAAACCAAAAAAAACAATTGATCATTGATTATTATGTGACTTGTCTCTTATTTTCCCTTGTGTTTTCATAATTGTTCTATAACAAAGCTAAAATTATTCGACTATTTGATGGAATGTTGAGTAGAATACTCAAATAGAATACTCAAATACTCAAATACATCAGGTTTCACTGTGTTGTCTTTATTTCTCTTCCCCAATACCCTGAGAACTTACCTCACAACATTAACATCATCCAAATGTGCTTCCTTTTAAAAAATATTCAATGTACTCTTTGTATATTATAATGTTGTGCTGCTACAGCCTCTTCAAAGACATTCACTCTCAAATGAAACAGAAAATAGCTTAATCCTAGTTTAATGAAAGAAGGAAAAATCACATTTATATTTTGGAGTGAGGGCAGTCATCGTAGCTGGATATAGTTTGTGTGTGAATGGGCTCATCCTCCCAAGTTTCAGCTCCTCCGAGGGACTATCACACTGAACCACTTAGCAGGGGGTCCTGGAAAGAATCGAAGTCCAGTTTCCTGCGGAGAGAAGCGCGTTTGATGACACTTATCATCTGGAGGATTAGATTACGTAATGTTTTTGCACTGCACCGGGTTATAATTAGAGCATAGCTAATGTTTTAGTGTGCAATTCTGAGAAATCCTTAAAGAACTGTGACAGATCATTTTAGAACTGGTGCTTTAGCTGAAGGGCTCAACTGATGTTATTTTAGCAACCGTGTTTCCTACCACAACTAGCAAAGGCAGTTAATTTACAATCCTATACTTTTCATGGTGCATTCATCTTCAACTGCTTTTGTCATGATTTCTTTCCGACTTACTCTGGTACGGAGGAGAACAGCAGGTCAGATACAACGTCACCCATTTTGGTCTACGGAAAATGAAAATCATGATCACTTTCTCTTGCTATCATCCTGTTCATTTTGAAGAATGTCCTTATCACCTCGATCGTTTTAGGAGATTTTTAATATTCGTCGGTAAAAACACATTTCTGCAGCTTGTGTGTTTCTTCGGGTTTCTGAGCTTAGAGTCCGAGCTTCAGCTCCATGCAGTCGACCAGGTTTAATGTTGATCGACATCTTTTGATCTAAGAAGATTGAGCTCATCTCTCTGAATTTATTTTTGGCCATACCAATACTTCTTCTCAGCTCTTTCTTGCTTCTGCCACCTGCTGTCATTGTGGTTCCGAGGTAGGTAAACAAAGAAACTTGCTTCATAATTTTGTTGCCCAATGTAAGGATTGGAAGGTAACTGGTTGTGGTGATGACTTGGAGACAAACAGGCTTCCGTTGTCACAAAGACATGTTAGGCACATTTCTGTGACTTGATTGTTTATTTGCGTTCGGTTGACGACGGTGTCTTCAGAGATGTCCTCAAGACTTAGAGAGTAAATTCATGATAGAGATTGAAGACGTCTGGAGACATTCTACATCCTTGGCTGACTTGTAAAATTCGGACCCATTTGGTTAACATTTTGTCTGGAAGGTGGATTGCTGTTCTCTGGTTTAGGTAAAGATTTCTGATTATTCTTAAGTCATTATCTTTTAGCATCTTGAATAGCTCTTTGTGCCTAACCTTATCTAAAGCTTTTTTGTAATCAATAAAGGTTGTCTTCAGGTCGTGTAGGGCGCTTTTGAAAAGCATTCTGAGGACAATTCAGAATGCTGGATTTAACTGAAATTTCTGATTAACCAAATATGATGTCTTAGTTGTTTCTCCCTTTTGTACTGAATGAATGAACTGAAATTTCTGATTAACTAAATATGATGTCTTAGTTGTTTCTCCCTTTTGTACTGAATGAATGAACTGAAATTTCTGATTAACCAAATATGATGTCTTAGTTGTTTCTCCCTTTTGTACTGAATGAATGAACTGAAATTTCTGATTAACCAAATATGATGTCTTAGTTATCTCTCCCTTTTGTACTGAATGAATGATAAAATGCAGACGATGTTTGGTGGGATGAATTGTGGTCATCTACAACCAATCCTGTGACAACAGCAATTGTGCGTGCTTCATTGCACCCCTGTTTTTGTGCAGCATTGCTCAGTAAGACAGACGTGGAAAAAAAACAACCTCAGGGGAGGCACAATGTGACGCTACCAACCAAACCGTCTGCTGGCAGGAGTACCACTTGTCGTCTGCACACTCATCAGCTGTGTATTATTCAATTATGAGGGTCCTCACGTTCAAGCTGGGCTCAATGGAGTGGAAAACAGACCCACTGATTGATAAGTGGGCGTCTTTGCTTGCAGTTTGCTTTTGAAGGAAGACAGATTTTCTTTTAAATTGGTCTCATCACGGGTGAACAGTCACACTTAGCTCATGCCTGAATAGAAATGCATAAACTGTATGTCAAAGAGAACCAGACATCAGCGTTAAAGGTTAAAAGGTGTGTTTTCCACAGGCCTGCACAAACTCACGCTGACACTGCAGTCTGTCAAACTGTCACACCCCGCCGAGCTTGCAGACCTTTATCACGGTGTTGTGTTGACAAACAGTCAGCAGTCAGAGAAAGAGGCAAAGTGAGAGACAGGTGGTTCAGCAGTCGCCTTGGCGGTGAAATCCACCTCCCTTCCCCCGTCATCTCACAGCGGATAATTCTTCAGCTGTCAGGTGTTTTTCAATCTTACTGGTGGGCTTTTACTTGGCTGAACGAAGGACCGAGCTGTCGGTCAGATTAAAGATCGAGCCACTGGTAGGCGGGCAGTTGTATCCTCTGGGGAACAGCCGTCAGAAAGAGCTACAAATACCCAGATACTGAGCTTGCACACAAATGAAGACATGCATGTGAAAGCCCGACTGAGAGATCAAATTGGGTCATTGAATGGTTGGCTCAAAACTTTAATTCGGTCCTTCAGACACATGCCTTCTTAGCATGTCAACAAGGAAACATCATGCTATATGACAATGACTTTATAATATAACAAGAGTATATCAAATGATACTATTTCTAGCAGTATAAGTAAGAATAAGAAGAATAACATGATTCCCAGCCGCCATTTACTTCCGGTTATCTCTGTCATGTCTTTTGCGGACTTGATTGGAATGTTAATTATGACGCTATGGAGAGACTTAACAATCAACAATTAGAGGGTCTCCTAACTGAGGCTTTGCTTTATCTTTGGAAAAACCGTCAAGTCGTTTTCTAAATCTCAACCAATGTGTGTGCAGTTTCTTATAGCATTCATGTGAATAATGTGATTAACTCTGCCATTAAGTGTCTCACAATTCCAAGATGCAATCTCTCTCTCTCTCTCTCTCTGTGACTTTTGGATTATAACACTATAAAGACACTCCATATTAGCACAATATCACAATTAACTCAAATCTTAAAGATGAGTTAGTTGATTGACTGATTTTTAGGTCCATCACTAATAGTTGCTAATACTTTGATTTTATATTATTTTTTAGAAATGCATGTAGTAACTATGACCGCAAGTGGAAGTCCTTTAAAAAATTAAAGAGACACAGCAGAAAATTAAATAGACCGTGTCTTTGAACTATCCATCCATCCATTTTCTTAACCGCTTGACCTCACAAGGGTCGCGGGGGTCGCTGGAGCCTATCCTAGCTGGCTTCGGGCAGTAGGCGGGGTACACCCTGAACTGGTTGCCAGCCAATCGCAGGTCTTTGAACTAGATAATAATAATAATAATAATAACAATAATAATAATAATAATAATAATAATAATAATAATAATAATAATAATAATAATAATAATAATAATAATAATAATAAAGAATTTAAAATCCCCTTTTTTTTTTACACCCCTTGGTCATCAAAAATGACAATTAAGTAAAAACGTCCACCAAAAAGAAAAAGAAAAATCAATATGTGCATTTTTAGAGGCTAAATACAGCACAATTGAGCTATTCTTTGTATTATTACCATACACTGTAGTGTGTGTGTGGCAAATACATCTTTGAACAGTAGCATGCATCTTTCTCCACCACTGGGCTTTTCACACTCAAAACAAAAGCTTCCACTGTCACCATGTTCCTCCTCGCAGCTCAATTTCGCTCTCAGAAAACCCCATTAAAAGCATCCTGTCATGCTGCAGCATTACTATCCTGGGAAAATGAGTTGGAAAAAACAATTCCCACCGCCCCCTTTGTTCTGCAGCAGTGTTAAGGAGATGATGGAAAGCAAAAATAAAAATAAAAATGCTTTCCTAATACTAGTGTGTTTGTGGTTATCAGGGAGATGCCATCCAATGTGTTCAATAGTGCACCTTTTTTTTCTTCTGGAAAGCATTCACAAGTTTTTAACTTGGCACATTTTGTTATGTTACAGCCTACACATTTCAAAGCCATTCTGCAGTTTGCGTGATTTGCTCCTGCTTGCTTCGTGAGATTCAATATTTTCTTCTCGAAATTGCACAAGTAGGGCAAGACATTGCGTGACTTTGTGGAAGGAGCTCACAATCCCTTTGGGTGGTCAGGCAGTCAATGAAGGATTCACTTAAATGCAGACCTACTTTTCCAGCATTGAATAACAATCTTAAAACATGTGGGTGCTTTTATTTGAATGTTAATCAATATACTGTTTAAATACTAAAGCAGTGTACATGCTACATCGGGCACCACACCTCGTTTTTCTTTCTTTCGTGACCAGATGATGTCATCTGCTATGGGTACATTAGTCTGACCTTGAAGTGCAGTCACTAACCCCCACCCCCAAGCAGGCAGCATAGAAGAAGTGGCCTTTTAGGGAGACAACTACCACAGTCTGTTGAAGGTATAAAATGATAAGTGCCATAAAAAAGGGTCAGATAAAAATATGGATTGCTGCTTGCTACTCTTGAGGGAAAAAAAACAGAGCTGAAACTAAGCATAGTCAGCACCTTTCCTTAAACCAAAGCAAAGTTTTACAACAAAAGCTATTTAAATGTATGTATGTCAATGTATGGCTAACATAAGTTTCCCTTTTAACATTTGTGTCTTTCACAGAAAATAATTTCTCAAGTCACACAATTGACATTTATATTCTAATCCCCTTAAACCAATTTTTTTTTAAGATTAGTTTTGTATGCTTGTGTACATTTTTAATGGTCTTGTTCTTAACATGACTTTTAAATCAATAGTGGCACACAAGATGTGAGCTCATCCTCCATTGTCCATAGAGCACATAATTAATGAGTCACAAAAGCAAAGCAAAACAAAAAAAAATAAAAAATAAATACAACATTGGTAAATTACACAGGGGAAAATGAAAGATATAAAACTGAGCATCTTAAGCACTGAATTGGATTCTCTTGAAAACTAAGTTGAGTGAATAAAAGTTACTTCTAAAAATGTACGTAGTACAATTGATTTGCACAAGATCTTTTCAGACAGGTTTAGGCTCTCCAATAAATTGGCTTTGGCCCGATATTACACATGACACTTTTTGGGGAAAAAAGGTCGAAATTTGACAACAATACTGAAAATGTTTTCTTTTTTACCTCCCAATTTCAACCTTCACATGTCCTAAAATCATACTTCATGAATACTGGTGCATTTGTAATAAAGATAAATAAATCACAAGTATATACAGTATCTATCTTATATGAAACGGCTGAATTTTCTTACTCCACTCACTGGACATTTTCCAATGAGGTTTAATACAAGAGTCACTTCAAACATTTTTTTTTTCTTTACAAAAATAATAATGAGAATTTTTTTTATTTACACTGAACTAATTTAACAAGATAATTATTATTGTTGTTATTGTTTGCAGAACTGCACTGCAAGATACTGTCAGATGTTTTTAATGCTGTCTGACAGAAATGCTTAAGTAGGAATAAATTCCAAGAGGAGGACAGGAGAAGATAGCAGCACCCTGCGGGTTTGGCTACATGCAGGGGGCAAGAGAGTGCAAGCCCCTTCAAACAAACGCCTTGCCCCTTCAAATCAAATTCACACAAGCTTCCTCTGTCTGGTTATCTCCTTTGCGCTGTCGTGCATGTGTGCCCGGCTTCGGCTGTTTGAGATCCACAGTCTACAGTGAATCCTTCCCCCCTGTTAACGTCACCGTAATCCGTAATCGTTTTTATGCAAATCAGCCTAACTAGGCAGATTTCTCTGAGGTTTAGCTGAAGCAGTTAAATATCAAGACAGCACCAAAGCCCCGTTAAATACGTAGTGATTTAAATTTGCGTTGATTAGTAATGGCCATCCAATAAGATAAATATTATGTTCTTGGCTGTTAAAAGGTTGAAAATATTTTTTGTAGGGATGTTTGGTACCACTTTTTTTTTTCCTGACCAAGTACTAAACGCTTGAGTATAGTCACTCATACAGCTACCAAGTAAAGATACTACTTGACTTGTACTTTTGATACATAAAATTTCCCTCAAAAAACAGTGATAGATCATTTTAAAGAAAAACCCATATATGTATCGCAATAAAGCATTTTTTCCTTAAAATTGAAATTAATGGCAAATTTCTAGTTCCTGATCATAAAACTGACACAACAATTGTGAGCACCAATATTGGCCCGATACCGGATATTGATACTTGCCCATCCCAATAACCCTATATTTTTGTATTATTATTATTATGTATTAATATTACTAATATTTTTCTGTTTTCTGTACAGTACTGTAAGAAATAAGGTTATTTTCCAAAAGCTGCACCACAAGTTCAGATTCACATTTTTAAAAGCACCATTTTTCCGAGTGCTAATATAAAGTAAAATCACTATAGAGTTTATTTTTTGTAACCTCTCCTCCATTATTCTCTGAAAAACTCACCTACTAATGTTTTATTTCTGTGCCTTTTCTAGAATTTCCTAAGATTTCCTAAGCTTTTTACGCCAAGTAGCACCAAAAATAAATTTTGCTGGCAGAAACCTTCACTTCTCAGGAGACCCCAAAAACGCCATGTTTGTTCAACCATTAACATTGCATTATCAAAGCGAGCAAGCCCATTTTAACACTTCAGATTGGGAAATCATTTGGAAAAATTTGAGAGGAAAGACCAATAGTATAGATTTTGGAGAGAGAAAAAAAACATGAACGCTACCTTGTTGTGACTTATGAGGTTTTGGCCCGACGCCAATGAGCTAAAAAAGCTAATTTAATATTATGCACTGTTTGCACAATAACACTTTGCTTAAATATATGAGAAAAATGTATTAAAATAAGTAAGTGTACTCAATGATTCAATTAAAATGTATTGTGCAACAAAGTTAGATACAAAACTTTCTTAAAATAAAAGTTTGAAAACAAAGACTTCTCAAAGATTAAATGCAAATGTATTAAAAAGTTAAATATAACTCAGTTGTTCCTCGGCAGTGTTTGTATCGAGTACCACCAGAGGGAGCCAAAGTACACTTTGAGACTCACTGCATATGAGATTCCACAAGATGACACTAAAACCCTCTCTAAATAGGAATTGTCAAGGAAGCATGTTTGTGATGGTTTCCATGGTAACACACCTGCCAGCGGGAGCTTTGTCTTCAGGTGGGAAATCCAGGTTGGACAAGTTTTACGATAGAATAAAAAAATGCAATACATTTCTGTGTATGTTGGACACTATTAATAACCAAATTTTACGAAGAAAACACTTATAAACAATATGTACCCTCTTCATATTTCTGGCCGGCCCTTACTGTATATGTATGAATGCCTGGCTAGAACCGGCCCTGACACCCGTACACCTGCAGCCACCAGTAGCAATTACTTGTGAACGCACTCACACAGGCATTCAAGTTGCGGCCTTTGTGCCCGCAAGTGGAGCTCTGTTTTTTTATGCATTTCACAGCATATGGCTCCCACCAGTTGGTTTGTATTGAATTTCAGCAGCAACAGAAGCTCCTGTGACTCTTCTATTCAATACTTCAGCAGACGAGACGCAGCCAGTTAGATGTCTGTGGCATTTTCTTTGTGGATGCCCTCTCTACAGTATTTTTCTGATACACAATAAGTATTGGGACACATGGCCCTTACATGAACTGAAAGTGAAGAATAGAATTTGTATTTCCTGCTTGTCTGCAAAGACTTTTTGTCCGTCAGAATTTCCGTCCAACGTTTATATGGTTGGAGGTCACAGATGTTTGACCTGAGAGAGTGTTTGGCTCACAATGCCAGTTTTATACCATCTTCCGTATTATATAGCACTTGTGCTTAGCGTCCACTCCTATGCATAATTTAAAGACTTCAATAATCTAATGGGCATGTTTTTAGAGTGAAGCTGGAGAAAGCACGGGGATAACTTGCAAACTACACACGGGCGAAGGACCGAGACCTGATTCGAACACATAATCTGTTGGCTGTGAGGCAGATGTGCTAGCCACTCCACCACTTTGCTGCCATACCATACAAATGTTTAATTTTCTCATCATATCATTACATATCGACACGTTATGTACTGTATAATCGCCTAAGTCTTTTTTTTCTTCTAGGTTTTTCAGGAAACACAAAAAATGTTACCTTTTGCATTATGAGGACATGATTTCGGCAAAAAAAAAGAAAAGACAAGCAATCATTTTAAGAAGATGATGATATACAGAACAAGTTGATGGGTTACTAGTTTTGAAATCAGAATTTACTGTAAAATGGGTTTTAAAAAAATCAACATTATTTATCATGTAGGACAATTTGAGATTTGGATGTAGCTCTTAACAATGATCATTGAAATTGACATGTTAGATTTACTTTCACGGGCCACATAAACTGATGTGACTGGCTGGCTCTGGCCCCCGGGCCTTGAGTTTGACACCTGTGCCTGTGTTGTATAGCCTTATTGGGTCACAATCATGATTCATGCTAGAAGATAAGATAACAGTTTGAAGCAGAAAATTGTCACCAATTAATTGGTAAAAGTAAAGGACTTCTAATGTGTATACAATAAAGATATTTAATAGTGAATGGACAAAATATTAATGGTGCTGACCTGTAGGATGGCGTCAGTATGAGAATCAGAGAGACATTTGCTCAGCTGAAATTGAATGTGCGTTTATGTGTGTTTCTCTGACAGGCACTAGATGGCACTCTGGATATGTCATTGCGTAGAAATTCCTCTCCTCCCAATTCAAGTTGGATTGGGAGTAAGGATGATTTGTGTCATGGTACATGGGAATTGGAATTTATGTGTTTTTACTTGTGCATGTGTCAGAATGTCACATAATATATCTCATGTTCTGAAGAATATCTTATTGGTACTTGACTGGTGTGCTGCACACATCAATGGGAGAGAGCGAAAGAGCTTTTTAAAGATGATTCCCCAGCTAAGATCTGCCTTAAAAATACAGAATTGACATCCGTGGGTGGGATTTGCTTCATTTTCTTGCATTTCTTTCCCTTCCTGCTTATTTCCCTCCTTTCCTCTGCTTGCCTCCCCTTTCCATTCCTCACTTTTCATTTTCCTTTATGGTTGGTTTTCCACCCATTTAGTCTTCTGTGCTTTCATTTCCATTCCAGGAGTTTGTTCCTGCGCTTCATTATGTAACAGGCAGTGTATTAATGAATGACTTGTTTCTGTATATCTCATTAGACTGGCCCTCCGCATACAGTCGCCAAAGGGCTGTTGTGTGTCTCCATCCCATGTGACCTTTTCTTCAACAGAACCAACAAATCAATCACAAAGAATCCTCTCTTTGCTTTAAACAAGTGCACTCCAATATTTATCCTCACTAATTAGGACACTTCATAGTCAAGAGAGCTGTCTGGCAAATTTCGTGTGTGTTTGTGTGTGTGTTTGTGAAAGTCAGAGACTCATCCAGGCCACAAACAAGCCCATTAAAAGTGATGTGACAACAGAAGGAAAGCAGTTTCGTTTGCCATTCAATAAGGAAATGTCACTGATTGATTTTTATTTCCCTGCAAATGTTTCTCACAAAAGCAGCTTTTACATAGCAGGATTAGCAACAGAGAGGTTTGTTGGTTACAGGATTTATGGAATTTCATATAGTGTAATTTACGAGCTTATCATAAGTGGACTTGAGGCATGTGCACACTTCAATGAAGTGGATATTTGCAAGTGCAGCAGTATTTCATCCTCTAAAGGCTGCAAAAGAAAACTATGACATGGCACTTTCTCTTCTTCTTGTAAGGGATTAAAACTTAATTGACACTGATTAGTAATGCAAATTTGTATGCCAATACAGTGTACCCATTTGTAAAGCTATAGCTTTAATTAGATTGATGGAAACACTTTGCATTCTCTTAGGGATAAACAGTGAGCTATGAAGTGCTTCAACCCTCAAATCAAATGTACCCCAAGCTTAATAGGTAGCATCTCAGTAAGCTTTCTTAATTCAATAGTCTCGTAATTGCATTGCTATGATTATGACCTGACCGAAATTATTATTATTAAAAAAAACAAAAGTAGATTCTGATACTTGATCAGAATAAAATGCCAATAGCCGCAGAGCAATCAAAAACATATCATGGATAAAATAATTTTCTTGGGGGCAGAATATTTGACTGTTTTAGAATACTTTGTACTCTAGTATTACTTTAACACTACAACGGAGAGAAAGATCTGCAAAAACTCATTAGAATCAGGCGAATGTTTAAGTTTCGTTATCGTTGCCGCATGTTGTAATGTGTTGTGTGCGATTTTTAATCATAATTAATCACTTGACTTCAATAGTTAACTCCCAATTAATCAAAAAATTTATATCTGTTCTAAACGTACACAAAAATGTACAGTAGAATATTATGTTTATTAATGGGGGAAAGTTAAACTAATAGAAATATGGCTGCATATTTTAGTCATTGATACAGTAATTTCATAATAATTCATAAAATTGAGTTAAAATTAGTGTAATATTGATTTGTTTTAAGGTCGTTTTTCTGCCACTAGGTGGCATAATTGCATTTGTAAGACATTGGTCACACCATTTTTCTTTTCATATTAAGCAATATCTAATCTTTAACATTAAGTAACTTGTGAAATTCTGCACATTTTAAAATTGTAAAGTATAACTTAACCCCAGTCTCCACAAATATATGCATATTATTAAATTTATTACTTTTTTTATATTATTTTGTCCGCTGCGTTGAGACTGGAATTCCCCAGTACAGGCTTTCTAAGTAAGGGGATTAATCATGCGTTAAAAAAATTAGTGGTGTTAAAGGAGCTTTAAATTAACTCCAAATTAACGCACCCCAAGTAAAAAATAAAATAAAAATAACTGGCAATTTTTTGTTGATTATAATAGAGCTAATATCGGCCAATTCAAATTGTGAAAAAAATATTGTAAAGTACTCGCTAAGTCCTTTACCAATTAAGGGAGTAGCCCATCTACTAATAGCAAATTTTAAACTTTACAAAGTTATGTCATGCGTTAAAACTGTACGTCACAACCATTGTTCCATTAGAGACGCTTCATTAGATACATAAGACATCTACGTGTCATCAGTTGTTTTTTTCCCCCTATCTATTTTCTATACCCCTAGTAGAGCCCCAGCGTGAGGCTATAGAAAATGGATGGACAGATGTAATCCAACAGCATTATTTAGGAAGAAAAACAAACAGATGACTGAGGAATAAACAATGATGGTACCTTCAACGTATTGTTTTGGTGCACAACCGTTTGTGAGGCAGTGTCAATGAGAATTCTGCACCAATCGACAGGCATTTTGGCACTATTAAGGCAAGGCAGCTTTATTTATAGAGCACATTTTATACACAAAGCAAAGGCAATATGTTTCATACATTTAAAATACATTTCATACGTAAAAATGAAAGTAAAAAAAAAACAGTAGAAAAATAGGTTTCTAAAAAATACTAAAAGGCCTCACTGTGAAATAGGCTTTAAAATGATAATAAATAAAAAAAACTTAATCCAAGGAGAACAGTGGCATCATTATTTTTAATGGTAGTCAGCAATGCTTCATGTTGAGTTTAATAGTCCACTTTGTGTCTCTGCTTTATCTACAGATCTAGAGCTTTGAATTCAATACATATATCATGAAAGTTGCCCTTTTTGTACAAAATCCCTCTCATTAAGAGCCCCTTTTATAACAATGCTTCTTAGGGGTGTTGGGACGCTCGCCTCATGCTGCTGCGAAAGGCATTTGCAAAACTCAGCAACCCAAAAGAACTCGAACAAAGGGTGTCTTCTGTCATGAGAAGTTAAAGCAACTCTGTGTTCTTTTAACTTGACAGTGCAGAAAGTGTCTGCATTAATCCATTCGCTTGTTTGTGTGTCTTTGCACATACACTGTATGTGTGTCTGACATGAGCAATTTGGGAATACCCACGAGGTATTGTGCCACCGCTCTCTGTAAGACTTTACCACAAAGGTTCTGTTTGATGCTCAAACTCTTTAGAAGCCTGTAGATCAAGTATGCCCCTGGGTGGGTAATGGGCTTTATTGTCAGTGATTTGTTTGAGGTTTGTATCCTCGGTTTGACTCATGGGAATGAGGTACTGTTTGGCCTTGTGAGGTTCATGTTTCAGCTTTCAGTCGTTTCGTTGTATAAAGTCCCACATTATGAACCGACAGGTTACGAGTTAAGTCATTGAAAACGTTGCAGCGACCGTACGAGAGAGTTTATTCTCTCATGTTCTGTCAATTTTACATGAAACTGAAGTGCCAGTCAGAAAAACCCCCTTGAGACACAGCAATAGCACTGTGAGTACTGTGTCTCATAAAGAGATGTTAGTGCTATGTTTTTTGGGGGGGTCGTTATGTTGTTATGATGTTGGTATTAGTTTCTATGCAGTTTATTATGTCCCTTGCAATGTTGATTTGGTCAGTTGCTATGCAGTTATGTCCCTCGTGACTATATTTGTAGTTTATATGTCCCTTGTGATCATATTTGTAGTTGTAATTTCCCTTAGGATCATATTTGTAGTTGCTATGCAGTTACTATGCCCCATGCAATTTTGATGTTGTCGGTTGGTATGCAGTTGTTATGTCCCTTGTGATGAGATCTGTAGTTGCGATGTCCCTTGTGATGATGAAGTTATCAGTTGCTATACAGTTGCTATGCCCATAGTGATGTTGATGTTGTCAGTTGTTATGCAGTTGATATGTCCCTTGTGGTGAAATGTGTCGTTTTTATGTCCCCTGTGATCATTGTTGTAGTTGCTATGCAGTTGCTATGTCCTTTGTGATTATGAAGTTTGTCAGTTGCCATGCAGTTGCATGTCCCTCATGATGATATTTGTTGTTCTTATGTACCCTGTGATGGCATTTGCAGTTGCTATGCAGTTCCTATATCCCTTGCGAAGATAAAGTTGTCAGCTGCTATGCAGTTGCCATGTCCCTTGTGATGATGATAATTATCAGTTGCTATGCAGTTGCTATTGTCACTCTTAGGCCCTGTATTTTAGGTTCAGTGTTTGTGACTTATTTTTTCATGTAAGCCTTTATTCTGAATGACAGTTTTGTCAATGTGCCGATGTTTCTTTTGGTATGTTGATGTTTCGTTCATGCAATTTGTAATCCATGTGTTCTGCATCCAGTTGTTCCGTGTGTTGGAGGTTGCTTCCATTTTTTTTTAGTTCTGCATTCAGTTCACTCAAGGCTATTATTCAAAAGTTTTCTCCATCAAGTGTTTTATTTGAGGCCATCTTAATCCAGCCCTGCTCTCTGTTGTTACTTTGTATTTTTGTATATAAAGACTCTTTTTTTCCAACTTCTGTATCTTGTCTGTGTTAGGGTGATAGCTCTGCACCTCACATGACAAGCGCTGCATTATACAAAATCTGCAATGTTAACAATGCACATTTTTGAAAGGGACATTGATTGTCAGAGAGCTGGTGTACCTAATGATTTGGGCAATGAGCCTCAAATCAAGCCAGCTATATTGTATTGTAATGCCACTCTTATGAGAGCACAATTTGTTTGAACAATAATTTATGTTGTTTTGTTTGCAAAGCAATGTAATTATCAAGAACACGGTATTTTTGCTTGATTTTATTGACAGGTGAATGTTAATAATGCACTTGATTCAATTGGTTTGGAATGAACAAACAAACAAAAATAAGATTCTTATAAATGGAAAATACTTATTTTCAGTGCAGCATGTCCTCTGTAGAGCACATTTCTTTTCTTTTAGGCGCATAGCTGCGCTTTTAGCACTGAAAGTTTTTGAACAGTTTGAGCTTTACTTTCCATTGAACTTTCTACTAAATACACCGACTTTTATTAATACTATATCCCATTTTAATATAGCAATAGTGTAATTGGCATGGTCATGCAAGTGGAAATAAGACTGAGCCATCATGGTGCTAGTTCGACATCCTTAGCAACTTCTGACGTCTCTTGCTGATGTTTTTGTTAAATTGTAAACACCTTTTTTGGGACACCATGTATAAGTCAAAAAGTATGTTGCCCAAATTAAGAAATGATCATGAAATCATGTGAAATATTAAATTAAACGACCTATTTTCATAACAAACATTTGTCTTTCTGACATCCTCATTCTTTCTCATCTAAAATTTACAAACATAAGTATCTCTAGAAAAAAATCACAAAATTCTTCCCTCGCTCCCCACTGAAAAAAAAACAATCTGTAATTTGTTACTTGGCATTGTTCAGCACAATAGTGGCCTGTCATTTTCCCTTCTTTTTTAGTACCTTATGTTTTTCTTTTTTTTTCTTCTTCTTCTTTTTTTTGCAACAGAACACAGAGAAAACTCAGAATAGGAGCTACTTGTGAGTCACTTTCTCCCACATCATTTGACAACTGTTTGCCATGGAAGTCATTTGAAGACAAGCCGCCAGTCCCTCTACACTGAACGACTGCAAGTCTGAGGAAGTTTCAAGGACATGCCGAACTGCATTCATATTCATGCATGGTTTTCAAATGTAAACGATTACCCCGAGGATTATGGCAGCAACGCTTCCTCTCGCGCCCAGATTTTTAGGCCGACATTTTTAGATACTTTTTTTTCTGGTAGTACAGCACAATAGTTTGAATATCAAAGGACAAACATTTTCAAGGAAACTTTCCCATTATAAGAGATCTATTTAAGACAAGCCACTGATTACAGTAAATCCAATGCGGCCAATGTGCTTTTTTAACTGATGTCAAAATAACTAATCCTTTCCTTACTATCAAATTGTTAAAACATCCAATTAATTTCAAAGAGAGAGAGAGCCAACATCTGACTAATACTGATTGTTGTATTGTAAAAACTGGCAGTGGTCTTATAATAAACCAGGCTGATTGTTCATTATTTACTGACGTGTCGTTTGGGCCGCGAAGTCTGTCTTCTTCATCGCTTTCTTCCCCTGTCAATGGCTGACTTTGCACCAGCAACACATCCTTGACAGCCAATGTGATCAAAGAGTGTCAAGAATCCCTAAAACAACATCAAGCACCGTATGAAATATTTAGATGGTGCAGAGGAAGACGGTACAATGAGAACAGAGCAAAGCTTGAGGAAATGCTGGCAGGAAGACTGAGGACTTGGAACACTCCCAATCACCAACCAACCACTTTCTCAATGTCAATTTGATGTGGTCTACGTTTTCAACTAGCTGTTCTCTAACAAAGAGCTGAATGACAAAATTCACAACAGGTGTTTGACCGTTAAATTCAATTTGTATTGTTTTTGTGAGTATTGTGAGTCCATTTTGGCATCATGAGACCAAGATGACAAGAATTGAACGACAATATCTCAACAATGCAAACCTTCAAACACGATGTTCTCAGAGGGAAATGACCACTAAGCTTAGTGTGTTAACAGAAACCCCGGACTGTTGAGCTCCTGAAGTGGTATGTTAAGTAAGGATGCAACGATAACGGCAATATTGTGATATCCCAATATTAAAATTGCCATAATATCGTTGTCATCATGTCACGATATTTAAAGCAGCACATCTGTTAAAAAGGCAAGGTTGTATTTCATTTGTGCAGTTCAAGCATCCTACGGTGGTTTCGTTTATTAGTGCAGTTTAATTTTAATTATGAATGTTTTGTTTATCACTCACATCACTATCAAAAACACATTTCAGCCCACTTCAGTCAAACACAACATTGTGAACTACATAGAGTCTATGTAGTCTATCTGATAGACCATGATAGTTTGTTATTATGTACAAAAATTATTATCGTGAGCTTTTTCAATATCGCCAACCTCTCCGCATCGTGATATTATCGTATCGGGGGAGGTTCATATTGTGATATTTATCATATCGTGATGTTTGGATATCGTTACATCTCTAATGTTTAGCAGGTCCAAAATGCTTGTTTTGAGTGTTGTTAAAAGGAAAAGATTGTTATACAGTGGTAAAAATGCCCCGTCCCAGCTCTTTTAGAATGTTGCGGGCATCACGTTCAAAATGAGTGAATATTAGCATAAAAAAACTAAACAAGTTCATCAGTTTTTAACATTAATTATCCTGTTACCATGTTCAGATTTGATATGCCAAAGGTAACATCTGTTATTGACAAACCAAGAGAGAAAACTGCTTAATGCTTACAGAAGAAAGATTTTGTTGAAAAGTACCTTTTTCATACATTAAAAAGCCAAATGTGTTCCTCCAAATAAAGCTATTTCAAAGAAGAGATTCCACATGAAAAACAAATCAGTAAAAAGGCTTTGGCACTAGATCTAAAGTTTAGTTTGTTTGGTCTTTTTAACGCTCCCAACTGGACTCAGGCGCGCTACACTTCTCTTGCCTCAAGCACGTTTGGAAGAGATGGTCGTGGGCTTGAGATGATTGCACATTTCGCTTGTACATGCACAAGCGCTCAACAAACCCACCATCTGCCTGCATCATTGAAATACAGTAAATACACGGGCTCTAAATAATCCACATCATTAAATTGTGCTTGTATGGTAGACTTAGCCCTTAACACAAATTTTCAAAAATAAAAAATAAAATAAATCTGTTTATAGGAACATTGTCAATAAACTAATTAGGCATCCCCATAGTACATCGCGAAACATAAAGAGTAAAAAAAAATATTCTTCTCCAATTTTAAATGAAATCAGATCAATCGTTCATATTAGAGAAAAGGTCATTTGCATTTTGCATCATGGGAAAACCTTGGATGGCTGACATGTGCCAGGTTTCACCAGAACAGGAAGCACATGCAGAGGGGATGTGCGATAGAACTTTCTAGTGATACAAAGTCATACCTTTGCATTGTGTTGTTGATAATGAGCATAGATGGGAGTGTGCTGAGACAATTCTGGAACAGCAAGGCCACACCCTCTCTCGTAGAATAGTCATCCTTTTTTTTTTATGGAGAGCTCAGTATTGTTCATTCGGTAATTTTACCGATTTGACATGTCATCATCATTGCTCTCCCCTTTTTTTTTGTATGTGGGTGATTATGTGTGTGTGTGCATGTGTGCGTGCGAGTGTGTGTGTATTCATTAGTTCACCTAAAACCTATTAAAAAATCCCATACCGTTCACCTAAACCGAACACTTCCAGCCAGAGTCGTGAGGCCGTCAGGAGACCCGAGGAAGGACCAAAGAAAATAAAAAAAGAAGTAAAAGAGTCATCCTGTTACACTGTGTTGGCAAAGATTTAAAATCTTTAAACCAATATGCTTCAACAGAAACTTTGGAATTTGTAGGTAAAAAGAAGTTGTAGGGCCACACTAAAAGCAATGGGAAAAAAAATACTTAAAAATGTCAACTGAAGGAATTTGTTAGGTATAAATGAGCTCTCAAAAATAAAGATATATCTTGAGAAATATTGCCACTGTTTTGCTTTGACAGTTCATTTCCAAGGTACTTTAGCTCGGACCGACCGACCGAGGAAGATAATTGAATACATTAAAGCAGTCTTCCCTCTTGTCCTCTGTTTTCCAAACTCATTAGCTTGTGTACAGCACACTGCAAACAACATCTCATTTTGTCATGTTCATACTTCAGTTTAGATGGCCAATAAGAGAAGTGATTTTCCAATTTGGCCAAGGTGGATGTGGTGTTGGAAGCAAACATGATTATAGTTGCAAAGTATTAAATACGGTAGGCTTGTGAGCGGCTCGTGGTCACAATCTCCTTGAGATGAGCTACTGTAGAAGACTGTGGCTTGGCTAAGTGAGTGTCTACTATCATGGGGCAATTTGTACTGTGGTTCAGTAGGCCAGTAAACGGCAGTGGTTGTACTGGGTGGACGTGGATTGTTCCAGTCAGGAAACGGTGGTTTGGAGTGCTGGAAAAGAGAGGGCGCAACCAATTTTTCATGGATAAATCAAGCTCAAACTATAAATAGACAGTTGTAAGCAGGCTGTAGGCTGACTCATGAGCTCTGTTTGCTATGCTTATTTCAGATGTATTCCTCAAATCCTGTAAAGGCTTTATGGGTGTTGAGCTGTTTGAGCTTCATGTTGTACTCAATGAATAAATTGGTAAAAATGTGGAGGTGTTCGTTTCACAGGATCAGGGCCAAAGAATTCCCAAGCAGCTACAATCTTCATCACAAAGTTTCCGACAAGCCAGTTTGTAGTCAGAGGCCTTTTATCCATTTGCGGGTTGTTAGTCCACAAGTGTTAAGACGGACTCAGATCCCCACCTTCCCACTTACACTTGATATGTGAAAAATTCAGAAGATTTTTTTTTTTTTTTTTACAGCTTAAAGACAGCTACCAAACAAGGCCATGTAGTTTGACGCTGGCTTATGACGTGGAGAATAGTGTTGGATCATGAATCGGTTCTATTAGTGATTTATAATATTGGTGGACAAGCCCTGACATCTCTCATAGGGTTGTGTGCCACCATTTATGTTCACACTAATAGGCCCCTGTACCTTTAGCATCTTCTGTTGTTGTTTTTTTATTTTTATTTTTTAATAAAAACACGGTGATCAGATTTTCATAATTTAAAAAAAACGGGACACTACAATTTCGCTGTAAATCAAATATGGAAAGAACTATTTAGAAAAAAAAAATCACTAGCCAACCTAGTTGTGTTATTAATTTAGCTAGTGCGTAATCTATCTTGTTTGACAGTTCAACATCTGTAAATAAGTCAATGCGCTCACTATCATCCAACCGCTTTTGCTTCGTCCTGGCAGCTACTGGAATCTAGCTGTGCTGTTTACCTTGTGCCGGGACCGCATTGTCATTCAAACATTGGTATTATTCCACCAGAGAAGCTCAGCTTGGGTTCGGTCTGACCGGAGACTGCAGCGTTAGACTAGTAGGACTACATTTCCCATGATTCTTATACACGAAAAGAGAAATAGTTCTAATTTCGGTATGACAAAAACGCACCTGTTAGTGATTTTTTAAATTAGTTTATCATATGACTCGCTATGACAACTGTGTGATTGTCATGCTCATGGCCCAAATAATCGGCTTGCTGACTGGACTAAAAAAAACTAGTCGCTGGGATGGGATATGTGTGACAGCGGGCTGGTGAAATCCACCGGGACTCGGCACACAAGGCTCAAAACCCGCGACTGTTCCGATTAACCCGAGATGTCTGGCCACCCTACATAAAAACGCTGTGCCATTCTATATTTTATAAAGTGGTTTTGGAACCAAAAAAATAACTTGCAGTAGCTGTAAGAATAACTTGGAGGCAAGACATGAAAAATTGAGACGTTTGTTTGTAGTGTAGTGTTATGCTGCATTCCAGGAACGTGGGAAGACGGTTTTATCCCACTTGTATTGTTCCAGTTGTGACCTTAAAGTGTTCCAGGCAAATGTAAACAACCAAGATGGCTGATTCTGCTAAATTTGTTTGGTTTTTGGGGGGTTGCTCACAACACATTTTGACCTTCCTTTTTAAGCTTCCTTTATAATTTGCTTTATTTATATAAAAGAATATCTTATCTTATTAGCATTTCATACATTTCACCAAATAACTTAATGTAGGCAGGCAGCGGCGTAGGCCTAGTTACACGCAGTCAGTACAAATCATGTTGATATGTTGAATAACTAAATTAATGTAATAATAAATACAAATAGATATGTTTATAATCTTGTAAATCATGTTTTGCCATTCACGATCTGTGTCTTAATGGGGTCGCTATTGTTGAGTGACATCAGAGATGTTCAGAAAGTTGAACACATATCTTTGAACTAAATTGACATTAAATTTAGACACATCTGTTGCTGAAATCCAAAGTCTCACAGGATGAAATGTAGAAGGATAGAAACTTCTGATGGTATTGATTTGTGATGATAAGGCTCGGGTATTTTGTGTCCACATTGGTATTGCTCACTGCTAACTGGGCTGCCTCTAAGCCCACAGGTACTATACGGCCCCTCCTTCCTTCCCTCCATCCACTTCATGCTCTATTTTTAGCAAAGCTATGCCGGATTCTTCCCCGGGATTTTCCCTTTCTCTGCATCCCAGACTCTCTCAGTTCCTACTGCTCCAACAGTACCTTTTTGATCATGCATGCCAATACATCCTCATGAACTTTATTTTAAGAGGAAGTGCTACTTCAATTAAATTCAGTCCCCCTGTGGGAAGAGAGTCGTGTGCAGGCAGTGCATTATTTGCAATCAGAGATAACTCACGTTTGATTCAGTTAGCAGCAGCTGCAAGTCCTCTCAGATGTGGGTGCATCAGCACTTGTTGGCCTGTGGAGATGAAGTGTGCTTATCCTATATGTAGAATTTAACGTCCTCCTAGGTATAAGTATCCTGCTTCAAGATTTGTTTGTGTGAATGTAGTGTGGTGAACCTGTGCAATACAGTTCTATACCACTGCTCTGACATGTTATTTACCGCAGACATATTTTTCTCAATTTAAAACAAAATCTGTGGGGCGCTTTCATTAAAATGTGAAATCAGCTTGTTTTAGGGGCGGATATTTCTCATGCAGCAAGACAGCTGCCATCCTGTCCCGGACTGCTTGGCCAATGTCGACTGAAAATGACATCACAGCGCTTAAGGCAGGGGTGTCCAAACGTTTTCTTTGAGGGCCGCATACGGAATACTGTAATCGAAGGATGCCAGGGCCACTTTGACATTATCTGACTTTATTAAACAAGCTAAAACTAATTAGTCGTAATAAGTCAATCAATTATGTACTATGGTTATTTTAGCGGGTTTTTAGTTATTTTTAAACAAGACAAACAGAGTCATGATTTGAGGGTGGCCCACACCCCTTTATCCTACTAGAATAGATCTGCCCAGCCCTGAGCCAATCCCCACATTCAGAATCAAAGGAAGAATAATTGGTAATAAAATGAAAATGTTTAAAGTAGTGTTTACATGAGGACCTTAATTTGATATGAACATTTTTTTGCTTCTGAAACTGAAATATCTGACTTCATTACTTAAATTACAAAGATAAATATTTCTATTTTAGTTTTAAACAGTTTCTTTGCATAGCTAGAAAAGCAGACTGTGTCAAGTTTTTTGTATATTTGTAGGGCCACTAGAAAATGGACGGCGGGCCGCAAATAACCCCCGGGCCGTAGCTTGGATAGCACTTGCTTAAGGGCTCAGGTAACAACCGTCACATGACCGGTCCCAGAAAACAGGTGAGCCGTGATTGGTCGTTGCCTGAGCGCTGAGCATGTGATGTCATATTCATTCGACAGCAAGTGGCAAAATGGCGGCCCCCTGAGATGGATAAAAACAGATTCTGTTAGATTCTGCGGCTTAGCTCATATTCCACAAATGCAATGTTAATCAGAATACTGTGTTTATACTAGTGGGGGCACATAGAATATATTACTATAAAGATTTTTTTTTTTTTTACTCTTTGACCGCCAAAAACGTTAAATAACGTTTAGTAAAATCCTACGGAGGAGCGGCAAAGACGTTCACTATGTGTTTTTTTTTTTGGGATACGGGTGGAGGAAAGCCTTGGCCAGCTGTGCTGAAAGTATCAAGCAGATCTAGTTAGTATAATGACTATTTTTGGCCCCTAGATGGCAGCGATGACTCTCTTTGGACAAGATTGGGTAGGCGTCAGTAGAAGACGTGAGGCGGAGCTAGAGTGTTGAGGGGAGAATGGCTGGGGAAGCGAAAATGGTGACCGGTTGCAAGCAGCTCACGCTTGAGTATTTTTTTCAAAGACAAAAAGCATCGACCAATGCTAAAGAGCACATTGATGACGACGATGATGATGATGGTGACTCCGAGGTTGACGCCGAAGTTGGATGCGTTGACGCGGCGGCTATGATCACGTCATAAAGCCTCACCGGCTAGCGATGCTAACGCCGGAAAAAGCGGAGCACAACAGAGCACTTCTGCACAGGCGGACGTTCAATCGGACGACGAAGAGTACCCCGAGTCCAATGCATATTCATCTGAGGAGTGGGTACAGTGTGATCACGGAGAAGACACTGGTTCTGGACTACGATGCCACCATGAATGGAGCGGATAAGATGGATCAGAACATCTCTTACCACCTGGTATAGGAACTGAAGGACATGAGGAAGCCAGACGTAACACCACCATAATGTCACCGTATCATGATCCTGAGAGTAGACTTGATGGCAACATGGCCAAACACACACTGCAGTATATACTTGCTATTCCCCTGAAAAAAAAGGCCGGCAAGAAAGTGTATTGTCTGCACGCGAATGGGCCATCGCAGTGAAACTAATCTGTTGTGCAAATCCTGCTGCGTCCCCTTGCACGCAGGGGAGTGTTACAAAAAGAAAAACTGTATTTGAAACATCCACACAATTGTAAATAGTACCACGGTTGCACACATTTGTAAATAGTTTGCCAAATTGTTTTGTCAAATTGTTACACTGTTGAATGTAAATAAACGTATTTTGCTATCAAAAAACACTTTTTCATTGTTGGCGGTAGTGTTTTACAGAAGTAAAGCACTGTTTCGGTGTTTGTGGCATCATTCATGGGGAAAAAAAAGTCTCAAATTCACTAGAGTGCATGAAATAATATTGTTTCACAAAAAGCTTGATTTCTCCGTTTTTTGTTTCAAAACAGAGCATTTGGGTGAAACTAACCATTTTCTATTGTTGATTACTGAAAAACGGAATAAGGTAGAAACAAACTTTTTTTTTTCTGATGAAAGATGAGAGTCCAATCTTTCATTTGGTAGTATGTGTGTTTCCATAGTCCAAACAACATTTTCTGTGGACCTTGAAAGATCAGTCAAAATGCTTAAATCGGCTGGCACTGGCGACATCCCTTTTCTGAAAACGTCTGGCGGTCAAAGAGTTAATTAACCACCCCCTTTAAGTCAAGCTACCTCACACAGTTAAGCTTGAGCATAGTTGTGTTTCATTAAGGAAAATGTGAGAGAAACATTCTTATGTACCGGGACATTCAGGAACAGTTTATCATTTATAAATAAAAATAAAGTGCTAACCTTCCCTTTTTACAATTTGTTGACATGGCTGGCCATGTTTGGAGCAAATAACATTTTGTCCTCCTTTAAACAGTGTGACAATGTAATGAGCAATGTGTCTGTTGTCATTCGTGGCATTTTGACGAAAGACAGACCTGCCTTGCAGCATTCCTTCATGACTCCCACGTGCATTATTTGCACAGGTAGGTGACAAGAGTGAGGAGAACCCATTTGTCAAATTTATAGGCCTTTATGGCGACAGCCACTGCCGGTGGGGTGATCTAGATTATACGTGCAACACTAAAAGAAGTGTAAAAGCTGGAGAGAGCAAGGGTTGAGACACTTGGAAGTATAAGCACTCCATTTAAAAAACTTGCTGCTGTGTTTTCTTTTGACTTTATATGAGATTCAACCCAGGATGTCTGGGTTCAACTTCAATTTTGATGACTGAGCTACTTTACAGTGTTAGCTAACACTAATCGGTGCTAACACAGCAGCTCTGCTTACCTTTTGTCTTTTGACATGTTAATGCACTTTATTATTTTTATTTTTTAAAGTTATTCTTTCCCTGTGGAACATTTGCCAACTCAATGCTAACAAACCCTTATTTTTAAGATTAAAGGTGAAATATCTTCAACATCCAAGAAGAGTCCATTTGCCTCAATTCCACTTTTATAACTTGATCCGGATGACTGAAATTTTACAAAGACCGAGTTGAAGCTCATACACGGAATTTCTAAAAGCACTGGTTTTAAAGGACATTTGAGATAGCTGCAACTGCTGTATATATAATATCAAGACTTTCTTTACCCTTGTTAACTGTCAAGGTGGATTCAAAAGAAATGTCATACTTCCACTATCTGTCTTGAGTAATTTAACATTAATAGGACATTAACATTAACAGGAGACAACCAGAAATGCTAATGCATTTGAAGCTCCCCATTTCCTATGCGCAAAAACTGTTAAATAATTTGGAAATACCAACCAATTGAAAGTCAGCCAGTGTCACTGAATGTAATGTATTCATCAACCTTAGAGGTTCCACTCTTTCAATTGTCTGTCCTGCTAAAGTTAGACTGTTTAAAATTGACCCCTCCCTTTTTGAGGGAAATGAAAAATAATAATTTTTTGTCACACTTATTGGACTTCGTTCCCTTTGCTTTCCTTTTGTGTCCTGCTGTCTCTTTCTTCCACCTGTCTGCGGCGTATGGCTTCTGACAGCTCAGGTAGCCTGCAGGCTCCCTTGGCCACGTACTGCGCGAGATGAAAGGCTTGCAGCAGGAGCTGGTTCAAAAGTACCTTCTGCTCTACCTGAGCTGCTCTTCGTAGGCACTGCCAGGCAGATGGAGAGGAGAGGAAGAGTGGAGGGCAGGGAGGAGACCGCGGGGCGAACATAATGCAGATAACGACAGTGATGTCAAACTGAAAAGAATTGTTATGGGTGCCTTGTTCCTGATGTGGAAGTCTCTCACAGTGACCAAAGAATCTTGCGTTTCCCTCCATTTTCTTATGACTTTATATATCCAGACGAGAGGCCACCAGGAGACTTGAAACAGATTTGGAAAAGTCCACATCATTTGATGTATCAAGTCAAGCAGAGGTCTCACTTGACAACGTAACATCTTGTGCCTTCCACAAATTCTACAGATCTTTCTATCTAGGGATAAAATTCAGACTCTCTTCCCAAAGTCAACATGTATTGCATCATGTATATTCACTCAGCTGGGCCAGTTCTATCTACTCCCTACTACACATGCAGAAACCCTCACCAGCCAGAACAGTAAAAACACATGAACACTCTTATAATGATCCAATAATTGGAAGAAAAAAAAAATGCTGCCTACACTAATATTTTTTGTACTTTTGCATTGCTGGAGAATGAAATTAAAAATTCTCTGACAGTGCCACTCAAAATTAGGCTTTACTATCTTTGTAAAGGCAGGTGTTTCTGTTGGAGCTCAGCTAATTAAACAGTGCTTAATGAAGTGATTGGTGACTGTACAGTGCAAGCAATATTTGCTGTTATCGTCTTTCAGGTAGATACATTGCATAGTAAACTGTCATGAGTAATTTCTTAAAGCCAATGCATTTTTTCCCCTCACTTAAAGGGGAAGTCAACCCGTTTTTTCCCCAAACAATAATATGTTCTATGCAGCCCCACTGGTCTAAATACAACATTCTGGTTAATATTGTGTTAGTGGAATATAAATTAAGTAGCAAAATCCAGCCATTTTTATCCTTCTCAGGGGGCGGCCATTTTGCTACTTGCTGTTGACTGAAGATGACATCAATGTTGCTCAGGGCTCAGGCAACGACCAGTCACAGCTCACCTGTTTTCTGAAGCTGAGCTGTGATTGGTTTATATAGCAGTTTGCATTCATGAGATAAAATACCTTTTAATCCAACCATTTCATCTATTTTGTCATTAAAATTAACATATGTACGTTACAATACATATTTACAGCACAGGGAGACTTATATGTGACCTGACTTGTCTAAACATTCATTAATATTACATCAGTGCAATAAGAGTTATGAAGCAAAATCCAGCCATTTTTGTCCATTTCACGGAGCGACCATTTTGCTACTTGCTTTTGACTGAAGATGACATCAATGTTGCTCAGGGCTCAGGCAACGACCAATCACAGCGCACCTGTTTTCTGAAGCTGAGCTGTGATTGGTTTATATAGCAGTTTGCATTCATGAGATAAAATACCTTTTAATCCAACCATTTCATCTATTTTGTCATTAAAATTAACATATGTACGTTACAATACATATTTACAGCACAGGGAGACTTATATGTGACCTGCCTTGTCTAAACATTCATTAATATTACATCAGTGCAATAAGAGTTATGAAGCAAAATCCAGCCATTTTTGTCCATTTCACGGAGCGACCATTTTGCTACTTGCTTTTGACTGAAGATGACATCAATGTTGCTCAGGGCTCAGGCAACGACCAATCACAGCGCACCTGTTTTCTGAAGCTGAGCTGTGATTGGTTGTTACCTGAGACCTAAGCAACATTGATGTCATCCTCAGTCTGTCATGTCTGGGAAGATCTGGCTTTGGTTGAGGGCACTGAGTGGGTTCCCGCCCTTCCGCGGGTTGACCAATCCGGGCCCTCAGCCACTTGTGCCTGGCCCCAGGTGTGGCTAGTTACCCAATTAGTGTGGGTGCATTTAGTTCCCGGGTGGTGATCAGTCCGTGTGGGATCATTGCCGCTTGTCACGGTCAACCCCCCGGAGTCTTGTCTGTCACTTTGATTTGGTATATTTTCAGTTCCTTGTTTATTTAATACTAACCAGTACCCTGGTTAGTGTGTTCTCATGTTCTGTAAAATAAAGCACGCCAGTCTCGCCTGCACTCCTGCTGTGGTTCTCCTGCCTCCCTGCATTTTGGGTCCTCCACCTCACACGTCGACAGACACCACGCCGCTCCGTGACCACACCGTGACACAGTCGACAGCAAGTGGCAAAATGGCCGCTACCTGAAATGGACAAAAATAGATTTTGCTTCATAACTCTTCTTCCACTAATGTAATATTAATCAGAATGTCATGTTTAGACAAGTCAGGTCGCATATAAGTCTCCCTGTGCTGTAAATATGTCTTGCAATGTGCATATATTAATTTTTGGGACAAAATAGATGAAATGGTTGGATTAAAAGGTATTTTATCGCATGAATGCAACCTGCTATAATGATATCTTGTATATACTGTACCTTTCTTTGATAGATCGTGTGGCTCCGTGGGGCACCAGCATGTATATGATGTGTCAACTAGCTAGGTTAAGTACTGTTGCCCGGAGCTGGAAGATTCAGCCTTGGGATGTTGCAGTAACATGAAATATTAGATAGTAAAACAGCTGACAGTTGGTGATCACAAGAAACTCAGGCAGGCCAAAAACAAATCAAATCCACACTGTCCTGGTTTCTGACACATGGCTGACATCTGCTTGATGAAGAGCTCTGTTGTCCAATTGGGTAAACCGGGATCTAATGAAGGAGGTGGGCTGATAAAGAAGATTACTTAACTTTTTTCTTGGTGTTGGTAATGTAGCTAAAATCTACTAAACACTTTTTTGGGGAAGGGGGGGCTTGGTGACACGATCTTAACTAATGCCCAGCAATGTGCATGCAGACTTGAATTAGCTGTGTTAAGAATGTCGTACAGCCTGAAAATTTCCATGTGTCTGTGCTTTATTTTATCTCTTAAAGTGTTGAACTCAGACACTCAGAATCTCAGAATCTTTTCATGCCTCTCATATTTTCCATTCCTCCTCCTCCTGCTGCCGCTCTTTCCCCTTTCCTCCCTCTTCTCCAGCTTCAATCGAGCATCTGATCACAGGCTCGGGAGAATGGGGGATAATGAGATTAGGCCTGTACATGTTTACACATTCTGATTTGCATTGAGCTTTTCCTGTCTCTTCGTCTGACCCACATTTCTCTTCTCCTGGTTTGCGCTTTTCATGTCTCAAGTCACTCCCTCCCTCTGGTCGTTTCTGCTTGTGTTGCAGCATAGGTGTTACATTCATGTGGGGAAGATATGTTCTGTTAACTAAATATGTGATGCTTTGCACGTTGCATTAACGTTTTTTCAGTTGGTTGTAGCATGTCGGATCAAATTGACCGCTTTAGGTTTTGCACTTGACTCATTTGTCAGCCTCCTTGCTCAGCTTGAAATGTGCTGCAGTATTGCTGGCAAGGTTCCAAATGAGCAGTTTTGCGTCACAGCTTGTGAGGTAAAATTAGTATTTTGCGCCAAATAGCAAAAGTGATAATTAACCTTCGAGACCGACCCAGAAAGAAGCACGTGCATCACTCATGTCTATAGAGAGGTAGTGTATATAGGAGGCTTATATCCTTATCATCAAGTAGACATGAGTGCAGTACTATACACACACACACACGCACCTGGTCCAGGGAAGCACATTGCTACTGATTCTGCACCAGCTAGCTAGCAAGACGTTTCGGCTGGATAGCAGTGCGGCTAAACCCGTTGTAGAGTTGCTCCTAAGTCAGTAATCATGCCATCTGTGGCAACGAAAAAGCCACAAGCCATGCTAAATGCTAAGCTAATTTAATATTGACACTGCTAGCACGTTTGATCTTGGGTGATCGAGTCCACTTTTCACTGACGTCTGGCTGGAACTGCATTAAAGCGGAAAATCACATTTGAAATAGTAAAATAACAGGCTAATTGATACATGTCTGGACTCTGTACACTAAACTCAATTGGAAACCAAAAATGAATTATGCTACGCCATAAGATTAAAGGTATATTATTCATTCATTCAATATGGTTTAAAATATTTTCAGTATCAATATTGTTTTCTTTGTTTTCCCAATACAGTCCTGAGTTTGTTTGTTTTTTACTTTTTAGGCCTGCGCAATAAATGTTCTCAAATTTATATTAGTTGATCTTATCTTTTTTCTTTTTTTTCCTCAGTGTGATTTAAATAAATAAAAACTGTTGATTATATAAAAAGAAAAGATAGAAAACTCAGTGTTTCCGTTTGTTTCATTCAGCGGCGGTGTCTCGTCATTTCTAAATCGTAGCCGCCGCTCCTTCCAAATTTCCAAATGAAGCAGTTGGGGGCTGGAGAGGCGTGCAGCCACACAGTGTTACACCGGATGGATGGTGAAAAAGACGACCGTACAGCAGGGCTCGACACTGCGATCAATTTACCACAAATGCGGTCAACTTTACGGTGTTTGACGTTATCAACATGCGCGATGCGGTAACGTCACCAACATGAGATGGTAGAATCAAAATCTCTACCTTCGGCAAAATGTATGCATTATATTGAATATACCGTTTATATCGCCCAGCCCTAGCCCCGCCATTCCATGCACAACGTGAAAAAGAACAAATCTACCAATCTAACAATTCTAGAGGAAACACTAAAACTCCTTGTTTATTGTTTAATAAAGCCATTGCTTCAAATCCCTGGAATAAACCTGCAAAAAAAAAAAAAAGGAGAAGAAGGGGGAAAAAGCTTCACAAAATTAGAAATTTGCTCTTCAAAAAAAGTCATTGATTTGCAAAACTGCTTCACAAAGAAAATAATAATAATTCGAACCATGTGTTAGTGTAGTTGATGACCTTTTAGTGTGGACAACATTTGCAATTGCAAGATGTATTTGAGTGTGAATTTATATAGTACACTTGCACTATGCCCAAACAAAACAAAACAGTCTTTAAGTGCAGCCTCCTTTTTGCCACCGGATGTTCTGAGTGCTGCGGAACTCCTGAATTTCTATACACTGGACCCTTCTAAATGGAAAGAAATCCTACTGTTGAGACTAAACTAAAGCAACCAAACGCACTAGAATCTCAGGTTTCGTCTGCGAACCCATAGAGGAAACTCACTCGGTAAATTTAATTACAGGAGCTTACAGAGAAATCCCGGATGATTGACATGTACCATTTCTGGGGATTGGGGTGCAGCCGTGTTACTAATAGTTTTTAAATGTAAATGTGATATAATAAAATTGTACAAATGCTAAAATTAATAACATGAAATACCTTACTCAATATTTGCTAATAATGTCACTACATGATGACAAAAACAAAGATTTCTCAATACCATTTTGACCCTATCCATCCCCCCCCCCCCCCCCCCCCCCACAGTTGTTGCACTGGATATTAGATACAGCAGGTCCCTAATGTTGCTGGCTCACCACATATGCTCCGATTTACAGCCTGAAGGTTGAATGTCTCCATCTATCTGCCACCAGTTAGTTTACAACCTAGACCATCTGACCAGAAGCAATAATATATGTTGTAAATACGAGGAGACAAGGATAGTAATAATAGTGACCGTATATTATTACCAAGCTAAAGTATAAGATAATGGATGCAGGAATATAGACAAATAAAAAAATGTTTCTCTCCTAACACAAAGCGTTTCCGCTTAGAACAGAAATAAAAATCTTCTGCACTTCTTGATCCGCTTCTGATCAAAAAGAAGTTACCAGTAAGCCAAATGTCACACTCCAGAGCCTAAAACCAACCGTTACTTGTGATATGCGCTAGTTCAAGAAGGCTTTGCGGTGAAACCAGAACTTATCTTGCTGCGTGACTGGATCATGAAAGCAGCTCGTGCGAGCCAACAGTTTATGACAGCTGACAGCAAGGAGCATGCTCCTAAGCCGAGTCGCTACCCGAGCAGATAATATGAACGCAGTGTTACGGAAACAACTTTTCAAAGGAGTGTTTGATTCCGGATTCCTTTTAAAGGCTCTAGACACGTCAAAAGCCATAGCTTGTCATGTGAACTCGTGCCGATTAGTTTGTTGTCATGAGACGTTGGGGTGTAATGCTTGTCTGGGACTGCGTCTGCCTCGTGCCACGTTTCAACCTATCACTCGGGAATAGCTTCCCATGTCATAATGTATGATTTTATTTGTGTACCTGTCAAGTGAGTGACGTTTAGAAACCCTTTTTACAACTTTCTTAGTTTTGTTAGGAAAATAAAATAATTATTATATGATATAAAATATCCTATGTGGCAGGGATCCAAGTAGGTGCATATTTTACTACACGCAGTGTCTAAACCCACATAAAGAGATCATCGTGCAAATTTCAGGAGAAAAACGCCTTTGCTTACTGTCAGTATCATGTTTCAGTTAAGAAACAGTTATTTGTCCTGTCTGGATGTATTATGTTTTCATTTTTACTGTTATCAATGATCAATTTTCAGCCAGTAACAACAAATGTAATACCTGGTTAGCGTTCATCAAGGATATCGAGCTTGGCTCCAGGCTGTCGTTTGTTTAAGCCGGAGGGTGAACAAGGTAAAAATGAAAAGAAGGTCTCCGCCATGCCTCGGCTCAGCGCACAAAATATACAACTGCATAGAGTCACATGCACGCATAAGCATGCACAATTTAAAGGTCATGGAATGTTTTCATTATTTGGTGGGTTAAAGGAAGTTACGACAAAAAGAAGTGAAACAGAAATACACGACCCATTGATGGTCATTTTCTTGTATTAATTGTGCCGGCATGTTATGGGAAATGGAACAAGTTCGGTCAGTGTCCCAAAACAAAACATAAAAACATGAACCTCTTTGGCTGCTCTGTTTTGATACTCAAACAAGCAACAAACAGCTGTAGCTGATTCCCAATGCTGCAGCGTGGGTTCTGATCAGAACTAAGAGATCAGAACACATTACTCCAGTCCTAAAGACTTTACAATGGCTCCCAGTCAGCTTTACGTTAGAATAGATTTTAAAACTATGCGACAAAATCATGAAATGGTTTGGGTCCTGTATACATTAAATAAATGCTAATTTAATATATTGTAAACCCAGTAGGAGGAAGAAGTTTGCAGATTCAGGTCAATTAGCGGAGCCCAGGTTTCAAAATAAACATGGTGAAGCAGCATTTTGCTGGAACGCCGCACAAAAATAGAATAAGTTGCCAAAAGAAGTGAAGTCAGCCTCAAGTATAGATGCTTTTAAATCCTGATTAAAAAATATGCCCCCCCCCACCCTTTTTTTAGGTATTTTAAGCATTTACATAATTAATTTCACGCTACAGTCTTTTAGTAATTTCAGAAATCTACTTTTTTGTTATTTCCTTTGATATAAAATGTCAAATGTTTTGGTGGCAAATGTGCTTAAATGTTATTTTGTTTTGTTTTATTAATTTTAACTCATTTGCTCCCATAAACGTGTGAACACATTCTATTTTAAATATGGCCAGGGTCCCAAAAACATATTAATACATTTTGTTGTTATTGGGTTTTTTTTATGCTAGAGCAGAGGTGCTCAAGTTCAGTCCTCGAGAGCCCCTATCCAGCCTGTTTTCCATGTTTCTCTTCACTAACACACCTGACTCATGATCAGGATCGTTATCAGGCTTCTGCAAAGCTTGCTGATTAGCTGGCTCTCGAGGACCCAACTTGAGCACCCCTGTGCTAGAGCATACCGAAGGCTTTAATGCAGCTTCTGAACTGAATAGGTCGCTGAAAACAATGGTAGTTATTGCAACAACAAAAAACGGCCAGCAGGTGGCAGCAGAGTATAAGAATTCAGCTAGGGCCATGTTGCAACAAGCTCTTTTTCTCAGTGTTTTAAACATGTTTGTGAATAATTAAGAAACTGTCGCAAAACTGAAACAGATACAAATGCACTTTTTTCCTGATGAAAGAAGACACTCTAATTTTTCTTTTGGTAGGTTCCATGTTTTTATAGCAATAGGACACAATATTATGTGGGCCTTGAAAAATCAGTCAAAATCCAGTAAAACAGCCGGGAGTAAGCTATAAGTAAGCTGTATATAATAGTTGTAAGCTATTTTTGCTCTTTTTTTCATTCTGCAAACGTCTTTTGGCTTTTTGGTCGTGTAAAGCCCATTGAGTTTCCCTGTATATAAAAAGTGTTATATAAATGAAGTTACCTTGCCCTCACGGACAACTATGGAAATAGATTAGGAAAAAAAATCAACAGATTGATCAGTTTAACTATTATGACACTCTACTCTCAATACAGTTGAAAGAGTGTCATGGTGAACAGAGTAGAACAGTGGAGCAGAACATTGGCTCAATTACTTCTTTGTGCTCAGATGTTCTGAAAAGAACGCATACCGTCTATTGATTGGCCATTGCTGTGCTACACAATGCACGCTAGATGAGCTGTTGCTTGAGAGGTGGGGGGTGGAAATAGGAAGACATGATGTATTTCCTCTCAACACTTATACCCGTCATTTGTCATGGACTGTAAGCATGCATCATGTATGTGTTCTTGGTAGACAAGAGTGCAGGTGGTGGTGACGACTGTAATTTAATGTGAAATGTATCTCTATGGCCTCTCGGTGGTTGGGGAACAGCATAAGGTCCGGTCTCTAGAGGCCACTTTGTTTACTGTCAACAACCTCCTCAGTGCTCCAGCCTGCTCTCATTCTGTCACCGTGTCTGTGTCCCATTGAAACAATTCATCACACCTTTCACTCCGGACTGTTTACAGAATAGCAACAATTTAATTGTTGTGATATTTAAGTTAGACAACTGGCATGGGATTGATTTGGAATGTATTAATCTATCTACAAGATGGATGACTTTGTTCTTGCCACCATAACAGCTCTACACACCACTTGCGGGAGATGCTGGATGTGAGGTGAGTTTTATGACAGCAGGCACGGTAGTGCAAGAGTTAACGCAATACTGATGGCACAGCAGCAAACTTCTGTTGACTGCCCTTCCTCTGACTGTATTTCAGGTTTTATTAGTTGTTGATTTGCCTGTGCCTGCTGAACACAGGGCATTACTCCACTTTTATTTAAGGTGCATCCCAGTGGCTAATGTGTCTGCTAAATCATTGTCAGCTGCGGCCCAGCGTTAACTTGCACAGTCCCAGGGTAAACAAACATTATTAAGTGTTGAATTTACAGAGGCTGAAGTTGCCGAAGTTTGTACAGACCAATATTAACTGTCCAAGTTTGCAAGACTAAGGTTGGGAGAGCCTGTTTCAACGGGTGTTTTTTTTTGATTAAACATTATGTTGTTGCTAGCTAGCAAAAATGTTGATCGGCTACATTATAATTAGGGATAGACAGATATGGGGGGTTTTCAGGGCCGATACCGATGCCGATTATTAGTAGTCAAGGAGGCCCCAATAACTGATATTTAAAGCCAATATTAATTTGTAAAAATCCACAATGTAAATATATCCATCCATCCATTTTCTATGCAACTTCTTATACAGCCACGTGCTGAAATAAGTAAGACGGATGATTTAGTAGTGTCGCTTGAGGACACCCACCACCACACACACCTACTTGTCTGGCCACACCTTGCCTCCCTCTTCACAGCTAAAGACAAGATCTGCACATTGTTTAAAAGTCTTGTTGAGATTTAACATAAATCCACAAGACATTTCACTGGAACATTGTGGTTAACAGGCTGCTGTTTTTGATAAGAGAGAAATTTCCGGTATTTGGCATGAGCGTTCATGGAATCTTTAGACGGGCAACAGTGTGAAGTGATTTCTCCGCTCTTCCTTTCAACTTGCTTTTTACAATCCATAAAACCGCATTGCCTCGGGAAGGAATGCTCAGTGCACCTTCATAACTCTGCAGGTGCTTCAGGTTCTGTGGAAAATCCACCAGGCCAAAATATTCCCTCAAGATTCCGATTGCCTCAGCAACCTGCACAGCAAGTATGACATACAAGAGTTTTTGTATTTTTTTTTAAGTGCCTGTACAAAGACACTAAGAGCATTTGATGGCTGCAAACCTCCACTAAAATAGTCCAGTCCAAAACTGTATTGTCACAGAATTGTATTCTGGAGTACTACCCAGCATTTTAGTAAGAAAAAATGTATTACAAACAAAAAACGGTGGCATTAATAGCCCGTTGTGATTGCCATTTGTCCACAGGATGTTCCTTTTGATGTGCTGTAAATACAATGCACCAACTAAGTATATTCATGTTGTTAAATGAATACCCATTATCTGTATATATGGAGTATACGACTACCATGGAATTATGGGATATGCAAATGTGAAGAGCAATACAGAATTGAGCTATCTCTTGCTTAGAAGTCCATAAACACACACAAACACAATTTAACACAGGTATTGCCTGCCACATAAAATTAGACTTGTCCAATTAATCCAGCAATTAGAGCCTTAATTGTTGCAAAAATTATGAATCGCTTTCCGCCACATTCATATCTGTGATTATTGTAATTACTGCCTTTAGGCCTTTTTGCATTTGCACTGGATTTCTTCTCTTTAAAGTCTCTTTTATTACCCAGAATTGCATCATTCTGCACAGAGACAACTAAGGTGGTTTGTTGGATTTAATTAATTCTATCATGAAACCTGGAAAACCGCACTAATAGATTCTAAAAGGCTCTGCTTGGTGACCTTGTTGTCTGACCCCTGGCAGCAGGTGAATAAGTGAGGTTTTCGGCTATTTACGTTGCATTGTGGTATGAATACCGATGCTCAGTGTACCATGTACTGCATTGGAATATATTACATGGACAAAAAAAATGTGCACACACATCTTTTCCTTCTCAGCTTTTCAGGTGTGCCTTTTTGTGTCAACTCACATTGTTCAGCGCAAATTTGAATACAAGCAAAATGACCAAGCTTCTCCTGTGTTCGTATCCTGGTACTTGCTGAAAACGCAACAGGCGAGTGACTCCAAAAGTTAACACCAACTGAACAGTTGTCTATTTAGAATACTTTTAAACACACCTATCGCACCACTTGAAATAAACACAAGAAAATAGCATAGCGTTTAATGATTTGAAGATTTGCAGCCGTTCTGTGGAGGACGATCTGTGGTTTGGTCACTTTGTTTACATTTTTTTATGTTATAATTCTTATACGGATCATATGTCAAGGAATAATCCCGCCAGTAGCAATATGCTTGTCTCAAAGAATAAACCAGACACGTCTAAGCACGCATGAACCTGTACATTGAAACTGCAAATGTCTCATTTCATCCGCTATGGTTCCTTTAGGGTGGTATTGTGACCCGTTTTTTTGTGTTTTTTTTTATGGTTGATATTTCAAAATAAAATACCACCCTGGTGTTAAATAACATTATTCATTACACTACACACTGCAATTTATGCTAACAAGCGAGAATAATATAACAGAGTGAAAAAAAATTATCTCTTTATGCTCAAAATACATACCAAAAATGGACTGACCTGTGGCCCAAAAACAGATTTGAATTGTAAGTGGGTTCCCTGTACCATCCCACCCATACCCAGCACCCAGTTGTGTAGGTGTACCTGATGAATTGCCCAGCACTTGTCAAATTACAATGTGGCCCGTGGGCAACAAAGCACATGCAATTTAACCTGGTGTAACGTGGCTTCTATCTACCGCTTTATGTATGTGGACTGATAGCCTTTGGTGGGCGGAGCTACTGCAAACTCTACAGTCTACACTCTCTCTCTCTCTCGCTCGCTCTCTCACTCTCTCTCCCGCTCTCTCTCTCTCTGTGAAGAAGTTGAGGCGTCGACTTTCCAATCCCCAGTTAGAATCTTTTTAGCCACTAGAGCAGACACGTCAGTGGGGCTCCGGTGTTCATGTTTCAGCTTCGCAACGCGCACTCTGTGGAAGCGTCTCACTGAGAGGAAGTCGTCAAACAGTATCCGGTGTCGCTCCTTGTCTTCTTGTTTCTTCAACTCGCGCCGTCTTCCTTCCAACTTTGTCCCGCTCCAGCTCCACGATGATAGGCGACCAGAGCGCTCCACATGTCGGGCTGGTAAGTGTTTACGCACAGGCACTCGTCTTGTGTCGGGTCGCTTGGAATCACCAGCGGTGACCTGGAAAGAGTCGGAACGCTCTGTCAGTTTACATGAAGCTGGTGAATTGTGATTAGTTATAATTTCGTCAAACGTGTGATTTTGGCTACTGGTTTTACTTAATGTTACGTTTGGACGGCACAGGTAGATATTGAGGGGATTCACAATAATTTTATGTAGGCCTATTTTAAATATTGGGGGGATACTCCTTTCATCCGTTTAAATAAAAGATTGTATTAATAATTAGTTGCCCGTGTTTATATTCCTTGTTTTTACAGTCTGTGTTTGGGAGCTGTCATTGTCTGTGCCATATATCAAAATCTCATTTACATTCGTCTCTTTTTATCGCGGGTATTGTTTGTGTCATTATTTACTTCTTGTTGGATTCATAATGAAGTGGCATAGCTGAGAGGCAGAGTTGATGAGCGCTGGTTTGATACCCAGTTTGCCTTCTGGAGCTTTCTTCTCCATTTGCTCCTGGTGCTGTGTTGTCATAAGATTGTTTATGTTTGTATTTGAGTTTAGTATTCCTCATTGCTTACGGACAAACTGTTAAGACACCTTAACATTGAAAACCTACAACTATCCTTTGCTGGTATAAAAGATATTACTACCTTCCCACATGGTGATCAAATGTAGAATCTATCCAGAGAGGGTGAAAAGTGTGGCAATTGTATTTCGGCTCCTGCAGGGCTGAATTTGTGAACATTTCAGCCGTGCTCTGTGATCCTCCTGAGCTCAGCAGACTTTATGAGGGATTGTGTTGAATATGTGTTGGGACTCACGGACAAAGAAGGTGAATGAGATTAGGAGATTAACTTGTCTATTTCTTACTTTTCTTTTCTTTTCTTTTTTTAAAGCGGGGTTGATCCAGTGTATCTTTTCCGAATCTTTTGTCTTTTTTGCATCCCAGTTATCTTATTCTATCTCATTCCGTGTGCCACTGGTGTGATCAGAATAAATTCACGATGATGTGCTATTTTAGTCTGACACAGATTGTGCATTATGGGGAATTCCCCATAATAATAAACTCCACCAGATTGATTTTGAAATTGAATTTATGCTTAAATATCTGCCGTATTCCTCATACTGCTGCTACAGTATACATATCTCCAAGCGCCATATGGTCTCTTTGCTGCCTGACTTTATCTTTAGGCTTGCCACTTTTCCTCTTGCATTTCTTGCTCGCCTGCCTCGTTCTGTCTGCATACAATTTTCTCTCAGAAGTCTCTTGAATGTTCAGTGCACAAATGTGGTGCACAGCAAAGTGTATGGTATGCACCTGCTTTGTCTGCTGCGAACATGAGTGAAATTAAGGAAGAATTTGTCACACTACATCTAAAAGTGGCACACAATTTACTGTCGACGATGGTTCACTTTCAAATGTGTATGCTTAGAGTGATATTGCTAACTGTTAATATTAAAGCCTGTGGTAGTGGTGCGTTGACTGAGAACATGAAGTAAAATGTTCAAGCATTGAAAAGCAGTGAACTGCAGGCAGCGTGTGCCCTTCAAACTGACTTTGCCAGTTATAATCTGAAAAGCGTGAGATCCAGAATACAATAAAAGAATCAAGAGGGCATATCTATTTTACCATCTCTGTATCTTCTGGGCTTCCTTTGCTTTGTTTAATTTCCTTCTTTTTACAATATTGGTGCAATCCTATCATGGCCTTCATCTTTCATCAACGATTCCATCCGCCAGTGGAGGTCTGATTGCACTTCCTTATACATTTACAAAGTACTTTCAACCTCCTGCATGGACTCCAGCAAATCATTTTCTGCTTCTGTCTTGTGAAGGATTGTGCCGCTCTCAAGCCCTGATTTTAAAGGGAATGAGAAAAAAAAACGCTTCCATTGATTGCCAAAACAGGTTGGCTGTCTGCGAAAATACCAACATTTGGTGTAGCTTGCCCCTGCGAACAGTTAGACCGTGCTTTGCGCCAAACTTGAGCTGGGCACAAATTCACAAAATATGTAGCCCAAACCGTTCCTTTTAAGCACGATGTATTAAAAAGGAAGTTTTAGTTTTTTTCTGTATTTGAGGAGTTTCGTCATGTGCTGGCTACAACTTTATTAAAACAGTCCCCCGAAACCTGTTGTCAGGTAAACACACACCCAAAGCAGTATATTCTTCTGTTTTTAGTGGAAAAGCGCCCAGTGTAAATGCATGCGTAGTCCCACTCTTAAGATTCCACCCAGACAGGAAAGAGTGAGTGAAACTGTTTCTCCACCCCAACCTAACAGCAGCTGAGGATGAAGAGGAAGCTAACCCCCACCACTCAGCTAGTTAGCTGCCAGCTGCTTGTGTGTGCTCCTGCGGCGCTGCGTATGTCTCCCATGATCCAACATGCTGGCACCAACAGTGTAGAACCAGGCCCAACACCTGCCTCATGTCAACAACCACCATCCAGACATACATACACACACATAGGAACAAAACGCGATCATCACCCTAAAGATCAGAGTCAAGGAGTGTCAATCCATAAAATGGAAAAACTTTCTCTTTTTTTTAAATTTAACAGAAATGCATCTTTTTAAGGTACCAAACCAGTTCAGGCCATGTTTACATCAGTATTTCAAGGAAATACAATTTTTTTTGGTTCTGCGATTGACCGATGACCTTTGAGAATGCTTTTCATCTATAGCATTGTTTATTGTGTCATGAGTGTTGTATTTGATTAATGTATGATTTATATAAGTCATCTAATTTGATAAAAATTGATAGTGTACCATAACTATTAAATTAATTATTATTAATTATTTAATTAATTTAAAAGTTTATTTTTTTATTATTTAATTACATATATTATTATTATTATTTTATTATTTTTATTTCATTATTATTTATTGATAAGTACTCTAATTAATTTGATTAATATTTTAATAGCGTCCCATAACTATTAACTTAAAATGATTTGTATTTTCATCAATTCACGGTCTTAAGCAGCCAACAGCCATTCATTTATTAAATAAAAACAAAATCATTCTTGGTGCTGCTGAGATTTGAAGCCTCTTTTTAAAAATTAAAGATTTCCTTTTGCCACAAAACAGACGTGTGAAAACCAGCACACATTTTTCTTTTTTACTCTGTGATGTATTGTTTGGACAGTTCATATTAGCTTTAGCAGAAGTTAAATATTCAGTAGAGCACAGAGGTGATTAGTCTACCTCTGTTTAAATGTACTGGAGTAGTGAGTAGGTTAATAGTCCTGCCAGACTTCAAGTAAAGATCATTTATTTCCCTGCCCTGCACGTAAAGCCTCTATCTGCAGTTTACACTGAATTAGCTCATTCCTTACATTAGTCATTTTTAAAAATGGATTCAGCCTGTCTTCATATATGTTTTAACACAATGTGCATTAGTATTTCTATATTTGAGGGCATTAGTTCACATGTCACGTTGCTGTGCACAGCATACTTTGACCCTTCAAAAATGCCGTAGGCCCCATAATGTGTTCTGACATGCGTTCATTGTATGCATACATGCGTATTGCAGATAGGCAATTGTTTTCAGTCTCCAGAGTTCTCATTAAAGTTATACTAGAAGATAAGTATAATGTAACACTCTGGGCTGCTCAATTTGTGTTGTTTGTATAAAGGTCTAAAATGACTGTAACGTCTATGCTTAATTCCATTAACCCATCACTGGTGTTTCACATTATGGTAGCATATGTTCAATTTTACAGTAAAAAAAACTAAAACAAATAAATAGCCACTCTTAAAAATATTGGTAGATGTAGTACAGTTTTTTGACTGCTCAGTACTTTTTTTTTTAGGACTGATACACCCCTAAAAACCATCATATGAAGTGCTCATTCGTTATCAAACGTAGTCTAGGCAGTAGTTGACCATTCACTCACAATCAGCTGTGACAGGCTTAAGATCACCTATGACTCGAAAATAGGTAGAAATGCATGGTTGGATGGGCAACTTTTACTCATGTATCATGTTGATATCAAAATTGGCCTAGGGTGAACTTTTGATAAATATAGAGCAACCGAATGTACTGTAGAAAATTGAAGAGGAGAAATATGTATAAAGATAGAAACTGAGTGGATGGGGGGAAACATAAGAAGCAGCAGCAGCTTTAAGGTATTCACAAACTATTAGGAGTGCGATATCATGTACAAAACAAATCCTATTTGCAATACTAATTATAATGATGCTGCCCTTGTGTTTTGTTCCGCCATGAGAGTGTGACATGTAACACAACAGTGTGGGTTCAGTATGATGTAGAACATTCACTCTCCCTGCTGCTACACAAATGTTTGGCATTATGTCTAACCCTACTGCTGGATTAACGGCCAAACAACAGAGCTGCCCCCTTTTTCTGTCTTTGTGCTGATACAGATTGGTGAGGCGTAACAATGGCGTGCAACGTTTAGCCTGGAAAGGACCATAGAAAAGAGGCTGTTCAGGATAGAGGAGGGCGAAACATGATTGTAGTCCAAGCAAAGCAATGAGTGTGAGGGATTTGGCTTTGATCGGTCAATTCCTCAGAGGTTCTTATCAGCAGCATATTCTGTTAATTCTTCAGACAATATTCTTCATGTTTTCAGCAATTACTTCTCATATCAAAATAAGAATTGTTTTGATTGTATAGGGTATCACTTCTGGGTTGTTTCAGGAGGCTAAGGCCAATGCGTAGACAATCAATTGTTTTGAATGATCTGCCTGTCACAATCTCCACTGAATATGTCAGTGCCTTGCATTGATGGGTGACTGGTGCAGGGGCGCATGAAGTCAAATGGATATGGCTTCAGTTACCTGAGACAATAACAAGGATAAGCAGTACATAAAAATGGATGGATGGATGTACTTTATAGAAGGGCTATTAAAGAATTGCATTTTAATTTTTTTCGCTATTTAGGTCCAAGTATGATTGAGCTTAAGTGCAAGAACACCACTGATGTTGAATCAAATACAATAAAAAAAAGAAAAGGGAATCAAATATCATATTCTTCATACATCATACAGAGGGTAAAAAATAACCACATTGAATAAAATAGAAAAATGAAACACAATCTCAAATGGCAAAGCAGGCATATTGTGATATGTGTTGCCAATACCATTTTATTAACGTTCTTAACTCATTCAATGCCAGCAATAACTCAAGAAATCCATTCAAGTCGAAACATCCAGTTCCAAGGTCGAGTTATATCGTTTAATCTACTTTTTTTTTCCTTTGGGAGGGGTTAATATGGATTTGCTGGCCCTTTAAATTGTGAGCACTTTGAGTAGTGGTAATGAGCCAAACCGCCAGCACAGGTTAATGGTACACCATTTTAAGCGACACATGACATTCAACAGACTTTTCGTCGAACAGTCTGAAACATTAATTTAAAGGGACAGCAACATGATTTTTTTTTTAAAAAAATTCGCTTTTAGCCATGTTAAAATGCCAATTCCTCACCAAAAACATCACCAAAGTGATGTTTTCCTCCATTCGCCCCTCTATGAGAAATTCTAGGTCATTCTGCTCTCCCAGCACCAGCCTGAGAAAACGAGCTGTTGACACTGTTTGACGTCATTAGGAGCGGATCCACCCCTGCACTGCCTCTGCGGACTAAAGCACGCCCACTTTCTCTGAGACCTCCATGGGACAAAAGTAGCTTTTATCAGTAAACATTCTGTCCAAATGAATTCAAAGCAAATAATTATCCTTCACATTTGCAATGCCAAAGTGCAATGACAATTGGCCATCTTAAAATACGTTCTGGTTGATATTTGTCCGAACTGCAAGTAAAACGTTTGCGCTGCTAAACCTAACGGAACAAATGGCGTAGTGGTTAGCACGCTCGCCCTGTAAGCATCAGGTCGCCGGTTCGTGACGGTTTTTCTCTCTCCTTTCCTCTCTCTTCCCTCTCCTCCCCTCCCCCTTCACGATTTCTTTCAGAAAGAAGCCGTTTTGTTTCAAATGTTTATTGAAGAATTGATGCCTTGCGTTGCGTGGCCATTCAGAGTTTTAAAAAAATTAATGAAATAAATTAATGATGTCCTATTATAATCAATTTAGCTTTTTTTTTTTTTTTTTTTTTCAAGGTATAGCCAATTTATTTATTTATTATTTCTAGGGCACCACATTGACTTATTCATAGAAGAAAGCCACTGTTCAGATGTTAGAAGTGTCACAAAAGAAAAACATATTAGCTTTTAAGTTTTAAATTTCTCCAGATTTTGGACAAAGTAACTAGATTTCTTAAAACTTTTCTGTTTTGCTGCTGATTACTAGAGAACGAATAACGTTGAAACGAACTTTTTCTGGGGAACGAAGAGCGTGCTCTTTCATTTGGTCGAGTCCATGTAAAAATAAAGTAAAGCCGAGAAAGGAGGATGAATCCGATTCAGATGCTTACCGTCTGGACCGTTTATATTCTACTTCCCCTATCTTCCCATGTTCAGACTTTCGTTTTTTTGTTGTATGACCACCAAGCAAAAGCAAAACACACACAGAGCTATTTCGTCAGTGCTTGTTGAACAGCGTACATATTCAACTGTGGTTGAATTCCAAATAGTTTGACCCGCACACGTATTTGATTTCAGAGGTTTCAATCCTCGTCATACAATCATCACGCACACTCGTTTTACACAGCAACATTTCACCTTAAAAGCTTCCCCCTCATCCAGTTGAGATTTCTTTACAAATCACCCAAATCAGATGTGGAGGAAGTATCATATCCCTATTTATTGTGTACAATGTCAAATTGTCCACCCTCTATATAATTTTTTTTTTTGAAAATATAGTTGCAGCTATGTTTTGGATGTAAAGCTGGAAGCTTTGGATGTTTTTGTTTTTTTCTTTTTGTCTCCAGGCTATCGTTTGGTTCAACATGGATTTAGCAGTGGGCATTGTTAACCTTCATGGTTATTCTCTTTGGTTTTGCCAGGCCCTGGAGACTGACTATTTTTAAAATGTGTCAGTGTGGGGTATCTATTGTTTAGTTAACAACCTATTGATTTATGTTGGCCTCAGACACATGGCTACTGGAAGGGGGAGAAACATGTTATTGTTCTAAAATACACTATTGGAGTGTTGTTTTGTTTTTTAAATGAATAGCCAACTTGGTATTATTGATTAAAAAAAATTAAAGCACTGGCACTTAAGTTAATCTTCCTTCTTTGGGCCAGAGAAAATGTCCATAAAAAGTTCAATACATTCAGATGGACTGGTCAATGCATAGGTCAGTGGTCCAAAATATATCAGAAGAAGAAGATGAAATATTGCAAGCAAACAAGCAAATAAGTTGCCTTTCAATTACCATTAAGTTGCCTTTAGGTCAATGATTACTAATCAGGGTGCCGTGGCACATTAGTGTGCTGTAATAGATCATTAGGGGGGTGCCGTGGAAATATGTCTATTATCCACTTTCACTTAATTTGTCTGAAAATTAGTATTCTTTAATTACAAATATATTTGTGTTCATCCATCTGTGCTGTGAAGTATATAGTGACAGGAAGAACAAAAATTGGCTTTTTTTATTAGATGACAAAAGGTACAATAATCTTGCTTTATTAATGGTAAACAACAGAAGTTTTAGCTTCATTCCTGAAAATATCAGCTTTCAATATGAGCTTAAACTTTATACTAAGCAAATTGAGACGAGGTCATACTTTTTTAGTATTCATACTTTTTGTTACTTTTTTGGTGGTGTCACGAGTTGTTTCTCATGTAAAATGGCTGCCTTGTTCAATAGTTGGCGCTTGTTCCGTGTTCCATACAAATTTAGCACAACTTGTGCCCCACATTTGTCACACACACTTTCTGAGATCATCGTCTACAAACTCCCATGATTTCTTACCTCTGGTTATTTGAATGGGAGCGAGCATCTGCAGATGAGACAAATGAGTGTTTAATTAGTCAATAAATGATGTGAGTCTTTGGGGGCTGAAGTCAATCAAACAGCAGCCAGGGGAAACAATAGCATAGTCAACCCCCCCGTCAAAGGAAATACCGAACATTAGTCTGGTATAAATAGCAAAGTCTGACTTTGTAGCACCAGACAGAGGACAGGAACCACCCCCACCCTAACACACCCAACCTCCACTGGGTCACCCGGATCACAAGGTCTCACAATTCTGCTGCCACTCCCAACTCTCTTCACCACTCATTTTAGTTTGATCTATTTTTGTACTGATTTCTCTTGCCCTCGCTGTTTTTGTGGCCATCTCTCTTAGTTTACTCCTGCATGCATTCTCTATCTGCCCCCTCTTCCTTTCTGGCAGTCATGAATAACTGAGAAGCCTAGTAACACATCTTGCTTTATTAATGGTGCCTCTACTAGAGTTGAAGTGGCAAGTGGTCCCACTGGATGTATTAAGTTTAGAAGGGGGGAATGCATGCTTGCACTTTGGGGGAAAAAAGCTTTAATAGCCTTTGGTCAAGCAGCACCACTCATTTGACTCATGATTCAATTTATAGAATTATTTATTGTGATGAAGTGCTCATATTGATGTGAAGATGCAGTCTGTTCATGTTGGACCTGACAACTTTTTTTCTTTTTTTTTAATGTTGAAGAATGGAGGGTCAAAAAGCAAATTTACATTGAAGATGTGCCTCAAATGGCCACAATTAATTTGAATTTGATTTATTTAAAAGGGGACAGCGCAATTTAATAAAACACAGAAATTCACGAGTTAAAAAAGCCAGAATTAGACAGAAGGCTATTTTCCATCTATAGTCCAATAGGTAATAGGTTTAAAACAGCAGAGAGTGAAGGGTACTTAGTTAATAGATTAATAGTAACTTAGCTAATAGGTTGTCAAAATGAATCAATTATTGACAATTTATCATTCACCAAATTAATCGGCAACTATTTTGATAATGGATTAATTAGCCACTATTTAACTTAAAATAGTAAAAATCGCCTGATTTCAGCATCAACAGTAAATATCCGATTTCTGTAGTTCATGAAAGAAAACTGATTATCCTTTGTGTGTGTTGGGTTAACATTTGTGCATAAATTCCTGCTAATTTATTGTGAGAACATGTTGGAAGTCGTTAATTGAAGTAGCCACATGGTTAATGAAAAAAAAAAAAGTAGTGTCTACACTTCTATTGCGTCTGTCCGCCAAAGTGAGTCTGAGTGTGCAAAATTGGGTTATGGATCATTCTGAGAGAATTGCAGCAAGGTTCTCTTCCGTACTGTTTTTGTGTCAAGCGTACAGTATATCTGCATTCAGCCCAAAACACTGTGATTTAATGTTTGGTCTTTATTTGATACATTTTGCATTAATTTGGCACTTTTACTCTCAAGGCACAGAATCGATATGTATGTATGTGTATATATATAATACATTTTGTCATTGTGTTGATAATATGTCTGACACCTCATTGAGGAGCTGTCCTGCTCATTTTAACACACAATTCTACGCCGTTACTGTCATTTTAACCCAGGAATATATCATCAATCTTAATACAGAAGGTGATTGTTTTCTTGAAAGTCTTTTCCAGTTTAATATACTGTTTGTATGTATGCATGGGCAGTTTAGGAATTGCAATTACTCACTAAAAAGATTCTGTTTTGGGAAGCTCGGGATGCCGTTTATGTGGCACAGATTGCTTTTTCACCCAGGTCTGGGGTATATTTGCATATTTATAGGAAATTTCAGTAAAAGGTAAGACTTTCAGGAGACGTCATGCTCTTTCTCACGCACGCAGTCATAATCGTGTTGAAAAATCAAATCTGATTAAGTGCCAGCTGTAAACACAAGCAAGTTTGCTCTCTGCAAGGAGGGGTAACCTTCTGCTACTATCGCTTCTTGAATTCATCACTTTGTGCTACATGATCACTACCATCAATCATCTCAGTCATTTTATACCAAAATAACATGTCAAGGAATACATTAGTACAGGTTGACAATGACTTGCGCCAATTTCGATCAACTGCAAATTGTACCTTTTTATTAACCGCTCTTGCATATGCCAGGATTTTTAAAAAGTTTATACAGTTTCAGCATTGTTTACTCAGAGATTAAGGAAAGGGTCTAACAAATCTTCCAATATTAAACATCCCATGCCACATCATTTTTAATTTTTTTTTTTAAATAATTTCTCCTCATGTACTTTTGGTTCGCTAAATAATTTGTGTTGGAAATGCCCAGGATGACCTTTTCAAACTATTGTAGTTAGTCCAAATCATTTCACAATACACATTTATAATGGAAGCATCACTAAGCGAAGCAGGAGTGTGGTCACACTATTGTGGTATTTCCTGTTAAATCCTCTACAGCTCAAAGAGATGAGAAGGATTCCGACTTGTTAATTTCTTATGCACTGGCTGGAAAATCTTAAAAGGTACAAGTCGAAAGGCCACTGTCTCAATCTTGCTTGATCCCAACGCCCCCCCCCCCCCACACACACACACACACACAATATATAACAATTTTGAACCAATGAATTGACGTTGCCTTCCTAGCATATGCAAGGTTCAAGATGTCATTCATTGAGACTGTTGACAGGTGCCAAATCAACAGAAACAACCATCAAACTACAATCACGAACAAAACAAACATGTCTTCCATTCGAGGCGAGCACAAAGTGGATTATACTCTGCACACAGCAAAAGTTGTTTTGTTTAAAAAAAAAAAGTGACATAATCCAAGCTAATGCAATGCTGTTTTTTATTATTATTATTATTATTTTTTACAGAATTGGGGCATGGTGGCAGGACTGGAAAATCCAATTTAAATATATGTAGGCAGAAAAATATAGCCCTGTAGGCACACAAAATGCAAGAACCATGTACCCTACTATCCTGCCCTGCATAAAATTTCTTGTGTACAAAATTCAGAGGCGGCCAACTCCACCTAATTTGTTTGCCACCTCTAACCTAAGCCACTGATATCGATTTAGCTCGGCATCAATGCATTTTAACTGCAGTTGCAGTGTTGCGCCATTATGGAGGCATTATATCAACAGCAGTTCACCGGAAATACCTGAAGCAACAACCAAAGAAGCTTTCTCTTTTTTTATTTTTTTATTTTTTTATTTAATGTACCGAAGAAGAAACCTGATACCTTAAAGTAACACTGGTATTAGCACTGACACGGATACATGGTATCGGTAGTCACCCATCATAGTCAGGATGATACCACCTCTCCCTCATTTTGAGCCAGGAAAACCCATGAAATGTGTCTGTATACCTCTACATGTCCTTTGGCTTAGCTGTGAGTATGCTTAATTGAAAAAATAGGAGATGTCAGACAAAGGGTAGCTACCATGTTTAACTATTTTAACCACTACTAAGCAGTAGATATTTGTTTTGACTACAGTACACAGACATATTAATTGTTACATTCATTGCCACTTCTCAACCAGTCACAACTAACAACCAATTAAACTTTCATTATGTCAGAACAACAATGCTCCATATTTTGAATAACCTCACATTCAGCATAATCATTTTGGGTCAAAGGTCTTTCAAAGGTCTTTCAACCCTCCAACTGGGGTCTACTAATTGTTCAGTTTTGTATTTTTGATTATATCTTGCTTACATACACAACAATAGTTCTATTGGCATACTTTTCTTACTATAAGGCACACTAGATCATAATGCACAATATCAGTGAATGGGTCTATTTTCATTCATAAGGTACACTAGATTATAAGGCAAAATAAAACAGCTAAATAAGGCAAACATAATTCAATAAATTCACAATAACTGCCAATATTGAACACACGTGGTAACACATAAAATACAAAACAATACACTCATCTGTTCAGTTGATTCCTCTTCCACAAATCTATCAAATTCATCATCTTCGTCTGAGTTTAACAGTTGGGCAATTTCAGCATCAATCATGCCTGGATCCCTCTCATCATTATCCGAGTCAGTCCCGTTGCTGTTACTTTGCTGTTCAGTGATGATTCATTTCATGCCACCACTATTGCCTTGAGTCGAATGGTGACTGTAGAGATTGCTGTTCTCTGTTCAAAAACATACTGTTGTTCAATTTTGTCCTTTAACTAAGAAACTATTCTAATTGTATGTTTATTTGATAGCTTTAGCACTGTTAAGATTGTATCTTTGCTAATATGTTGTCATTTGTAGACAGATGTAAATTAGTTGAACTGCAATAGTAGGGCTACATTTCTCATGATCCGTAGACACGGGAGGAAGAAGTAGGTCTTGTTCCGGTATGATGAAAACGTACACCTGCTAGAGAACGTGAACGTATTGGGAAGGAATTGGAATTCAAGATGATGAACTGAAAAGCCGACATCCTGTCTTCACCCGAACAAGTGTGGATTTTGACAGGTTTTTGAGCGCCATGTACCACGTAAAATCGGTTTGAGGTCAGTAAGCACAACCAGAATGAATACATAAGGCATAGCTGATTATAGAGCACACTGTTAATTTTTGAGAAGGCATTGATTTCGATAGTTCCCACCTGGGTTATATTTTGGCCTTCTTTTACACTGTGCATATTGTTAATTTGTGGGTCAGAGCTACAGCATATGACCACTCAGCGACTTGTCCCATTTTGGACCACAGAATGGAAACAGCATCTCTGCCTGCTCTACAGTCTTTTTCAGTACACCACTGATGTAGGCTAGTGACCTTCAAGAGTAAAAACTTTAGTTTTAAAGAATTTGAATTGTTATACATTGACAAAACCTCTTACTGGCAGGTTTGAACTTTGTGACTTGATATTACACTGCCTCAAATACATGAAAGTTACTTTTCATGTGCAGATGTGAGAGCCAATTTTAAACCGTTCTGCCGAGCTGAAGTGAATGGGGAATGGAAACACAATTTTGGCTGTGTGACTGTTTACATTTTCAGAGCAGGCATCGAAAGTTAGATGAAACAAACCTTTTCTATGGCTGAGACAGAGCTAGAATAAAAGGGAGGAATGTCAAGTGGAGGCTAGGAGAAGGGAGAAATAGAGGAAAATGTGAAACATTTGGAGGGGGCGGCATATGCTAATACATTTGTTCCCTTTTATCCTGTGAAACAACTGAGAGCATGCATATTGCTTGTGTCAAAGACTGCAAAGGAATACAACTTGTTTTAAAAATTGTATGTATGTATGTGCAGTCCTGCTCACTGTTATTGGCACCCCTTCGTTTTTTTGCTTAAACACTACAATATCTTCCTGAAATAAATGCAAATATACCGAATTTATATCATCAGGACCTTTTAATTGGATTTCCAAAGTAATTCAACAAAGGAAATTGTTTTTCAACTTACATCATGTAATTGAAAACACTGCATGTGCAGCAATAATGGCACCCCTATTTGATATTTGGTTGGACACCCTTTGGCAGTGATGACAGCTTCCAAACGTTTCTTCTAGCCATCCCTAAGCTTCTTGCTGGTATTTTCACCTCACTCTTCCTCTGCAAATTGTTTAAGTTCTTGAATGTTGGCAGGTTTCTTTTCGCAATGGCACATTTCAGCTCATATCAAAGATTGAGATCAGGAGTCATTGCTGGCCATTTTAAAACTGTATTTTTTTTTCCTTTTTAACCATTCCTTTGTGCTTTTGGATGTCTGCTTTGTGTCTTTGTCTTGCTGGAGGACCCATGACCTTTGACTCAATCCAAGTTGTCTAACACTTGGTAGGACATGTCCCTCTAGATGTCTTGATAATGCTCTGATTTCATGATTCCTGTGATATGACTAAGGCCTCCAGTGCCAGATGTAGCAAAGCAGCCCCACAGAATTATGGATCCTCCACCATACTTAAATGTATGGAGGGTGTTCTTTTCCGTGGAAGCTTCATTGAGCTGTCTGTAAAGAAACTGTTAGCGTGCATTAAGAAACTGTTAGCGTGCATTGCCGAAAAGCTCTATTTTTGTTTCATCCGTCCGCAAAACATTTTCCCAAAATAATTGTGGTTTATCCAGGTACTCCTTGGCAAAGGTTAGCCATTCTTTTTGATATCTGTCTCATGAATGGTCTTCACCCATGAAGCCCTGTTTTTGGTTCAGTGTGTGGCATATGGTACTTCTTGAAACCATGATCCCAGACTGTTCCAGATTGGCTTTCAGGTCTTTGAATGTTTAACGTGGTGTTTTTTCCACCATTCGCACCAACCGTCAAAGACTTCTGTCATCCCTCCCCCCCCACCCTCCCGCGTCAATGGACATTCTTGACAGTTCCATGCTCGTCAAACTTGGCTACCAAAATCTTTGGAGATGGCTCTATACCCTTTGGAGGTCTTGTGTTTGCGAATTATCGCACTTCTGATGTCCTCAGACAGCTCCTTTGTTTTCATGGTTTTGACAAAGACAAAGGGGATAAAAGGTGGCTTTTTAAAACATCAAAGTCATCATTCATTGGTTAATTCGTGTCAAATGGGCACAGACAATTCAAAGGTGAGTCACAATTATGTTTCCATACTGCTTTACAGTATGTATGTAGCCTATGTGTGTACTGTATTTATGTAATTTTGTGTTTTTTGGTCAGCACGTTTTTTTGTTGTTGTTATATTTCCTCAGTAGATTAGAGCATCAAATAACTAATGAAGTAAAATGACTGGTCCTGACACTGAAACTCAATACCGCAAAAGAACTGGAAACAAAATGTCCAAAATTCATTCCTACAACGCTTCTGAATTGCACCAGATCCACTTAAACAATGTGCTGCTTCTTAAAGGTTTAAAAGCTCAGCTGAGTGCTTTAGGGGAAATGCCATGTTTCGGGTTTTAGAGTTATGTTTGCCAACACTGTCAATAATGAAAGTATTCATACAGCAGTGCTATGTTCATATAATGATGACTTGTGTCCTTGGAAGAGATGTGAATGATGTCTCTGAATTGCACAAACAGGCCAGTTAGTCCACGGAACGTGATGCGTTGGCCTCTAGCTTGGTATGTGGTTACCTCATAAACTAATGAATGAATGCTCCTTGTTTGAGTGAGTGAGATGCAGAAGGGGAAAATAGTGATTTTCTTGTGCCAGACTCGGTGTTGAAAGGAAAATCTGACACTTTATTTTTTCCCTTTCTTTTTAATTAGCTAAATGTAATTAAACGACACGTGTTTTTGGGGGGTAGATAGTTGACTCATTGTCTTTTCAGTTTCAAGGTTTTTATGACCAATTATAAGTATTTCAGTTTTGTACTAGGTGTATTTTTAATAGTTGTGGTTTTCAAACGCCTAGTCTTGAGTGTCCACTATATAAAGTGATAATTTGGGCTGGAGGAAGCATATTAGAAGAAGAAAGAATGGAACCATGTGGAACCCTGCTGCTTAGATTCAATACAACAGATCAGCATGACAAAAGTCATATGGATTACACTGCTTGTATACTTTGATCTACAGGCAAAACTTATAAATGTCAATATCTTTCCTAAAGCTGTCCTAATTACCTGTTAGTACACAAATATGTGTAAAAGAATTCACTGCTATGGGTGTAACTTTACTCTTCAGTCTGGATGAGTGTTTTTCCATGATGAAATTACAAATATATTCTTTACAGTGCCACAGGGGTAAGCGTGGCAGTGTACTGTATCAAGTTTATTTTCCATGGCTACTGCTGCTCCTTTTGACTGTTTTGTCACTCTTCAGGGCTTTAAAACAATGTGATTCTCCGCTTCTTTTCCTGTTCCATAAAGTGGAAATTAAAGCGAGGATAGAATTAGCCTCAAGATGCACTTGAGGAAGGGAGAATACTGGGAATGTGGTAAAAATTGTTGTTGTTGTTGTTTGGGAGGGATGTCTTGGGAATGACATAGGATATGGAAAACCATAAATGTGACAGATTGATGGCACCTGATAAGTATTTTCCTCAATAACTGATGCGGCGTTACCTCATTTTAACTGTCATGAAATTGAATACATGTTCCATGAGTGGCAGCTCGTCAATAGAGAGCACGAGGGCGCCACACTCCTGCCCAAATGAGTCACCTTGAAAGGGACACAAATGAAATAAAATAATTAAAATACTTCAAAATACTTACAGGGTCCGACATTAGACACATTTGAGCCCAGTTGTGGTGGTCCCTCCTGCACATTGTGCAAAAAGACTACTAACAACAAAAATATAATAGAATGGGTTAAATATATAGAGTACATGTAGATTGTAGATTATACATTTTTTATTGTCCGCCCACCCAAATCCACCAATCATTTTGGGTTGAATTGCTAATACATCATGTGTGTGATGTATTTAAACTAACTTCTCAAGAAAATAGTGTCGGCTACTTTGGATTTGCTGAGACAAATTCTCAGGGAATAATGTTTTGGGAAGTACAGTTTTATTGTAAAGGCAGGGGTGATTATTGTATTTTCTCCATATTCCATATAGCCTAGCCTACGTTTTATTGTTCGCCATGGTAATTTCTCAAAACATGTCTTGTGAAATATATTGTTAATGTTACTATTTGTATCTTTTCTCACAGAGCCAGATATTTCACTAAGATTTGGAGTTTATTATTATTTTTATTTTTTTTTATTGTTATGTTTGATGTGTTGTGTAGTTTTTTCCCCCAGAAGGGTGGGCATGCATTAAAAACACCGGAGTATTTTTTTTTGTGTTATTGCCAAGTTTTTAACAATAATCTGCCATAAAGATATTTTCATGCTGGTGCTGTGCAGATACTGTAGTATATTCTGTTATTTCCTAGAAATGACTCGTTAACTAGAATTGCAGACTAGGGGCAACAATAAGTATGCTGATAAATGTCCATGGGTGTGCGCGTGTGTGCGTTCACCACTTTGTCTGTGCAGCTCTGCCCCTAAGTAGCTCCCCTCACTGTCTGCATTGTTTCCCTAGAGTGACATGGCAGAGGCTTAATGGGCCTGCTGATGGTGTGTTAAAGTGTGGTGTTAATTATAACACTATGCTCTGTTAAGCACAGTCACATTAACTTTGCACTGCTTGAGCTCTAGATGGCCAGACTGCTGACTCATTTTCTGGACTGCATTATTAAAAAAAATAAAAAAATCTGTTATCAATTTAATGGGCTAAATCAGCTGATTCTGTCTTGTTTCTGTGTACGTAAAAGTTTGATGTCAGAACATTTTATATACTTTATCATTAATAGGCAAACTCTGGAGAAGAAAGCCATTTACTCTAAAATGTAAATTGTTTTTGTCAGTTTTTTCTGGTTTTACCTGATTGTATAAATCTTGTTGTCACAAAGTTTTCCTTCTCATCCTTGTGTTTTGTTTTCTGTTCATTTGACCCTGAATATGAGCAGAATATTGGCAATCTCCACACTGGTACTTAAAAGTTACAGCTATTGTTGCTCCTTCTTGTTCGCTCAGTGGCTCCCCATCACTGAACTCGCAGTTTTTCCTAACACAGTTGTATTCTGTGCTAACGACCACATAAAACATCAGATGAATAAAAAGATAGAATAGCGAATGAGGGCATATGGCTGTAGAAGCTGTGCACATGCTGCAGTAGCAGTTTTGCAAAGGAGATAAATGTGTTTACTTGTTGTCTACCAACCACTCCGGAGAAAGCGTTACACCTCATCACAGCAATTAGCATTCACAAGGTGATAGATGCCTGATTGCATGTTTCTGCACTGACTGATCTTTTTTAATCTGTTGTCATAAACATTTGGTTTAATATTTTTCTTTCTTCAACACAGGTAAAAGGCCAGCTTCTGTGGGATTTGATGTTGCCTTTAGATAGGTTCGACTGAAGATGGAAACACTGGAATCCGAGCTGACCTGCCCAATCTGCCTGGAGTTATTTGAAGATCCTCTGCTCTTACCGTGCGCCCACAGCCTGTGCTTCAACTGCGCCCACCGCATCCTGGTGTCACACTGCTCATCCAGCAAGCCGCTTGAGTCTGTTTCGGCCTTTCAGTGCCCCACCTGTCGTTACGTCATCACGCTGAATCACCGCGGGCTGGAGGGCCTCAAGCGCAATGTGACGCTGCAGAACATTATAGACCGCTTTCAAAAGGCTTCCCTTAGCGGCCCTAATTCGCCTACTGAGAGCCGGCGCCTGCAGCGGCCCTACACCGCCAACATTAGCGGCACAATAGCCGGAACAATTGGTGGCGGCGGTGGTGGTGGAGGTGGCACAAGTGGAAGCAGCGCCCGGAGCAGCCCGGCCACTTCCAGCCACCCCCACCCCCACCCCCACCCCCACCCGCACACCAATCACACCAATCACATTAACCACACAAATGCCAACCACAGCCCGGCTTTTGTGGCTAAAATGGATCTGCGCATCTGCTGCCAGTTCTGCGAGCAGGATCCGCCTCGCGAGGCCATCAAGACTTGCGTCACGTGCGAGGTGTCGTACTGTGACCGCTGTCTGCGAGCGACGCATCCCAACAAGAAACCATTCACGAGTCACCGGCTGGTGGATCCTGTGCCGGACACGCACCTCCGTGGCCTGACCTGCATGGAGCACGAGAACGAGAAGGTCAACATGTACTGCCTGGTGGATGATCAGCTCATTTGTGCCCTCTGCAAACTGGTCGGGCGGCACCGGGAGCACCAGGTGTCCTCCCTCACCGAACGTTTCGACAAACTCAAAGTAAGTCCTTCATATTCTTTTCACTTGACATTTTGAGCGATTTGCTCATATTATTTATTTGTTGTATTTTAATTGTGAGTTAGTACAACTGTGTTTTTTTTTTAGAGTGGGAGCTAATGCTCTGAGAAAAAATATTGCAAATTTGCCACTTTATATAGTCGCAAATTTGCGAGAAAAAAAACCTCCGAAATTTGCGGCTTCATAAAGTGGCAAATTTGCCACTTTATAAAGAGGCAGATTTGCGACCATATAGTCTGGACGAAGTGTTGGCTTTTGTCCACCAGTAGCTAACGTAAGGATTCGTTGGTGGTTAATGGAAAACTCTTTAGGAATTGAAAAGGCGGGATGGAGACGGATTTATTCTTCATTTAAACTTTATTTGTCATACACGGCAGCTAGAGCAACAACACTTCCTGGCCCCCTATCAGCTGACTAACACTAACCAATTATAAGATGGCATACTTGAGGTAGGAAGTAAATGACGGAGAACTGAAGATTTGACACATGAAGTTAGTTACTTGTACAAAAAAAAAAAAAAAGTATGAATGTGTAAATAATAATTCTGGAAACGTGAATGTAGAAGTAAATATCCATTTTGACAAATTAACTTAAATGCTTGATCGTCAGGGTGTGGACCTTGGCAAAGCGAGGCGTCTTCGCCGCTGACAATACCCAACGCTTCAAAGTGTATTGTGAATGCTTAACCGAAAAGTATTGGCGGAAACATCCGAGTACTACACTATGAGTTTTTTTTCTCCCTGCCACTTTATAAACTCACAAATTTACGAGTATTTTTTCTCTCGCAAATTTGCCACTTTATAAAGTCACACATTTTTCTCTGAATATTTCCCCCCTTCTAATAAAATATATTTATACGTGGCCCTAATACACCATCGCAAGTTAGACCTGACATTGTATAAAATGATTTATTGTTAAACATTGTTATTCCCATTTCCTTATCTCACAACGTTGATGTTTAATCTCAAACACATTTGTCACAATATGTTTGGCTATCCCCAACTATTATAATTTTTATCAGCGCCACATCATCAGATCTCATCAGGACGAAAGACAAACGCGAGCTTTCGGGACAGTATGCCGGTGAGCTGAGAGAGGCGGCGGGCAATAGGGGAAGCCGTCATCATAATAGTTGATGAGCTGGCATTCCATGTGACCGCTGAGCTTTCAGAGTTTCCTTGTAAAGAGAAGGAGTGCTGAGTCAGGGTGAAAAAAACAACAGAGAGGTACAAGCTGGAGCTAGTGCTAGCATAGATGGGTTCTATCAAGTTGAAGCATGCTGAGTGACTTGACATGTTTGACTTTTTAAAATATTTTTTTATAAAAGTAGTACTAGTTTACTAGTTAACACATTTAAAACTATTTTTTCCATTCCGTTTTTAAGGTTTATTTTTAACACAAAAATATAAAAGAAGCATCTGTGTTTTTGAACATGATCAATTGTAAATAGAAGCAACCAAAATGAATGAAATCTATTTAAAATTAAAACAATGATATTTTGATATTTATTTTGAACAACTTTTTTGCATTCTCTACATACAGGGTAGTTTTGTTTTCCATCAACAGTCTTCCGAAATAGCTTACACTTCTGCCAGAATCCTCTGTGTCGGTGAAAAAATATTGTCATTGCTTTTCCGCCACGTATTGGAGCACCGTAACATGTCTGACATATTATTATTCACTGAGTTGCACTGTTTTCTTCATTTTGTTGTCTTTTTCATCATTTTCTTCTTCTATGGTTCACAACTTGTTCTTTCGCTGTTTGATATTGTAGCATGCACTCGAGGGGAGAAGCTAAAAGACAAAATTGCTATACTGTCAAGACGAGACAAACAAGACTAAATTGGGTAGTAATGAAAACTAGAATTTGAAACAGTAATGTCTGCCGTCTGATTTTTTTTCTCTCAGTTTATCAGAAGGCCATGCACCGTTCCATTCTAGCAACTGACTTCTTCAGTATTCCAGATGGGCTACTTTCATGTTTTGGGGGGAAATCTTCATTTAAAAGCACAATGCTTTGTAGGGTAGGCACTATACAATACATCCCCATAATCACTCACTAAGCGGACACTACCATCTGACATGTGCATTGTGTTGTCCACTGACATGAGGAGATAACATAAAAAAAAGCGTAATTTAAACCTAACTATGAATTTCTATGCAGAATATGCAGTTTTCGGTTGATTTAATTCAGTAAGGGAAACATAGCTACTACATTGTAATTTGGCTTGTAGAGAAAAGTTTCGGGATAAGAATTAGTAAGCAGCAGCGAGTGTTTTCTTGAGTGTGCGACGACAAATCATCTCGAGGGAAACACCACTGAACGGTTGTTCTCAGCTGCAACATAAGTTTGGTTTTAGAAGAAATGTAATCTCCAAATTCTCTATTATTTATGATTTGCGCTCTCATAATTGTCTGGCTAACTTTAGCATGAACATATCTGCAATATTCAACATGCTCAACATTATCACCTTAACCCACAAAAAAAAACGTGTTTATTTTTGCTAACACATGCTCCTGCCTCATTCTTTTTACACTGGGAACATTTACAGGAAGAAGTGGCTGGCACTCCTAATGCTTTCTCCTCCGCTTCATAGCTTCTTTCTTGTGGTTCTTTGGAAAGCTCCCCGCAGCCAAGACTTTGAACTCTCGCTACTTAAAAAATCCTCCATCTTGTCCACATCTGGGACAGAGGCAGCCCAAGTCCTAGCTCTCCTTCAGCTGGCAAGTGCCAGTTGATGTATAATCTGGTTTTCAATCATGGCAAAGCGGGGCAGAGGAGGTCTTATTAGGGCATCCCTAATCATAGAAGATGTAGGTCAAGTGGGGCTTTATATATTCAGCTTTTTTTTCTGCCCCATTTTAGGGGGGGGGGGGGGAGTTTTATTTGAAGTTAAAAGTACCTTTTATGTAATTTCAATTTTTGATATTCATCTCAGTAAAAAGGTTTTGCAACCAAGTGCATATTAGCTATTGCTGTTCTTAACGTTGGGAAATACAATCTCTAAGTTCTATCACAAATAAGATGGCTTTTAGGTAACAAAATGTGTATTTTTTTCCTTCACTGAAGATATAAAATTTGGAATATGTGGCTGTTAAATAAGTAGTAATTTTTAATACTGTATTATTGCTAATTTCAGGTTATAGTTACATAATTAAAAACCCTGATAAATGTGTATATATTTTGTTAACTACATCGACATAGTGTAAAAATGTATAAGTAAAAGTTAGTATTTTTTCCACACATACATGCACTGACGTTAAACTCCACCATTAAACAAATGCCTTCTGATAGCCATGGTCAGCGTTGGCCTCACTTCATTTGACGTCTGTATTACCCTGTTCTGTGTGTGCACTGGGAATGATACTTTCATGGATTACTCACACTTGAGGAACAAGGTAAGCCACCCTTGGGTGAGCAAAACTGATATTCCACCATGAGCCAAATCTGTAAAAGGTGGAATTGTGGCTCAGCTGCAACAGAAGGGTGCGTATTCCCCAGGCAGCTGTTGAGCAGAGCTCTTTGCCGAGAAGCAGACATTTGTGCCTTTTAATTGGCAGGCCTTGCTTGGCGCGTGTGCCTTTCTTTGATATGCTTAAGAGTACATCTTAAAGCTACAACCACTTTCAGTTTGGTTGCATTTTGTGTTACGGCGTGAAGGTCTCATCACTAGGGCTGCTTGATTATGAAGAAAATGTTGATCACGATTCATTTGGAAAGTCACGATTAGGACAATCATTTGGCTTTTTGATACAAAAGAAGAAAATGTTTTCAATTAATTTCTTTGAAACACTATAATTACGCAAGTTCCTTTTGGACCAAACAAGATTTATTAAATTTGTTATTTTTTAAATAAAAAAAAAAGGTGAAAATAGATCAATTTAAACAACTCAAAATTAGTATTAATATTTTTTTATTTTTGTAAAAAAAAAAAACTTATGACAAATTAATTGTTTTGAAACACTATAATTACGCAAGTTCCTTTTGGACCAGACAAGATTTATTAAATTAGTTATATTTTTAAATTAAAAAAAAAACGTGAAAATAGATCAATTTAAACAACTCAAAATTAGTATTAATAATCTTTTATTTTTGTAAAAAAAACAAACCATTATGACAAATTAATTGTTTTGGAACATTATAATTACGCGAGTTCCTTTTGGACCACACAATATTCATTAAATTAATTATTTTAAAATAAAAAAATATACATTTAAACAACTCAAAATTTGTATTGATAAACTTTTATTTTTGGTTACGATTATGCCAATTTTGTAATTGAGGAATGTAATTGAAATTGTAATTAAATTCGGATTAATTGCACAGCCCTACGCATCACCCAGTTCATTTTAGGCAATGAAACAATTCAGCAATTTATTCATGATAAAAGCCAAAGAAATAAAATGGCGTCATATTTAAAGGTAATGTCTGGTCCCAAAATTTAACAATGGTCAGATGTAGATAGTGAAACGGCGGCAAGGACTCTAAACAAACAAACAAAACGCTTCTCATGCTCCCCCTGATACAGTGTGTGCTTGCCAACTGCCAACTTCACTACAGTGACAAATTATTATATGTATTAAAAAGTGTGACATAATGACAATCAAAATAATTCTTCTTCTTGAAAATGTCAAGGGAATGAAGCAAAAGGGCATTAGAGGGGATGAAATTTCAGAAATGTGTGAAAAACATCACATCAGATGAAAAGGTGTCACTGTTATGCCCTCAATTTTAGGCAATTGGGGTTTGAAGAGCTTAACGTTTTGTAAACATGCATGCTCTTTTGAAAGGTCTTGACAGGTCTCTGTGTACTTGACGATAGCTCGTTATAAACAAGAGGATTGCAAAAAAATTGTTTATGCAACATTTCTATTGGATTATTTCCCGTTTTGGAAAAAGATGGCCTTCACATATTGACTCCCTTCTTCACTCTCAATTTCCTTCAGTACCTCCAGCCCTCCTTTTTCTTCATCCCACTCAACCCGTCAACCACCATCCAGTATCCTCTGCTTCCCCCACCAATCCAAGCTCCTTAGGCTATGTCTAATTTCTGTGTGATGTGTGCATCTCGTCCGCTCCCACTACGGTTCCACTCCCGCTTTAGCTAAATTGAGCTTGGGCAGGAGTGCACACATTTATGCAAACTGTTGCTGTGTGATCAATGCCTAAAAGGGCTACTAAGAGCAAAGTTTGGCACAGACCATTTTGAACTGAACATTAAAGGCCATCCCTAAATTCAAGTAACCATTTTCTGCTCTACCACATTTTGCTTCATTTCTGTCTGTTTTTACTGTGCTGTTTATTCCTTATTTAGCACTTGGGCAGTGGGTGTCGTTTAAGCATTGCCCACAAACATGCATACACTTGTCTGTTAATGTTAGAGAACGGGAGCCCTCCGAAGTGTGTGTGTGTGTGTGTGTGTGTGTGTGTGTGTGTGTGTGTGTGTGTGTGTGTGTGTGTGTGTGTGTGTAGGAGGCTAAAAGGATGTCTCTCAAATGTGTGTATTTTCAGGTATACGTGGATGTGCATGTACTGTATGTGGAAGTGGATGCTATTAGTTGTGATGTGCTAAGTGATGGGTGGCTGCGAGTGTGCTGCCAGGGGGAATCCACTGCTCTCTGTGGAGAGCTGCGGAAGATGGAGATCACTTAGTCATGCAGACATGAAATCAAAAAAGATGAGTAAAATGTAGGGGTGTAAATCTTTCCAATCAAGACGATTCGATACGCATCTCGATACATGGGGTGCGATCCGATACAAGGACAGTTCGATTTTAAAATGGAACGATTCGGTTCGGTTCGACTCGGTGTAGCGTTATTTGATTACTCAACATTTAGTCAAACGTCAAATTAATTAAGAATTATTTTGTTACCCCATTAGTTGTTTGAATATCTTGTTTGATTTAAAATGATGATCAAAATCTTGTCATTTGTACATTTGCCAACATATGCTTTTATTTTGGAAAACAGTGAGCAACATTTTTGCATACAAATGTTCTGACATGTTACAGACCAAAATAGTAACTATCAGTCTTTTAAAATGCTGTTTTAACATGCATCTGCCTGATAAAATACTACACTACTAAGTTTTAACTACTAATGAATATCTTTTTCAAAGTGCCATCTTACTAAATGTAAACTAATTAGCTTAAAACAGATCTCAGTTCTTTTCTATTATGTTTACTCTTTTGACAGTTCCTGTATATTACCCATACATGCAGTGAATAAGTTGATGTATACTTAATGCTTATCAAGGTTCTTCTTGTGGATAAAATAGCTGAACTTGATCATCACGATGATGTCACCTATCATATTTTATTATCAGTAATGAGAGCTGGCACTTTATTGCTGTGTTCCACTCAACACATGCTTATGTTTTTGCCTGTGTGTGACTTTAAAAAAAAACAACTCACTACGGCGTGATTGTCATGACAGGAATCTAGTTGCACGTCATATCAGGGGCGCTAATGTATTTATCATGTCCTGAAAGCTCTCATTCTCCTCAGTAGTATGGCTTACGTCTTTAACAATAAACCGGGTAATTAAGGTCGTTAATTGAACACCAGCTCCATGCCATCTAATCAAGCGTGTACGTACATCTGCCGCACTCGCGGTTGACAGTCTTTGTACATGGCAACAGTCTTATCCAATATTGTCTTCCATTGTTCATTTAAAATAAACATCTCCTCCATACTTTGGACATGAAACTTGCCGGGGCATGCTTTGAATCTTGTCCACGTCTTCATTCAACTTCCCTCCCTGCCAAACCAAGCGCTGTCTGACGTCACATAACTGTGACAAGTTCCGCGTGACTTATTTTTTTTTCACCCACGCACAAACAAACACGGTATCCAGGGTGAAGTCTCGCGTGACTTGGAAGGAAATGCAGTTTCAACAGCTCGCTTGTGAATAATATTCTCATTCATCCAGGATATTTCATTCCCATGGCATTGAATCGATCGGGATTGTACTGTTTTTGTTGTTTTATAAAGCAGTTTTGAGCATCTGGATCAGCATCATAAAACCGATTTATAACGCCTTGACCAATGCATCAGACGATTCAAGCTATTTTCAGACCGTTTTTTTTTAGTCCTTGTGCCGGCGCACTCGCATCGTTAAACTCAAAACCAGATTTCCGGTTCAAATAGTTTTTTGTTACCCCCTTAGTAAAATGCTTTTTAGAGTACCACTTGAAGACGTGTGACCTCATTCTAGACACGCATGTGCACCCATCTGACATTGCATCATGTATGTGCAGTCATGAAAGTCCATGGTAGGGTGTGGTGGGTCATGGAAAAACAGATTAACAAATCAATCCTAATCCATGCATTGTGTACAATTTATGCAGAAAGGACATGGTGAACTTTTAACAGCTCTGGTGTCAGCAGTGCTATGCAGAAAGAGGAGTATGATACGGCCACTCATCTGCATCTCCTTTGTATATTTCACGGCACTAATCTGATACAGCCATTACAGTTTAGTCATTAGCTACTAATAGCCTATCTTTGCAAGTGAACTACGGAAATAGATCACCTTTACTATATTTTAATGGAAAAGCAGAAAATGTTATTCATTTCCTACGCTCCAGAAATGCTCCCACCCATACCACAGGCTGCCCTTTTTGGTCAGCCTGAACAAGCATCATACTCGCACAAACATTTCTCACTGAAGGCTGTCTGTCTACTGTGTGTATACTGACGGTTTTAACTAGAGAATGTTATAAAGCAAGCAAAATTTCCATCTTGGCAGCTTTCTTAAAAATAACTACGATTGCAAAAAGCTCAAATGCAGCTGCGTTTGGAGGCTCATCTAGAAATATCTTTTTTCTACTTTTGCTGTATTTGCATGCAAGTACAAACTGTATTCATATTCATTTATTCCATGGGTGGCTGCAAGATGCGACATCATAAGCGGATTTATAACTTCATCAAAATGATGATTTTTCCACTTGGTTCCAATCGTTATTACTCCGACTTTTGGTAATGTACAGCATTGTTTGTTTGTAAAATATGATGAATAAGCATTCATAAGTATTAATCTGTGGAGCAGATCAGATTTATGCTAGTGAAAAGAGGGCACTTTTGGAGGAAACTGATGATATACACAGTCTATCGGCATAGCTTTGAGGCTCGATTCAGAATAGCATTTCGTATTTGTGGAATTTCATTAAAGAGACTCATTTTAAGCACACAAATAACATAAAGCACAGCAGGTTCCTCCGATTCCTCCCATAGAGAGCTGATGATTCAGGGCCAATGTAGGGTAATGCATAACAGAAATATTTACAGTTAGTGTAAAATGTAAGTCAGCATCAACACAGCGAAACAAATTCAAACATATCAGAGCTAAATGATGGAGCATTGGATGACACATTCTTACGTGTGTTTTTTTTTTTTGGACTGCCTTTTGTTGTGAGCTTTCTTCTCCCAAAATTGAGACTTGTCAATGTGCGTCACTTACAAGATACTTAATTTGAACTAATGACACCAGTGTGAGACGAACAGCATGCCTTCACTCGCCCGAGGACGGCAGGAAGTTCTGATTCATCACTGGTCCCAAAATAGCCCATCGGTTATTTAGCTTTGGCGCTGCTGTTTCTGCTGCACACAGTGGACAGTAGTCGCTAATGAATATTAGTTTTGTCATGTTACGTTTACATTTGAAGTTTTATTGAAATTAATACCAAAGATCAATCTAATGAGTACCAATGCAATAGCTGTGTCAAAATTCTATTGAGTTGTATTATCATTGCCAGATTAACATTATGTTCAATTATTATATTTTGTAATATTTTAGCTGCCTTTGTTAACTGGGACACTTTTAGAGGAAACGCGATTTGACACAACATAGATCTATATAATAAAAATAAAGATAACCAATCTAGTACAATAACACCATGAAGGATAAACAAGGATTAACTAATTAAAGACGTCAAGTAAAAACCTACGGAGCACTGCCAATGACGTCAAAAGACGTCATCCTTTTTTTTTTCTTTTTTTTTTGAAACGGGTGGGGGGAAGCCTTCCGCATCTCTGGTGAAAGTTTCAATAAGGTCTGTTGTGCCTAAGGACTATTTTTGGCCCCTAGAGGGCAGCGATGACTGTCTTTTGACAAGATCGGGTGGGCGTCAGTAGAGGCGGAGCTAGAGCGTCGAGCAGGAGATCAGAATGGAAAACAAAGGAAAAATGGCGACCGGTCGCGAGGAGTTCACGCCCGAGCCGTTTTTTTCAAAGCCCAAAAGCATCGACCAACGCTAAAAGAGCACATTGATGACAACGATGATCATCATCGATGATGATGAAGGTGAATCCGAGCTTGACGGCGAAATTGGAACCGCTGACGCGGCGGCTATGACGGCGTCATAAACGCGGAGCACAATCGAGCACGCACAGGCGGACGTTCGATCGGACGACGGAGAGTGCCCAGAGTCCAATGCATATTCATCGGAGAAGTGTGTACAGTTTGCTACTTGCTGTTTATTCCCCGGAAAAAAAGGCTGTCAAGAAAGTAACGTTTGCACGCGAAACGGACAAAGTGAAAGTAAACTGTTGTGCGAGTCCAGCGGCGTCACCTTGCACGCAGGAGAGCGCTACAAAAAGAAAAACTGTATTTGAAACATCCACATAATTGTAAATAGTACCACAGTTGCACACATTTGTAAATAGTTTGCGAAATTGTTTTGTCAAATTGTTACACTGTTGAATGGAAATAAACGTATTTTGCAATCAAAAAACACTTTTTCATTGTTGGTGAAAGCGTTTTACAGCAGTAAAGCACTATTTAGGTGTTTGTGGCATCATTCATGGACAAAAAGAAGTGTAGAATTCACTAGAGTGCATGAAATAACATCGTTTCACAAAAAGCCGTTTTTCTCCGCTTTTTGTTTCAAAACAGAGAATTTCGGTGAAAGTAACCATTTTCTATTGTTGATTACTGAAGAACGGAATAAGGTAGAAACAAACTTTTCCATAGTCCAAACACAACATTTTCTGTGGACCTTGAAAGAGCAGTCAAAATGTTGAAATCGGCTGGCACTGGGAACAACCCGTTTCTGAAAACGTCTGGCAGTGAAAGAGTTAAACGTCAGTGGCAGTGTGGCACTATGCCTGATATTTATTTATTTTTTATGACAAAAAAAAAACACTTTCATAATCAGAATGTGCCGTCTTATTTTGGGGGATGAACACAGATGGCGCTTAATTGGACTTCTACTATCACTTGTCAGTTTGAGCTTATTTTCAAGGCTGTAGGTGAAGAATGAAAGCTAAATGGCATGTGAGGAAGGATAAAAGAGCCCAACAGAAGTATGGACGCTGTTTCTAGCTAAAAATAAATAAATAAATCATGTTTTAGCATTTGCTGCCTTGAACAGAAATTAATGTCCTTGTTGACATTGTTCTCATTCTCTTAAGTGTTATGAAAGGGTTACATTTTCTCTCAAAAGAGTAATTTTCTCTGAGACAAGACAATTTGCCCGAAAATGCAGCTGGTAAAAAAAAACGTATCCGTTGGCATGGCATGAGTGCATCACGCCACCACGCTGTGTGAAGGCCAACTTCAAAATAAAATCCTACCAAAAATACATGGATGACAATGCAATACTCTGGTAACCGCTAGTTAATTACGCCGTCATTGAATGATACGGCACAAGTCTCCGGCATTTGCATCTAGCCGCTAGTGGTAGTGTAAACATTGACATCTCTTGCAGACACAAGACGCATTCAAATGCAGTCGGAAATTGCAAATACACAGAAAAAAACTCAATCATTGCATTAAACGTACAAAATGGCAAATACCTAAACAGTGTATGCTTTAGATCAAAATAAAAAAGGTGACATATATCAAGAGGAATGAGCGGAGTTAAATCATTTTGCTATTTTGCTTACCGGTAATTACAATTAATGTTAGACCTAGTCAATTATCTTTACAATACCTAATCAAATAACTAGGCTTCCATCCTCCATTCTAGTGTTTGGCATGTAAATGAATAAAAAATAAAGAATAAAGCTGCCTTTCTTAAATATAATTTTTATAACATTTTCCACCAAAAACTGTAGTGACTTTACATTAGTTCCCTAACAAACAGCCAAACACTGGACAACAATAATATTCAGTTTATTTTCATCATCTGAAAATTTATTTTTGGAGCAAGCCGCTCTGCACTACCATCCCACTATTATAAAACGATAGCAAATAACAAAATAACTACTCTAAAATGGAACTCCTTAACCAATGATTTGGCCACTAGCCTGGTTCCAGAGAAAAGAAAAACTTTGGTATGGCGGCCAAAGCTCTATCTTGGCACAGCCAAAAGTTAAGCTGAGCTGCAGTGTTAGCACATAGTAGCGTTAGCTAACAGTGTTAAATGATGTACAGTATAATTATGTTTGGTTAAGTTGTCATCATGATGGTGACGCGTACCATTGATAATGCAATAGAATCACATAATCAGCACTTAATTGATTGCTTGGTAAAGTTGTCTGGGCAGGCGGAAGGGGGGTGTTTGTGTTTAGCAACATGTCCATGCGTCACAAAAAATAATTTCCTTGTATTGGGCTCTCGCTTGTTTTTCATACTCTGGACTTTGCACCCACTATAAGAAACAAACCGCAAGCTGCCTCCAAATAAGGCAATCGAGGAAAACAACCAGCCCACTGCTTGTTGATAGCCGGGATTGCCTTTGGCTGGAGCGATATATGGATAGATTTACCCCTAAAACGAGCAGGTATCAAGAAACAATTCTTGATCCTTGGAATATTATTGATGAAATGAAGGAATGGTACAGACATTTTAAGAGTGGAAAAAATGCTTTATTTGTCTTATGTACGCTTACGTTTCTGAGCATTGATTTGGATAAATAAAAAAGAAAGAATATAAAAAGATAAAACATGTAACTACTGTCAAACATTCCTTTTGTGTGCTCACCTCTCTGGGATGTTTGGAATACTTCCCAGTAGCCATCAGTCATAGCAGTACAGTTCAATCAAATTTTGTCCTTCAGTCAGGAAATGACAGAATTGGAAAACAGATTATAATTTGGGTCCTCTAGCAGGTTAGCTGTAAAGTTGTCATTTCAAATTCTGCGTTTGTAGACTGAACTTTGTCCTTTCCAACCTTTATATCCCCTTTTTGCAAGAACCTTCTTAACAGCTACAGTAGTTCCTGAGTTGGAACAAGGCAGTTTAGCTCCTTGGGGAGTCTTACAAAGAAGAGCGCTTGCTCCAAATCTCCACAGCAAAAAGACCACTTATGCACAACGAACAGACCGCAAGGAATGCGTCTTTGCTATTTACAGGAGGTCATCCAATGACTATCCACAGGGGTTCCCCCTACTGACTTTGGCCACATCACAAATGCTGAGCCATAGTCCTGCTAAATGGGTGATCTCACATCAGGTCTCTCATCACATTCACATGTCAAAGATGGTGCAGGTATTCAGCTTGTGAAACCACCCTATTGTAACATACCACAGACGGAATGTGTCCTTCTAATCTGATCCAGATATCCCTTCATTTCTTGTCATCCTGCCACCAGCTGCCACAGTAGCAGGCTTAATATATAGGCACTTCTTTCATCATGTGTTACATGACCTCATCTATAAATGCATGTTAGTGGCGTGATTGACTGGCCTGCCCGCTGAATGCAATCAGATAAGGCAAAGTACAGTTTGAGATGAGCTAAATCATGTTGCTGTCCAGATCAACATATCCTTTTTGATACTAATGGAGACATTTTGATTTGTCATGTGAAAGAGGTGGGTGTACCGCATGTGCATAGTTGAACAAGACGTCCTTGTCATGCACATTGGTTTCATTCATTGGACCAGGCCACTAGTATGTGTCGCTTACGGAGCTAGAGCAGTTTCTTAAGGGCTTAAAGCTCAAATGAAATGTACAGATATGCGTGTGAAAGAGTACAGTAAAACGTGTAGCACGTGATCTGAGCTCTGCATAGGGTTTTACAATGTGCAAAGTGAAAAACGTCAATCACACTTGAATAATGTTTTTGTTAGGTGCTTGAGGGTGTAAAACAAGTTGTGCCACTCAGAAAGGTGGAAGTCCAGAAATTCAATTACTGATGAATGAATGAAGAACATTATATCACTATGATTTGCATTATGCTGTTTTTTGCCAAGTATGTTTGGTCTTATCGGTTTTTTTAAATAGCTGGTGCAACAACTTTAACATTTTAACTGAAATAAAATGGCATTAAGGCTTCAAGACAAGACTCTTGCTGTCAGATGAATTCCGGCATTACTGTACAAGCACAGACGGAAAAGGAGGAGGACAAGAAGATTCAGGTCAGGGCAATGCAGAAAAATTGGGCAAGGGCGACAGCTGACATTGTGGAAGAGTGATGATGAGGCATCAGATGTGGCAGGAAAGGAAGAACAAAACTAGTGGGAAATGGAAAGAGATATTATTGAGCTCCATTATTCGAATTCTAAATGACAAGCGCTCACATTTACTCAGCCAGCCTCCAGAAAAGCCTCGGGTTAAGGATATACTGTATAATATTGTTGCAGAGTTAAAAGAAGATGAAGTCATATTTCAGATATATAGAGCAAACATATTGCGATCTCTCGAAGGCGAAACGAATCACTCCCCTGATGTTGCTTTCAGTTGTCTACCTCTGCGGTAATAGATGCAAGTTTTGACAGTCAAACAAATTTTGAGATGCCGTTATTTACAATCGAACCCTTTAGTCACAAACAATGCATATTACATTTTAATTCCCTTGTGCAGAGAATCTAGTTTGGAGTGAGAGTGAGATTGACGCTTCTTTACTTTAGGGCCTGCAGATAAGAACAGCTACGAGGTGACCAACCAGCATGCTCTGCGTTTCTACAATTTGTGAAGCGAATATGATTTTCCTGCCCCGACTCCCACACATAGTGTTATTATCTATGTGCTGGAGTAAGATTATCTGTAGTGTCACTTGCCATGTGTGATATGGTGAAAGAGTGCAAAGGACCGCTGCGGGGGAAGTTGTGTGGCTGTGATGAAAACTGTTGTGGCCGCTAGTCGGTCATTGCAACTTGTTGTTGACGATGAGTACGTGACTCTGAATGGGTCTTCAGGGATCGAGAAAATAAACCATTACACTTGGTTCTGAATTATTTGCATGCAGGATTTAAGTTAAACGTTTTTTTAAAAATCTATTTCTATCAAGAATATCTCTTAACAGGTTTAATCATTAGATTAAAAGCAAGTATCAGACTATAACTATGAAGTCTTTAGTTGAGTCTCTGCATTCCTCTCAGTTAGAATGAGTCAACGCGCTGCTTGCACTCTTGTGGCATTTCAGAGAATAAGTCTAAATGCACAACTGTGTCATGTTAATTTCCCTCAGAGCCAGCGGCTGAACCCGCTCGGTCAGAATGTGTTTTTGCAATGCAGACCTTTCTGAAGGTGACAGTTGCTTTGTAAAATCCACTTAATAGGTTTGACTATGGCCTTCGGATTTCGGAGTATGCGGTACAAATTCTGGATAAGAGACTGATTTATTTTGTAGTAATAATCTGATGTTATTTATATCCTAAACATAAATGACAAGGAAAGCTAAAGAACTATTTTATTTATTTAAACTGTGCTGCACCATGGAACCATTTTGACAAGCGCTGAAAAATGCTCAGATTTTAGAGAAAATGCTTTCAGAGTTAAACCATAAAGCTTGCAAATGCTGTTGGTGTTTTGACTCTTCAGCAAATTCTGGTTACTTTGCATAGTGGCTTAATGTTGCCTTGTGAGTAAAAAAAGACACATTTCAGCAGATGGACCAATGCTAGCTCCTTCAGTATTCTATTATCCTACAATGTATCAAGTGTTCGTGTGTGATTTTTATTTATTTTTTTATTTTTTTATTTTGTTAATTACCTCTGATTTGGCGTACAATTCAAATCATGGTATAAATGAAATCCCTTGATGGGAATGTTATATATTGTGATATTAATATAAGCCTGGTGATCAATGACGGACTGGGACCAAAATTCAGCCCGGCAATTTTTTTTCAACACATCTGGGGGTGTAGACGACTAACGGCATTCGCCTTATTCTATTCGTTGGTGGGGGGGACTTAGCATTTAGTCTGGCGGCCGGCAAGGAAATCTTTGTGGTCCGCCTAAAAGGCACTAAGGGAAACTCTAAGTATGTAGCTATAATGGAAGTATTTCAGAATGAGTTTTATAGTTCTTTAGAAATGCTAATTGATAGAGAGAAAAAAACTAATATATATATATATATATATATATATATTTTTTTTAAATTATTATTATTATTATTATTATTATTAATTAATTAAAACTCAGCACTCTTTGGTGCCACTGAACACAAATACTACTACGCAATGTACAGTAAATATTTAATATACTATATATTCAAATGTTTTTTTATGTTAAGGCCCCTCCTCTTAGATGATGTGTGCACTGTGCAGTAATGTACTGATTTTTTTTTTCTGCTAACACTTATTAATCTGCTAATTTGCTGTTTTGCTTCTACTTATTTATTACAATCCACTGTATGCAGTGTGCAGGCAGACTTCTGTTAAGTGTGCTGTCCCACCTGCCTAAACACTTATTCTTCTGGTGCTTTGGTACTCTACATTTCATGTTAGCTTAGCAGTTAGCATGGCTTCTCTGTCTTCTCCTTTACTCATTCCTTGTTCTCCTTTCATGATATCGATACTTGTCAGAAGCTTATTTAAAACCAAGGAGGCGAGGATTATTGACTTTGAGGAGGCGCTCCACAATTTGTAGATGATGCGGAGTTGAAGCAGCTTAGTGCCTATCATTCCCCCAACATTTCCAGAGCAGGCAAGATGCTTGACTGTTTTTTTATTCTTTTTTTAATCCGTGCTTCCAGCTCTGTGGTCAGCCGTCATTGAAGCCATTTTCACTCAGAGGCAGTTGCAATGACATCAGCAACAAACGTTTGGTCACATCTGGTCACTAGGGTCCTATTCTATACTGCAGGCCAAATTTATACTTTCTGCCGTTTATCCTAGATCTGATAGGAAACGGATGCCATCACCCGTAGGGTTATAATTGACTTAATTTGTGTTAGGCTCCTACAATTGTCAGTCCAGGGATACAATTACAATTTGGCTGGCCTAGCATAGCAAAGTGAAAATGAAAGCAAACAGATGCAGGTACATAATGAATATGCTGCCTCTGATTATATTCATCCTCTTGTGTTTTCTCATTAATCAGTCATGCTATTATCAATGCTGCGGTGTTTTTGTGTGAGTATTATGTACTTGCCTCAGCTTTGCTGTTTTGCACCTGCACAACAAATCCCTACATTTGATTCAGCACGGCCGTTGGTAAGACAGTTCTGTTTGGGCAGCAGCAAATGAGACTCGCATGCTGAATCCTGAGCACTTGCTTGTGACTGGAGCATATTTACTCTAACCTAAGCTGTATGCACAAGATTGGAGTCTCAGCTTTATAGAAACGGTCTGTATTTACTTTGAAGCTTATCATACTTTGTTCGGTTGTCATTGTGTTTTTTTCAAATCATGTATCATCTGTTTTTGCAGCCTTTGTATGGCTTAAAGAAACGAAAAGTCACGGAAACATGCTGATAATATACCCAACATTGTCTGTACCTTATCGAAGCAGTGCTGCAATATCTACACAAAGCCTCCATCATGATGGTTACACATTGAATGAGGAATCACTGTGGTTAGACAGAAATGTTTCATATAACAGCTCCCAGCTAACAGCAGCAACCTGATGATATCATTTGCTGCGGATAAGAATGGACAAAGGTAACAAATCACACGGCACCCCGCTTAGATGATGAAACAATTTCACAAATCCACACGTGTCCATTTCATATATATTCCACTGCCCGTGGGGTTGAAGGTACTTCTCAAATCAGTGGGCAGATGACGGTTTCACACAGCTGAGACCAAATATATCGAAACTGATAACAATGAGCGGGTTGTAGAATGAAAAATGTGATGACATCGTAATGGTATATCAGTCTCATTTTGTTTTAAACATCTCACTAAAATCCATTTCAGACTAGGTCGTAAGTGGCATACACTCACCAGTCTCAACATTAGGTACACCTGCAGAGTCGAATGAGATCCAGTAAGTAAGCTATCTGTATGGGTGTGTAGTATGATAAGTAAAGTATACTGTGCACCATTGAAAACTACAAGTCAATGGGACTGAGTGCGTCCGTCAGCAGCAAATGTCCGTACGGTAAACACAAAACCATCACAAATATGGGTTTAAAATTATTAATAGTAGTAGTAGTATAGTTTTGACATTTGAGGTAGAAGTTTTTAAGTTTTGTGTTAACCAATCTTTTTCCCCCAGCCCTCCTGTTATTACTAATGTTATACTGTATATTCTAACACAGATGGCATATTACATTACCATAGAATTCATGTTTTGTACCACATGAGTTTGACCCTTCTCCAACCATTTTGGTTCAAGTTTTTCTTGAGCATGCGCCAAATGATTCTTTGTACCCTAAAAATATCATTGTGACACTGGTCTCAGCAGGCATGATGATTTATTAGTCTCTTTTAATGACCAGAGAAATGTCTTAATCCTCACCTCCCATGTGGCCAAACCTTAAAATATACTGTAATCACAATTATCTCTGTTCCGACTGACTTTCCCCCACAAACCTCACGGGACGCCATCAGTTGAGGCTGATTATGATTTTACATTTGTCCTTTTCATATTCCTCTGTGCTTGTTGTCTATCTCCAAGCAGTTCCATTTAAATTTCTCCATGGGGACTTGACCATAAATGTTAGTGTTTTATTTTTATTTCATTTTTTAGTTTTTGCTTCTGTTTGCTTTTATATCACCACTTAAAGCTGAAAGGTCACATGAGTTCAACAGCAGGTCAAGATGCAAAAATTAACAGTTTTTCTATGGCAATATGCAAATGTGTTAACGTTCCAGCTCCTTTCACACATGACAATTAAGGTCTTTAGCCACTGGGTGAGAAGACGAAGCTGGACCCACTCTGTTGCAACCCCCCCTTTCCATCCCCAGTTCTGTTGGTCTCAAGAGTTGTGCCCTACAGAATGTTATCCTTGGACAAAAAACACTGTTTCCCAGAAGGCTCATGTTACTGACATGACTTCACTTCTAAAAATCCTCTTGTTACCAACAGCTGTAAAGCAAGCCCGCTTCTATTCTACTTCTCTTTCATGAGTTTTAATCTCTGGCTTGCCTTTAGTTCTGTCTGTGCCTCTATCCCGCTGAATGGCTTGTGCATAGGGGAGGATCCTGAATTAATTAAAAGGGAGAAAGACTTTGAAGTCGGATACTTACCCTCAGGACTTTCTGACACATTTTAGTTGTTGTGGTGCCATAATGGCCCAACGATTTAGCAGCTGGACTTTTTCATCTTATTCCACGACAAGGCAGTGCAGGATTAGCAGCCCCATTATAAAGTTTTCTGTCTTTTTGCTGTCAGTATGTTGTTTCATGCTTGAACTTGACTGTCACCTTATGATGGAACATATTTTAATGTTGGTGAAGGAAAGTATGAAAGTAATGCATCCATGCCTCAAAATGGCCAGAGTAATTGGACGGTCGGGGTTATAAATTGCCAATTTGTCACAGTTGAACGCAAAGATGCAATAGTTACTGGAGTACATTTTATCATAGACAAAAAAGCACAGCATTGCATATAAAGTCTAATGAGATACAAAACAAGCTGGACCAAAATTGTTGCCTTTCAGTGTGTTTTTTTGAAAATGAGATGTTCATTCAACATGTTTATTATTGTGGTTGTAGTTGGTTAAATTAATGTCACAATTGTAGACGGCTTAGAATGATTAGCCAGAGGTTGGTCAATATTGACGGAAGGTCCATCAATGATAGACGCTCATTTTGTTGACGATTGATGGGAAACTTTGAAAAATTGACAAATTTAGCATTGATGGAAGTGTTTTTTCTTCCGTCAATGTAATTGTCAATCCGTCAATAAATTCGGCAATCTGTCAATGATGGATGTCCCATTTTAGTGACGGATTGAGAAATTACGATTGCCTGATGCCCACTTCGAATGACGGAAACATTGACATATGCTAATTGTGCCGCACAATCGACGAATGACGGAGTGACAGTGTGGCTTAAAATATTGACGATGACGGAGGAAGGTGTCCCAACTGTTGACGAATGATGGATGCTCAAAACTCATTGACGTGCCCACCTCTTTGTTTAGTTATCACTTGAAACATTGCCTACACAGTTATTGATTTATTTTATAGTCGCCCATTATGCTGTGACGCGTTACCGGGAAAAACTTCAAAATAAAAGAATTCCAAGGCTCACTCGATCCATCCATCGATCCATTTTCCCAACCGCTGATCCTCACCAGTGTCGCTAATGTCAGTGTATTACAGTAATGCATTTGGAAAGATTTTATTTTGAAGTTGACATCACCACGTTAGCTGTGTGTTCCATCATGGATAGCATGAACAATTGTTGCTACTGCTGGCTTGACTAGTTTTGCTCACGGTGCACATGCGGGCAATTTTTTTTAAACGGGATAGTTTATATTACATCAATTTGTAACATTGAATATTAAATATGTTGGCATGAGAGTCGGTCTACACCTTTTTCTACTACATCTACCTACTGGTAAATGTTTATAATATTTGTTTTTTTCTCTATAAATCCATGTACAGTATAATACGTTGGGACAATTTTGAATCTTCTTATATAGAAAAAAGTCTCTTATTCACTGGATTTTAGGCTAGATATGAACTAGTTTGAGCTCAACCAGCGTCATGTAGCAGATTGTGTCTTAATCCCTCTAATGCTGTTGACTGTATAAATAAATATGACAGGGATTTAATATCCATCTTTATTTCAAAGAGACGTGGGCAGAAGCATGAAACCAAGGAGATCTTCAACATCATGATGTAATGTAGAAGGGCTGGTCGAGGTGGTGACCTAACCCGAGCCGATGTGCTGTCAAGCTGCTGCATTTGTAACTGTAGCAAGATGGACAGAATAAGGGCTGAAACGGCATAACACGGAGGGAGTGGGAAGACAGACGATCAGGTTAGAGCGAGCGGTGGTGCTGCAGAGAAAGACTGAAACAATACAGGGTGGAGCGGAGGCGTGTTGGGGATTGAGCAAACAGAAGCTTTGAATGAAAGCTCCACCAGTCTGTGGCGACTATGCCAAGCTTTCCCTCTTTATCTCAATTTCATCAACCGTCTCCAAAGTTGTTGCATTCTCATCACGTGCAGAGATATTGATATTACTGTACATCATTCTAATACTCCCCATACCTGCCCTCTGCAACTTGCTATTATGTGTCTCGAACAACTGAAATGCAATTCATCACTCCTTGGTCACCCGTATCTCCACTCTTCCAATGCTTCTCCATTTTGGCAACTTTTCTGTATTTCTTTAGTTTCGTAAAATACACGCCACAATGCAGTGACTCCAATTAAAAGACAGTATGGTCTTGCTTTTGGGAGAATTATCATACATTTCCGGCCTAAGCGTACAAATGATTTAATGATTTGTATTCTATTGTCATTGTAATTTGTCATTTCAGTTTCCCCTCCTCTCAAAACTCACCTCAGCTCCACCAAGGAAATGTTTTATTTCTTTTAATTATTTGTTTGTTTGTTTTGGTTTGGTTAACTTAAGTTGAGTTGTACAAAACTTCTTAACCATTATTACTTTGTTTTGATGCTGAATCCAAATTGGCATTGCTTGGCCTTGGCTGAGTTTTAGTTAGCATTTGCTGTTGCACCCAAACCAAGCCAGCCAGTTTCATGTCAATAGTGAATTTCAACACGCAAATGAACAGAAAAAAAAGGCCTTGCATTGTTGAAAGATTCCTAGCTTTGCAGGTTTTTGTAGATCTGAAGCCAATAAAAAAAAGTTTATTTGGTAAACTGTTAAAAAAATTAAAAATTGGGCTGAATTCTCCTTGATGCAGATTTGGGGTGTTTAGCTCTCTTATTAATATCCCTCCATTTTCATGTATTTTGGCCACACTCATCTGTGTGTGTGCTCACACTTACACAGGTGTATGTGTGTGTTTGTAGGCTTATCAGGTGAGCCCGGGCAGAGTGTCAGATGCGGTAATGGAGGCTTCAAAGACAAGCGCTGCGGTGAGTTTTCTGCCTGTCCATTACCAAATCACCCTCACCCACTCATCCTTTTTACTAGGGTGCACACAGGTAGACACAGAAAAAGGATGAGGATGGAGATAAGCAGGCCGACTAATTATGAAGTCAGCACAAAATAAGAGATATGAGATAAGAGATGAGGCAGAGGAGACATGGGACAGTCTGAGCAGTGACCAGGTGGCAGGCTGATCTCCTCCTTCTTCACATGCATGACAAGAACTCCTTAAATCCATGATGCTTGTCTGCTGCTTTGCTCTCATCGCAGCTGTTTTTTTTTTTTTTGTTTGCTTGTTTGTTTTGGGCTTTTTGTCCCTGCCCGCCGCCTCCATCGTTTACTTGCTCCCTTTGAACCACTCTGTCTGTGGCCTCACTCGTTCCTATTTGCATCTTAATGCGGCTGCATGTGCATGTGGAGTGCATTTATTGTACTATTGACCATCAAAGTTATTGAGCCTATGATTGTTAAAATTCATCAAGGGCCATTGGCTTTGTTTTGTATCATGTAATTAAAACACTCAAACATCATATTAAATCATTTAAATTATATTTTCAGGTTATTCTTTTCTACAGAATGTTTTAGAATAAGAGAGATATTTTTCCATAATATAACACACAATTGATTTTAGAATGAAGTGCCAGTCAATTATGTTTTATTATTATTATTATTGTTGTTATTATTTTAATTGAATTTGATTGTATTCATCATGCGCTTTTTATGCTGAAAATCTAAAAACGGATGTGCATTGCTTTAAACAAGGGGTCTCTATCCTGCCTGTTTTTCATGTTTCCCTCCTCCAGCACACCTGAATCAAATGATCAGCTCATCAGCAAGCTCTCCATAAGCCTGATAAACCAGCTCAGTGGACTAGTGGTAGAGTGTCCGCCCTGAGATTGGGAGGTTGTGGGTTCAGTCCCCGGCCGGGTCATACCAAAGAAATGGGACCCATTTGCCTCTCTGCTTGTCACTCAGCATTAAGGGTTGGAATTGGGGGGTTAAATCACCAAATGATTCTCGAGCGCGGCCCCCTGCTGCTGCTCACCACTCGCCCCACTTAGGTGGGTGTGACAATCAGTGGTACTTTAATAACGATCCCAATTATGATTCAAGTGTGTTGGAAGAGGGACACAGGGGATAAGGGCTCTCGAGACCCCAGATTTAATCCATAACTTGTTTTCCTGACTTTATAGGATATAAATATATTGTACATAACCCAGGTGTCAGGCAGAATCCTCGTAGCGCCAAAATGATCACTTTTGAGGAGGCGCTAAAACGGCTTTTTTGTTCAATTACATTGCACCGTCAAAGAGAGCAAGCCATTTTCAGTAGATCTGTGAAAGAAAAAATACTAAATTGTGACAAGTTTTGGCCTGACGCCTGCAATAATAATGCATAACAAATTTCTGTTTTTATGATACATTTCTATTTTACCACTGTCACCTTTACTCTGCTTAATATTGCTCTGGTAGTAATGCATGTGTGTGTATCGATATTGAATCATTGAGCATGCCCATACACACAAAAAACATGGCGGGACACAGAGAAACCATGTGATGATAGGCACCCAGCAGGAGATCATCCACACTTATTTGTGCTTCTGTTTCTCACGACTGTCTTGACAACATTTAAAATTTACAACAGTTTAATATCCGGGTGGATCAGTTTTGTAAAATTATAGTTTGCTTAACCTGACATTTACATTTGTGTTGATAAATTATGTCTTTGTCCCTCCTCCTTTTGTCTGCCTCTTCCTCCACTTCCAACTCCACAGCAAACCTTGGAGAACAACTTGACTAATCTAGTGAAGAGGAACAGTGAACTGGAAAACCAAATGGCCAAACTCATCCAGATCTGTCAACAGGTTGAGGTATGCAACATCTATGTATTTATTTATTTGTAGTATATTGTAGTACAGGATCATTAAATGGGGTTCAGGCAGGGAGGCTCGCCAGGATTGATACTGCTTGATACAATACTTCACATTAGGAACTTTTAATCAAAAGCAAGCAGATCACTACAACATTGATTATAAACATAATCCTTTACAGAAAAATCTTCCTAACCTCTAATTTCCTTCATGTGCTGTGGTTTTAGAATCATCGGCACTCCAATCCATTATTTAAATGAACTTTTCCAGCTTCTGGTCAAATATTGAGAAGTCACTTATATTTTATAAAAATTCTTTATGAGCGATTTATTCAAGATCTGCGCTGCAATGTTGTTTTACAACCATCTATAATAGAAGAGGTTTCATTTAAAAGCTGAAACTGCTCTTTTACTGGCTTAGTGCAATTACTGCAATTGGCCATTCCAATGCACTTGGCGAACTGAGTTCACTGCCGGCGCACAGCTTTGAAATTTGAATGTTGAGGTCTGATTGAGCCCTTTGTGAGTAGTCAATATTACAATTATCAACACAGAACAGCCCCACGTTGGTCGATACTGTTCGGAATGGACACTACTATCTTGGCTTCAGAATGCTAACCGATTGCGTCAAGTTGAAACCTTGAAAGAGTTTGATTTAAATAAAGATTTTAAAATAAAATCTGAGACGATGTACAGTAGTGCCTTGATTTAAGACGGCACGTTCTGTCACTTTTGACCTTTTCTATTTGGCATTGTGTTGTGATTGAAATGAAAGCAGTCAGCAATGTGAAGTTTAAGTGCAGCCATCAAACACTGATTGCACTGCACACACACACACACACACACAGTAATGATTTGTATCAAAATCCTTATACTAAATATAGTGACTCTTTTGCCGATCAATAACGGGTCACCAAGGTTACCTGTGGGTTGTTGTTTTGACACGTGGTTCAATGACGAAGACTCACTCCAGTTTCGACTTCACAATGCTGATTTATTTTACTTAGAGTTTGTTTCAATTTTGTTTCCACTTGGAAAGAGAACGTACGGTCCATAATGACCAGACACAACACGATCACCCCCACCACGCCACCCACCACGGTCTAAAACAGTTTTTCTTCTCCCCCTGGTTACACCTGAGACTCATCATCCCACTGATTAAGTAGTCTCAGGCCAGGGCAAATGGGCACCACTGCTCCCCCAAGTGGTGGGAGGTTTAACAAATAAACAAGTTAACAGAAATGGCTCTTACACTAAAAAATAAACAGCGTTATCCCTGGTGAGATTTGACTGTCCACCCTGAGAAGTTTATTATACAGACCAGACTCTATTTTCTAAAGAGTCACTTTGAGGGCTGTGAATGCATCTGTTCAGCCAGTCAATACCAAATGACTGCTGCGTCGTGATTCATTAAGTGCAGACAAACCCAACGGCATGTGGAGGTTGTCCGTTGTCTGCATGCAAATAGAGTATGATCGACAACGTGCCTTTGTCTAGACAAATCGAACTTAAAATATGTTGCAAAAACTTTAGACACAATTAATTTATGTATGGTTAATTTCCTCCTTGAAACATAAATTTGTTAGATTTTGATTACTCATATGTTCAGTTTGCTTTAGTTCAAACACAACAGCCACAATTCAAATACTGAGAGCACCTAATTCCTTGCAGCACAGATGGACCAAGCATGGCCAAGATGGCCGTAGCATCACAAATCATTTGAGTCAGGTGTGTGTCTCGACCTCCGCTGAACCCCTGAGACTGACTCACCGAACCCCTGGGGTTCGATCAAACCCAGTTTAAGAACCACTGCTTTAAGGGGTGGCTTGGAGCCAAGAGAGAATACATTAAGTTTAGTTGCAAATCAGGATGAATGTGCTTATAGCAAGTCACTGTAATGTGTTTTCCCCACAGTTTTTGCACCTCTCTAAAGTTCTTCTCTAGAATGTCCTTATCAAAGGGCTAATTTAATTATTTATGGGAGGAATAAGTTTGAATAGTGCTGGTATTAATGTGAATAGAGAGAGTGGTCACCTTCAAGTGAGGCATGCCCTGTATCAAACCTATAACCTTATTGTAGGCATGGCAGGAATGTTGTTCTTTCAGGAGAGTGGGGCAAAGAAAAGTGTCACACAAAAAAAAAAGACAAAGTTAAAAGTAAAGTGCATGGTTCGGCAGCGAGGTTAAGAGGCCAAAGGGAGGGAGTGCGTATTTTGCGCAAAGAGATGCTGCTTGAGTGAGGGTGTGTGAAGAGGCAAATCTGAGGAGCTTTAAAGGGCCAACCTGGATTCCCATCCTCCTGGTTTTCATCATGTTTGAGGAGATCCGATCAAACACTCAGCCAATGTGTCAGCACACATAACACCCTCCGTTCCATCCTCTTCTTTTTTTTCGTCTTGTTTGTATTTGTTTAGTTATTCATTTTAATGTGCTGGGTGTTTCAGAATTTGATGCATGGTTCATAAATTGTTGATGAGCAAACAAATACCATCCTTGAATTGCCAAGGAGACAGAAAGCCAAATAGGGAACTTCCTGCTCATGTATTCATGGAAAGGTCGGGGCAAAAGTGTGTTTTGTGTGAAGACATGATAGGAGATACACCAGGAGAGACTCATTATGTATTCTATTGTATTTACAAGCTGTGGGGAAAGATTAATGTGACTAAAAAAAACTATGGATTTTTCTTTTCTTTTCGTTTTACGCATGTCTCATTTGGAGCTTGTTTGCAGCAATCTTGTATATTTTGATTGTGACTGGATTTGTCACTATATGTGTACATACATTCAGATAAAACCTCAACCACATGAAGGTTGGCTAGAACCCACCTAGATGTCGCCTATAACCTAAAAGTGTAAAAGACATGAGAAAAAGTACAAATAATGATTCCAACGATTACTTCACTCTGAAGTTGGCGATGACGAGCTGTCAGTTGCTCTGTTTTTATTGTTTAATTAAAACAGTCTCACAGTACACAAAAGCCATGGACATATGGTAGTGTTCAATGCAGAAAAGTCACGCAAAATATGCGTGATTGATCTTGTAGACATATTAGAGTCGGATTGTGTTAAACTGACAGCTATCTTAAAATGAAATGTAGTGACACAAGTAAGGAGTGAGTTAAACTTCAGAGCTGCCAAGTGTTATAGATTGTGGGTATTTTGTTTTTTAAATCACTAAACGCTTCCGCATTACCCCTGGTGTGCTGGTGACGCATGAATGCATCTCCTGAAGCTAACGGTAGTAGCGGACGACTCATTTTGGCTAACAAAGTGGTGCTATCCCCCGATCGCTGATCTTAACATAACCCAATCGCTGCTATTCATATAAGAACGCGGAAGAGAAGGAAAGTGAGGAGTTATGAGGAGATCGACCTACAGCAACCGAACATTTCATTCCGCCGAAAGAGTGCCATAGCAAATTGTTTGCTGCTAAAATGAGATGGAATAAACGTCAATTTCAATATACAATATGATGCCCTATTCATTCGTCTTTCCATCACTGTCGCTGTTAAAGTCACAGGACCGACAGGGTACCGCCTATAAGTACTGTAGTCGACTTGTCGGTCTATCATGTCTGCGTCTTTTTCGCCGAAAAACACATCTCTGGGGAACCGAAACTGCTTCACGCCATTCTCCCGTCACTTCCAACAAAAGCCAGCAACGCAACGTGACCGCCTAATACAAATTAATTAAAAAATTGAAATGAATCAGTAGAAAAGAAAACAGAAACAGACACACAGCCAGGAAGACAATAATGTGGCTTAATGATGTCATATACGGTTTTGCCAAGATTTTCGACGCGTTAATCAAAATCCATGATTGTTGTTGACATATTGTTTAATACAACAAGTCCTATTCACTTTGTGTTTATTGATGCACGCCATCAAAGTTATTATTCAAAATTACATTCTGATTGTTGTCATCTTTTGTTTTTTGTTTGTCGTGCTTTGTAACTAAAATGATGCGGCGTCACATTTTTTAGTAGAAGTCACATTGTACAAGTAAAATTTTCTTTAGATACTGTACTTCCCCAACTTTTTTCATTCCATATGTATTCTGAATCAGTTCAACACAGTAGCCTGAATAATTCAAATGCTTGGGCCCACCGCTAAGTCCCATTATATCAAATTCATGTCAACGCGTCCAAGAGATAGCAAGGTTCTGCTCAGTTGCTGGAAAATGTTCAAACTTTGGCTTCCCCTTGAGTATACGAGGTAAAGTTTTAACAGCAAACACACATTTGTAGTGCAGCTTGTGTGAACTTATTTGGGGATTTGTTCAGTGGTTAATTGGGCAGTGTTTGCTTGTCTTGCAGCTGACACTGACAAATGTGCATGCTGAAGGCTGAATGGGCATTGCCGCGTCATTAAAATGCACATACAATTTGGTTTATTCATCTGTCGTCAACAGACAGCGAAACAAGAGATTACATTGAGACATCACACTATCAAGCTTCTTGGCCACATGATTCAATCATGCCATTGTCTGCTGGTGAATGCTTTCTGTCAGACGTTAAAAAAAAAAAAAAAAAAGTGAATCAATGCATGTCATTACAACACCGTGTTGCAGATTAACTCAACCTCATGATTTGGCTGATTGCAACCAGAGTTGAATTACATTCTTCATTATATACTTTCCTATTGAGTGATTCCACTGATGACGATGTGCTACATCGGGATCATATTGGACTACATTGACTTGTTCGAAGACATTCCACTGACAATTCCTTGTTAATCATTTTATCAAACTCAGTTGTGTTATTATTTTTTTGCCAAGGCTGCTTTTCATTTTCATTTCGTCAAAGTCTCATCGCTTACGAGCTTTGTTGAGTAATGAGGGGAACATAGTCGTGATATGTTAACCACTTTTTTATGATAATTTTATTTACACGGAAGACATTTGTTAATTTTTCCATTTGCAATAAATCTGGACTTTTTAGCTTTGTAGTAAGTTAACATCACTTAACCATATTAAACGCGATATGTTTGACATTCATTCAGTGCCACTGACGGCTATTGAAGTCAAACATCCATGATGTCATCTGGGTCGATGAATAAAAAAAATTGTGTGTGTCTTATCCTCTCCAGGTGAACACCGCCATGCACGAAGCCAAGTTGGTGGAGGAGTGTGACGAGCTGGTTGAGATCATCCGCCAGAGGAAGCAAGTCATAGCTGTGAAAATCAAGGAGTCCAAGGTAAAGAACGCTCAGGACTACTGGTGCTCAAATCAGGGTTCTACGCTGCCAATTCTGATATTGATCATCCGGGACTGAGATCTGCCTATCACGTCCGCTAACGATCACGTGGATTAGCTGTATTTATTTTCGAGCTACAATGAATGATTATTTTAATAATCGATTAATCTGGTGATTATTTTCTTTTGATTAATCAGAAAATTGTGATTAAAACATATTTTTTACTCCCTTTATTTATCCAACAGAAAATTATTTCAAATGGGCTTGGGTCGATTTACTGTGTGTACTGATTTACCGTTTACTGTGGTTTTAAAGTCAAGCTTTCAATAACCGCTAATAATAATGTCACCAGTGATGAAATCTTTTTTTCTTTCTTTTTTGAGGGGACGTCTAAGCAGGGCACATTATGATTGCCGCCTTTTTGAAGTTAATTGCCCCCAATTAACTTTTCCCCCCTCCTTCTTGGCACATAACGGAAAACGAGGGAAAAAGCAAGACGAGCTACGGCAAACACAGATGTCAGATTACCGTGCATTTTCCTTACAAAAAACAAAAGGTGCTAATGCTAAGCAAGTACTAGTTAGCCACAACGACATCATGAGTAGCCCACAGGTCTAGCTCACCAGTGATAGGAGGACACTGTGACTTACTAAAAATAATTAGAAGAAGACTGTTAACATTTATTCATGTATTCATTTATTTATTTATTTAAACTTAACATGATTCACATTTCTTCTGTACTAAATTATCAATATTTCTTTTAAAAATAAAATTGTGTTCAATGGAAAGAAAAAAATTATATACCCAAATATTAATAAAAGTTCATTTTAGAACGGTACTTAGATTTAATAATAGGCAAAAATGTTGATAGTTGTTTTCGTAAGTAACTTGTGTGTATATTTACTATTTGGATTGAACACAAAGAATATCAGTATGGAGAACTACAGAAATGTATGAGATTCTTTATAATGAGATGCCTTCTTGAAAGATCCTTTTGAGAGAGAGTGCACTGTCTGGTACGTCTATGAAATATTTGCAACCAGGTATCCAATGAAATCAAACTTTATTTATAAAGCACCTTTCATACCTTGAAATCACGTAACGGGTCTCCAAGTAAGACAGCAGATGGCAGAACCTTGGTGTCTTTCACCTCTGGTTAAGGCTGGTCATTTAGTCCAATTAAGTCAATTATTTTTTGAGTTATTTGTTTAGCCTTCAGACCTTTACCACTGATAGTGGTAAAGTGTGACGCATAATTATACACATCAACCACTAAGTGATGTGTTAAATATTAAGATGAATGAAAAGCACTTCACACCATTCTCGTAATCACAGATGTTGACAAATGGATGAAGTCAAGCAAAGTCGGAAAAGGAGGGCAGTGGAAGGCTGGGCTAACCGGAGGGGGAAAGGCAATGATTCATTTTTTTTCGTGATTAAACAAAACAAAATGGTTTGCGCACTAATAGAGATGACTGATGACCTGCTTAGATGAAAAGAGGAGACAAAAAATAAATATCTCTATCAAAAAACTGTAAATCTTGTCTCATCACAGAGCTTCCTTTGTGAAATGTTTTATTAGGTTTAATTAAGAGGCCCGCAACAAAAGACAGTTACGCAAGTCAATAACAGCTACTAGAATGTGATTTAGGAGAATTGTAGTGAAATGGAAAAACTGAAATAAACTCACAGGAAAGGTGTAGTTCCACCATTAGTGAAGTTAACTTTAATGGGCTTATTGGATGTAAGGGGATTTAGCAATGAAGTTTTAATAATTAACACTTACTGAATTGACATGTCAATCCAGTTTTCTAATTCTGCCACCTGCAGTATATTTTTGTATTTCTATTTGGGTATAAGAGAATGCCAAATTATTATTAACACCTCTTACTATGATGTAGTTCAATTCACACCACTGCAAAGTACAACAAAAACAACTATTTTTATTTATTTAACACCACCCAGTAATTTCTCTGCCCAGCCAACCTTTTTAATACATCACTTTGCCTTATGGTGATTATAATATGTATAATAAAGTACTTTCTTGCTAGCAGCTTTTCAAACAAATTCATTGCAAATGCAATGTGTCATCTAAAATGTTTCATCTAACCCTTGGCCCTGTAATGTTTAGGCCATGAAATAATGCAGAAGTAATTTGTTAAAGGAGTCCAGTGTTTAAAGTTCTGACAGTCGTACAGGGACCGTAAACAAAACATAATTGTGTCAAGCTTCAAAAATAGAGTCTGCTGTCGTTTGTGTGAAGAAAGTGTTCATCTGTGCAACAGAATAACAGGATTATGCAGGCATTGATCACAGTGTGTACAGAAGAGCTCTCATTTCCTCTTAAGAACTCTGTTGCTCTCCAAGGAGAAGGTTTAATCTTTATTCCCATGTCTTGATGTGTGTGACTTTATTCATCCACACCCCCCCTCTATATTTTTATTGTAGTATTGAAAACTCGTTTAGAATCTAAAATACTAAATCAAACTATTCTTTTTTTTTTATTTATTTTTTATTTTTTTTTGGGGCATATTTGTGTACAATTTGTGCTCAAGTGAATTTTTCGAGCTTTGGCGCACAGGTGGGAGGAGAGGGAAAACAAATTGACTTAAGCAACAAAAAGTTTGGGGTGTAGTTGTCGGAAAGTGGGTCAGAGAAGTTTGGAGCTGATGCCTCAGAACTTTGTCTGGTTCCAGTTTCGCTCCGCTAATGTTTTGAACGTTTTGATGCTCTTGTCCCTGAGAGACAAACTGTAAAACTTCCCAATCTTTGTAAGAGCTTAAGAAGTGCATAGTCATAAAAAAGGGGCTGACATAAAAAGGAGTCTTTTTTGTTGCTTATTAATGAATGAGGTTGAGTATTGTCTACCCACAGTTACTTTTTTGTGGGAATGTCACATTAAGAATTGTTATAATGAATTAAAACATTGGCTAATTACTACTTCAGTCAGTCCTGTGCATCCGTGTCTTCCATTCTAATCCCTTTATGAAGCAAAATTGACTTTTAAGGTGTGATTCTTGTAATAATACTCAGTTGGGCGCCATTGTCTTCTGTTTTCTTCTCTTGCGCATAAACCGTATGTGTGGCTATGTTCACACTGCAGGGCATAATGCCTAATTTTGACTTTTTTGTTCAATTCAATCATTTTTATGTAGCTAATTTTGCAACAGAATGTATGTGTTAAGTGACACGTGCACAAAACATGGCATCCCGTGGCGCAGTTATAGGCATGGCCCGATATTAGTTTATGACTGAAAGATAGCCATGAGTAATAATATTGCTGTGTCATGGTATTGCAATATTAAAATTACAGCTCTAAAATGTCCTTATTTAAAATATTTGGAAAAGAAAACCTTTTTCCCCATTGAAGACAATCTAATTATTTTTAAACAAAATATAGAATATACTAAAAAGAAAAGGTGTACAATGTTAAGTATAAATAAATAAATGTTAACATGTCCTTCTGGTTTGATTTTTCTCTTAGTATGTCGCAGTGTCCCATCACTGGTTTGCTATTTTTAGAACAAACCTGTTGGCTACTCATGTTGTCCTTGGGGTTAACTAGTACACACTGGCACCTATAGTACGTACACCCATGGTTATTTTGTTTATTTATTTTTTCAAGGACAATGCAAAGGCATCCATGTAACTATAACTGTCTCTGTCATACCTCCCTCCGTCCCTCCTCCTGCATAACTCGTAGGTTATTTGGCTGAAGAGAAAAAAAGTTACTTGGAGGCAATTCACTTTAAAGACGTGGCTTGTTTATTCAACTCTGCAAGCAGCCAATAATATTGTGCCCTACTTAGAAGTCCCCTAAAAAAAAGAAGAAGAGAGGAGCTCATTACCGGTGACAGACAGTATAAACCGTGACTTTTTAAAACCATGGTTAACCATCTAATATCATAATATTCGTAATCGGCCCATGCCTAGGCACAGTTCATGTAAAAGTAAATAATATGTTCACTTGTGTAGGTATCAATCCTAACACAATTGTGACATTTTCAAGAATTTTGTGCTTGAACTCGATCTCCACTTATATTTATCCGTTTTAAAGCATTTTCATTTTGCCACATTTTCTGCTCCTTTCCATTTTGTACCATCAGTTTTGTCAAGTAATGGTGACGTTTGTCGCCTTTTGATGATGAACATGTAAGGTGTGAAAAATAATTCAGCACCAGCTGACATTTTTTTTTTCAATTTCATTTGTATCTGCTTGGATTTTGAAAGCTCCAATCACAAACTGCAGTCATCATAATGGCACCGTGAGTAAGCGATTGAATCATTTGTTTTTATGTGATCTATGCCAGCTGTGAAATCCATTTAAGCGATCGCTCACGCGTGGTGCGACGCACTGGCAAAGTTGCTAGGCAACGTTGATCATCGCTCACTAACTTTTCTATTGATACAACAGCTCTAAACATATGTTCAGTCAAGAGCGCAGTATTCCGATTCCATTACTTTTATTGAAATTATGAAAAAAGAAGATAAAAACACGTGCATCTTCATAGTAGCTCATTAAATGAGCAGTGCACACGTCACTAGTGATGATTAGTATAACTTCCGGATCTGCTGCACAAATTAATCTCGTGTGACATTTTTCAAATGGAATTTGGACGTCTCATGAAAACGCTACGCTACAGGAAATAGAGACACCCTTCAACAAGAATTCAACAAGTCACGCCTTTTAAGTTGTGGTCTGCCCATCAGCCTCTTGCATGGTGTCAGAAGTCTGGATAGGGGAATCGGCGTACCTTGAAAGTGTGCAAGCCAGGCGTGTTGGGAAAAAAATGATTGAATATGGCCATTAGTTTGTAGGTTGGGTTTGACATATATCTTTTGACACCTCCTATGACATATTGTCCAATCAAACAACACGGTTGCAGTGTTTTGTTAGTGTGTGTTCAACAAGCTGCTTGGATGTCATTTATAGTGACAGCACATTATGATGCTCGAAGTGGAGAGCAGATAACGGCCAATTGACAACTCCATTAAGTCGCCAGCTCAGAGCAGCTTCTAAAGCGGGAGCAGCCTTTGCAGCAACAGACAGGAAGTGCATATTAGGTAGTGCTTTGATTCTCCCAGAACGTTTGATGACAAGCTCTTAACCAATCCCCTCCCTGTGAGGGTTTTTTTTTCCCCCTCTTGAGTTTTTCATTTGCATAATTCACATCTCACAAGCAAATGGAAATTTAAATCAGTCATTTGTTGAGGTCATTTAAAGGTTTATCTGTTAATGCTGCAGTTATTGAATTAGGAATATTTGTGATTATTGCTTTAGCTGCAGTGACGTTATTGTGCATCAAATACATTAATGTGTCACACAAATGTGTTAAAATTGCCAAAAGAATATAAAGTCCAAGGCTAATATAGCGCTTGGGGAAACCCTTGAAATAGTAAGCTTGAACTTTGTAATACCAAACTATACTAGTTTGATAATAACTGTTTTGAACATTGCTAAGTAGTTTCAGTCGTGGTATAGTTCTTGTGAACTGAAAAGTGCCGAATGCTGAACTCTACGACACGCTTTGTAATGCAACACAACAGATTGAAGAGGTCAGCACAAGAATGAGGAAGCCAAGCATTTCATCTCACCTTTCACCCGTGAACTGGACCTCTGTCGGCTGCATTCTTTCTGCTTTCCTGCCTCGCCTGTCCCGTCATGTAATGTCTGTCTCTAAGAGCAGTAGAGAACTCGCTTGTTTATCTAGCGTGCACATAATCCTCTGAAACAAATGTCAGCAACTCTGATGCAAATATTTATAGTACCGTCTTCAGAAGGATTTGTTTTGCCTCCAACAATTTGGTTTCACCTAGTAGATGTCTATCAAAGATGGCAAACTCGGACATCTTCAGTCTGTTATGGAGGTGCAGAATATTATTCCAAACTGTATGTAACACGTCAGAAGAAAAACATGTAAAAGAGGCAAAGAAGCTAAACAAAATTAGCTACTTGGCCTTTGGAAGTATTATAGAAATCACAAGTTACAACATTAAAATAAAAGTAAAAGTAAAGTAGAATTTGTCTTCCAGGTGATGAAGCTGCGCAAATTGGCCCAGCAGATTGCAAACTGTCGTCAGTGTCTGGAGCGCTCCAGTGCCCTCATCACACAGGCAGAACAGAGCTTGAAGGAAAACGACCACGCCCGCTTCCTTCAGACTGCGCGAAATGTGGCTGAAAGGTGATGATGAACACATTCACTGATTATCTGCATCTTCTTATGACAGGTCATCAGTTTTCACGTTTGATTTGGCTGAACCTGCAGCAACCTAACAGGCTTCTGCTGCTGACAGTATTACAGGGCTCCAGATTTTGTTTTAGATTGCAACTAGTGCTTTGATGGTTAATGCAAACGAAATTTTAAAAAATTTCAATCTACTGCTGCCTTTCTTTGTCTCTCCTAAATACACCAGAGTTGCCATGGCGACAGCCTCCTCCCAGGTACTCATCCCAGATGTCAATCTGAATGAAGCTTTCGACAACTTTGCCCTGGACTTTTCTAGAGAGAAAAAGATTCTAGAAGGCCTTGATTACCTAACAGGTACATTTTGTAACTGTACATACAGACACACATAATGAATTATACTTTTATAGGAGACTTTTACCGTCGCTCTTTCAATGGTTTTGCTTGGCTGTGTTGATGCAACGGGGTTATTTACCACAGTATAGATATATAAGCTATTTAATGGGAAACACAATGCAGTGTCCATACAAAAACATCACATTACAAGGATATAGAAAGACAATGTATTGATTATCAATGTGTTTATAGGTTGGTAGTTGGCAGTAATGTAAAACTATACTGCGTCATGCACTTTGCATTTTAACACTATGTGATCATTTATCTCCGCCAAAGAATATTCAAGAGTAAAAGATGAATCAATAATTTCATAGACTTAAAGCTATGCAACTGTATCGTTCACTCACTTTGAAACTTCTTTCCCATGCAGCACCGAGCCCGCCGTCCATCCGAGACGAGCTGTGCACGGCGTCACACGACACCATCACTGTTCACTGGACATCTGAGGATGAGTTCAGCGTCACCTCTTATGAGCTGCAATACACCATATACACTGGACAGACTAACTTTATTAGTGAGTTATGAGGCACACGCACACACACGCATTTAGACGCACACACACGCATTTAGACACACACACACATTCACCGGAATGTCAATCATATATGCTCAAGATGATGATTTGAGCATGTTTCTGTTCAGATCAGACCCCAGCATGAAAATATAAGAAAGTGGAACATCTCAGCTCTTTATGTTTTTCTGAGTATTTTTACCATATGCTCAATATTTTATTCTATTCTATTCTCGGGTAACCTAGATTTTCTCCCCGTCTGTTGTCAATGCTAAGTGGTTAAAAAGAAACTGAGCTGATCTATGAGTGCTGCAAATTGTGAAAGAGGAGCAATGTGAGCAGCCGTAGTGATGATTTAAATGGATACACCAGTTCTATCCAAAGAATGTTCTGCCAATAATATTTTTTTTGTCCGACCACTACTAATTACTAATGGTATGTTACTGATATTGGAGGAAGCTTTAAGATTGCATAAAATGCAAACGACTATTAAAGTAACATAGACTAGTAAAATGTGCACAATGTGCGAGTGTGAGAGAGCGCACCGAGTAGGACTGTTGTTACATGCCTGGGAGGTGGGAACGAACGAACGAACTGACTAGTCGCGTCCTCCACACGCGGGCAGTTTGACAAAGCTTCACGGACGGGAGGAGGAAATGCTGACCAGTATTTACTGGAACTTACTCGTCTTTCTGAAGGAGCAAAAGTTTGAGCTGAGAGTCCAGCGGCATGATACGCGCTGTAGCTTCTTGCTAGCTAGCCTGCTAGCCTACAAACAAATCTTCCTCCCACCAATTCGCTTTTTAAACATCATACACAACATATACACGGCTAAACTTGTAACTGGGATAAAAGGTAATTTTGCAGTTGATGTCACGCATCGTCATCCTCATTGGATGACTGTGTCTAAACTGTGAAGTGTGGTTGCATTTAGTGACAGTTCGAAAACAACATATGGCCTTCAATCAATCAACCCATCTATAACCTTCATGATTTTTAATTACACAAGGATTTTTGCTATTTGTGGGCTGCCCGGGTCCCTATCAATCCCCGCAAATAGCAGTGGCACATTGTATAGAATATATATTGTGATGATATTTATTTTTATTTTGTCTTCATGAGCATACTCGGTATTGAAGTAATCCAATGTAATCAAGTTACATTACTTTAATATTATCGTACTTGGATTACGTTACTAACAAAAAAAAATTTGCAGATAACTTGTAACTGTAACGGAATACATTTTAAAAGTAACCCTCCCAACCCTGGTATTAAACCACGGACATTCATTGCCTTTTACAAGTATTAAGCTGGGATGCTGTGCAATGTACCATGGAAATTACTTTGACGGTAAAGGATTTAAAAAAAATATAACTCATTGTTATGTTAGTTAGTCATTTTGTTTCGTCATAGATTTCAACAAATGCTTGGCTCAATGTGGAGGAAGAAAAAGAACGAATGTGAAAGTCGGAGTGGATAATGGTTGTAATGGGGGTAAAATACCTCTTACGGAGGATGACGTGTTTATTCTACATAATTATGCACACTCATACACGCACACACAAACAACAACTGCACCCCTGGCCTTTAATCTGCTGCTTTTATGTCTTTATTCTCTTCTCTCTTTCCTCGTGAGCAGCCCTGACTTTTCTCCATCTAGCCATGAAAGTGGAGTGCCCTGGCCCGTTTGAAACATTAGGATACATTTCAAATCTGACTCAGACATTCAGCCTAGTGCTGCCGCACAGCCCTTAGAGATTCACAGCAGACATTGAAAACGACAGAAACCATTAGGCTTACTATGCCACTTAGATTTCTACTATTGTAAACATTTAAAGCGGCTAAACGCTTCTATTTGAGCACCAACTGATTCTCAGTCCTCCTGGGGGGAACAAAAGGTGGAGTGAGTGGCCTTGTTAGAACTGTCTGTGCAGGGTCATGTAAGCGGAACACCCACCAAAAAAAAAAAAAAAACACTCAGCAAGTATTGTATCAATGCTGGGTCACAAAAAAAAAAAATGTGTGCAGACCACCGTCAGTCATAATTTGGATCAAGACCAAAAGAGATCACAGCTTTGATGGGAGTAATAAAAATTGCATGCAGTTATTTATTAATTGATCAAGTTCTAAAACCGCATATGACCCACATTTGAACCTTATTTTTTTACACCCCTTGGGCTGTTTTTAACTTTCTGTTACCAGTCGGCATGGTCCTTCTTCAGCCTCCATACTACAGCCACCAATTTTCTATTTAAATTTAAGAATACTCATGAACTGTCCAAATTCATAATTTACATAGTTGGGTGATTCAATAGTACAAAGAAAACAACATACAGTACTGCCTTATTAACAACATGGTGTCTTTTTGAATGAACATTTTTACTGTCTCAAGCATGTTTTCCTCTATTAAATAACTGAACCACTGCATTCCATGGATATTTGGTCATGAAAATGTGAAAAATAATTGTGGCCTTTCCCATGTTAGTTTGACCAATGAGACGACTCCCCCCCCCCCCCCCCAGTATAAAGTAAAACTATGGATGCTCTATACCACTTTTTTTCCAGACCAATACCATTTTGAATACCACCAATACCAAGTACCAATAGTACTAGTACTTTTGATATATAAAATTTCCCCCCCAAAAAACAATTAAATAATTTTTAAAAAAAACACACACACCTATATATCCCAATATGGCATTTTCCTTAAAATTGCATGTAATGGCAATTTTCTATTCTTCTCATTTCTAGTTGCTGATTATAAAACAGTCACAAGAGGGCATCCGATACCGCCGTCAGGAGTACCGATACCTTAAAATAAGGCTGGTATCAGCGCCAATTACGATACCCGGTATCGTACTCACCCATCCCTCGATAAAACCAAATACATTATGACAGAAACTTTATCTAATAGCACAATATCGCATTTCCAAACTGCTGACTCTGGGTAATAATGTGTGAGTTTCAATCTTGGCTATTAGTGTCCCTCTTATGTGTTAAGTTAGCTGTTTTTTTCACAGAGCAATAATCCAGTTTTGGGGCGACAATCATTATCGCACAAGCCTATGGTTGCCCACACATACACAATATTACCTTGAACTCAGTGTTGCGTCATCAAAGAAGAGTTGTCATAGTCTCCAAGGGTAGCTAGCTAGCATGTGTTCCGCTCTTGTCATCTGTCGAGGACACATTTATTTTCTTTCCCATCGCCCAGTTTCCTGTTGCTGCGCATTACTTTGAAGCCGCAGTGTTCTACAAAGCTGTGGAGCTGATGACAGGAAGCTCTTTTGTTCACACGAGACGTGATAACAAACTGCTGTGTACCAATTCAGCAAAAAGGTGCAATTAAGTGTAAAGACTTGACAAACAGTACAAACACACTTCCCACACATTTTCTTTTTGAAAGCATGCCATTCTATAACTGCTTTTATACCATATCCAAATAATAAGGGAAAACTGTATCAGAATCACAATTTCTTCATCTCAGTCACATCTAAAGAAATCTCAATTTAAAAGTTCCCTTCCCTCATCCATTCTTAAAGCAGCTCCCATTTAATGGCCTTATTTGCGTCCTGTGAAGTATTTATATTTACAAGAAGACTCTCCGCTATTACTTATGTATGTATGTTGTTGCCACCCCGCTCAATAATTCATAAAGTCCCAGAAGGTTTGAAGTGAAGATTGTTCCCAGAGTTCCGGATTGCCACCGCAGGGAAAGATTTAAGGAACAGAGTGATGAAAGGGAATTGTTATTGTAATTTTAACTGTGCGCTACAAAACTTAATCGCAACTGTAAGGCGATTTAACAAAATCTGTTGTTTTATTTGCCATTTGAATCTGTTTGTTAATGGCGGTTGATGCAAATCCAAAGGGAATTGTTGCGAGTAGTGTTCGTTGACAAGCTGCCTGCCAGGATAGTTCACTGACATTATCCACTTACAGTAAGAGCTCAAGGAAATTATTATAAACGTGTACAATTCTGTCAATTGGAAGTTTTTGGCTGGTGTTTTGGTAATGATAATAGGTAATACGATCTTGTGGAGTGAGCATGTTCTCCCTGTGCTCGCGTGGATTTCCTCCAGCTACTTCGGCTTCCTTTCACATTCCATCAACGTGCATTGTAGACTCTATTGTCCAGTCCTAATGAGGACAAGTGGTGATGGATGGACGGATAGATGGACTGTAAAAAAAGTATGTTCTTTTTACGTGGGGGGAATGGCAGTTGTGATTGCCAGAGAAATTCTGTAAAAAAAATAAAATAAAATACAGTGCAAATGTAAACAACTTTACAGAACAACCAACAGCCTCAGAGTTGCAAGACAACCGTTCTACCACTGAGCCATGCCACCCTGTTAAGTTCTCAGCAAAGGACTGTTGAATTTACAAGTTTAAAAAGATGACATTTTTAGGATATGTAATATACAAGTTGGTCTGTAAAGTTGCTTATATTCGCACAGTATTGTTTTTTTTTTTGTTTTTTTTTGCAGAATTATTCTGGTAACCACAACTGCCAGTTTTTTTTCTGTAAAACAACATAATTTTTTAAAAGTGTACTGATAAATTAATAATTATGTCAAAAGTATATCAATTTTAAATGAACATAATACATTTAGTTTAACCTTTAGATTCACATGGTTTTACTCTATATCTAAATATTCATATCTATAATATGGCTTTGTAAAATGTGTGTTTCTTTTGGCATAAACAAAATGTATCTACTGACAAATGGAACAAAAAGTGTTATTCTAACACTGCTATGATGTCATTTTAACTGTATCCCAATGTTAATGTTTTACAGTTTATCTGTGTTAAAATTACAGTAATTTGTGAATTCTCCCCCAAAAAAATATATTTTCAACATGTTCTTACAACAGTTGTTTGGATCAAAGTTTTAAAACAGTCATGTAAATTGCACAATGCTTTTTTTTTGTATTTCCAGTGGGGGGGGGGGGGGGGGGGTTGTTACGATTTTACAGAAATTCGCTGTTAATGTCACATACATTTTTTACAGTGTGGTTGGATGGACGGACTACATATAGCCTATGAAACTAAAAAGTCAAATTCTGACTTTGGATGCCTTTTTGATTACAGTATTGAGGGACAAAACTTGAAATGTTTCAAACTCATAAAAGCGCATTGACATGGTAAGAAAAGCCAAGTTAAAAATATGAGCAACATAGATGTGAAAAGTGAATTCCTATGGCCACATGGCATCGATTCAGCTGAGGTAGACGAGAAAACGAGAGGTCACGTGAGCTTGGCCTGCGTTTCTAGACATTTTAACATGACAAGCTTTCACATTGTTTCACCCTCAGGCTTGCAGCGCACACTGCAACCCTCCCCCCCCCCCCCCCCCGTGGTATCTCTGTCTCCTGTCGTTATGGAGTTCCAGATTCACGATAATGAGCGTAACAAAGTCAGCCCTGGGCAGGGGCGCATCGCATATTAAACCTGACGGAAAGGTAATGGGACGGATCAGTATGTGCACATAAATGTTGCATAACACCTGAGGCCGAGGGCTCGCCGAGCTTTTGCACGGTTTGATGACTCACTGTGCTTTGAGGGGTAAAATAACAGGTCTGGTTAAAGTTGAGGGAGAATGTTGTGCTGTTCCGCGTTGAAAATCAAACAGAACTACCTTGCTGAACCGTCATTGTTAGCGTAACATGGTCGCTTAGGGAGTTTGTTCTTTTCTGTGCATGTGCCAGGTTTGTACAACTCTGCTGACAGCTGGATGATTGTGCCCAACATCAAGCAGAACCACTACACGGTGCACGGCCTGCAGAGTGGCACGCGCTACGTCTTCTTCGTCAAGGCTATCAACCAGGCAGGAAGCCGCAACAGTGAGCCGGCACGCCTCAAAACCAACAGTAAGTCATGTGGCGCTTAAAAGTCTTGTTTTTGCAAAAGTAAGTAACCCAAGGTCACCATGGTAATGAACACCAAACGGTTCTTTCTATTCCAAGGCAGAGCACTGTGTTGAAGAATACAGAGCTAAAAACTCGAGCCATGTAGCTGATTCGGGATGTTAAATTGCAAGAGTAGTTCAGCGAAGCTTAAATGGAGTTATGATGACGACTCTGAGCGCCTGTCAGCAGCCGAGCTGCCGCATTGAGGATTAACCGTAATCTGAACACACTGCTGAGTAAAACAACATGAAACGCAGAAAAAATGTTGTGCTTGAAGCCACTTCAAAGTTTTTCAGACTTTTCTTTAAATAGCAAAATAAATAACTTTTTAATTGCAGAGAAACCTCTAAGGCCAACAACATTTTGTTCCACTGGTTGAGCTCAGATACATTTAGATACATTGGAACTCAAATACAAATCCTATAAGGAGTCGGACTGCATTTATTTTTATTTTTTTAATAAATCAAAGATCTATTTATCAAGGTCGGTCAGGTCACATGCAATAATACCGTAATGTTTGTGGCAAAATTATAATTTTCATTCAAAACCACAAAAATCCAAAATGAAATGTCATTTCTGTTTTGACTTAAATTAAAATAAATATATTTTGTATTTTCATTTAACCTTTTTTTTTAATCCAAGAAATGTCGCTTTGTTTCACAAGTGTGTATTATTTAAAAGTATTAGATTGGTCTACAAAATCAAAATCATAAAAAAATAGTGAAGAATGCAGTAGCAATCCTTTCAGCATTTTTGAAAACTCTCAAAACAATATGTTAATTTATTAAATTATTTCCTATTCAGTATGCTTGAGTCAAAGGTGGTTCCAATTTTACATGATGCAGTTAAAGGCAAAATATTCTACACCTATTTGATGCCTCTTCCGCCTCACCTCTGTGTGAGATGCTGCTATCTGTCATGTTCAGTTTAAATCATCACTTTTAGTTTAAAATCTTCCTCCAAACACCTTCTCCCTGTGGGATGTCTTCCTACTTTTTTATTTTTTATTTTATTTTTATACAGCATTAAAGTGGATTAGAGTGCCAGTGTGATGCGGGTGTGACATGCAAACAGGGAACATTTAGAGGTTACATTTGGGCTACCTTCTACTTTGTGTCAATGATGTGCATCATTGTCTGGCCACAATAATAATAAAAAAAAGCACTGTTGGAGTTGAAAGAATGAAAAGTATTGATAAGTAATTTTCAGCCTCACTCTTCAGTTAATGCCATGATGTATTTTATAACTCACTATCGAAATGCATCTAGAAAGACCTGCAATAGAGGCCGCCACTGCAGTATAATAAAACACCCTGGTAATAAAGGTTTGCTTTATTAGTATTATAACGGTTGGTCTTTATTAAAATGGCCCCAGAGACTAGATTTACTTTTGGGCTCACATATATTTTATGATTTCCATCGTCTCAAATAGATTTTCTGAGTGTCTAGTAAAGTTGGTCGCATAAAATAATTCCATAAGATTTAGGAATATTTATACTAAAAGTGTTGAGTGCTGCAGTACAATCAAACACACTGCTTAAAGTTGAGTGTGCTTAAGTAGCAAATGCAAATTCAATGTGTGAGTGTTGTGAGTTACAGACTTTGTGCTGTATTTTATTTTAATGGGGAAAATAATGTTTGTTTTACAGTTTATTTTTAGATGTCCTCCGTGAAAATGAATCAGGCCATATGGCAACATAAATAAATTATGCTGTTATTTTTTCATTTAAGAAAAAAATGCAGATTTCTCTGTAATCATGGTTAGTTAAGAGGTAATATGGATTGTTCAAGTTTGACCTTCAGTGCGTTTTCCGAATATAAGGAGATGACACAGATATAACTCTTTTTGACTGGTTTGTTTTTGTCAAATTGGATTTGTTCTGTCTCATGCCGGGTGTTAATCTCTTCACTTTTATCCCTGGCACGCTGTGTCCTCTGATCCTCTGGGCTTTGACATACGATATCGTTGTGCCCTTTTCTTCAGCTCATCCTCCCACTCTTGCAACCATCTGTCACTTTAGCTTGGAGGAAACACTTTCCATGTCAGAACCTTGGGTCTAATGGCAAAGAGATGGTTAGGAAAGATTTTTACAGGCTACTGTAGCTAGATTTTCAAGTTTAGCTTAACCATGCCGTTAAAGACCAACTGCATGGAGAAATGTGATATTTTTCCAATACCCAATATTGTGTTTTGATCTGATGTTGGTATCAATCATCACTTTGACTGTGTAGTTGTGTTCTACTGTGTTAACAATACCAAAAGTGCCAGAATAAGTTGTTTACCATTTAATCCTTCTATGATGTAGGTCACTTTTTTACTCTTGGAAAGCAGAAAAGGTCCAATTCCAGGTCTCGTGCAACACAGTTGACTTGATTGAAACAACACTTTAAACCATGTTGTTACACTCTAAAGGCTTTCACCGGCTTTTAGGTCACTCCAGCCTCAAACAGTGAAACCTGACCGGGGCCTAATGCAGAACCCTACTATTGTTGATAAAAGTTTCACTGCGCTTTAAGGTACTCACCGCTAAAAATGTGTCGCAGCATCGCGAAGCACGTATGAATTAAGTATGACAAAGGGGAGGGACGATAATTGTGACCTTTTACCGCTGTGACCCGTGCTTCTCCATTTACCTCACACTGGCCCTCCATTCTCATTCTAAAGTGGCGTGAGAAACCTCTAAATGGAGGAGAAGAGTAAGAAGGTGGATGACAGAAAGAGTGAGAGGAGAGTGCACTGAAGACACCAAATAGCTCTTTGCAGGGACGAGTGTCTGCAGACATGAGTGCCCTCAATCTTCTGCTCTATATCCATGCATACAGACCAGTCCTCAGTCACCCACACGGGTGAAGAAAATACAATGGGGCCATCAAGGGGATCGGTTCTGAAGATGCCATATGAGGTGTGTCAGAAAAGTTCCAGGACTGGCGTCACATAAGATGTACAGGATCTATTTTCATATACGGCATTTGGACGTCTTAATTTGTGCCGGGGCAAGCTTAGTTAAAAGAATTTGGCAGACTGTTCTGCACCATGCTGGGCCTACCAGCAGACTGAAGGTGTTTCAGCGCACCTTAGAATTTGTTGGCATAGAGTAGACTAATCTTTAGACCAGCTAAAAGCAGGTCTAAGTTGTGGCGCAGATGGTGTTATGCAATTTTGGTGGATTTCATTAATGCAAAGGCAGAACGATTCTGAGCTCCACGGACTTGTATGGTGGATGCCGTCGTATTTTATTCATGAATATGGCAGCATTGTGCACCGAACGCATTCTTCGATCTTGATTTGAATTGAGTTCAGCAAACTGATTTTAAAGTGAATGAAAGGAGCCACTTTCATTGGCTGCATGTCGGCCGTTTTAACTTCCACCACGATGCAACTACCCATTCCCAGGTGTGTGCACTTCTACCTACATAAAAGAAAGAAAACTCCACCCGTGCACAGTTGTGCTAGACTTGCACTGGGCGGGAAATCGGGCCCGTAGAAGTTTTCCACTCCTGGAGTACGTAAAACGCACTTTCACAGCCGTTTCCAGCACGCCTTATGCAGTCCTGGAAGGATTCTTCTGGGATCATCCCCAGCTCCGTTTTCACGACCAGTTTAATGTTATCCACATCTTCAGAACCGATCCCCTTGATGGCCCCTTTGAGCTTGGTAAGTTAAAAAAAAATAAAAAATCACTCAGGGCCAGGTTGGGTTGCTAGTGAAGTTGCTCCAGCACGATGATATTCTTCTCATCCACCAGGAACTGTCAGGCGTTCAGGACATTGTGAGCAGGCGCGCCACATCTATCATCTCATTGAATGAAGTCCTGTCTTTGTAGATTTGCTGTTTAAAATTCTGGCCAACACGGAAAGGGGACAGAATAGAATATATCTTTTGTGACACCAATCCTTGGACTGTTTGCTACACCTCATATCATAAATTAATGGTACAGTATTTATTATGCCGCACATTCTCATTAGTGACTTTTCACTTTTCTCTCAAGGTACCATAAACATATCAGAAAAAATTGTGAAGAACAGATGAGTGATATAAGCATCTCTGCTGTAATTCACTTGAATTGTTATGCTCCATTTGAACCCTTCCACTAAAGGCAAACTGGAAACAAAATCACAGTCATTATTTTTGGGTTTAAATCACCATATTTGTGGGCATGAAATTAAATTAAGCTAACATCTGAGCACGGCACAACTTAATTAGAGCGCCTGCTAACGGGACAAGAACCACTTTCATCCAGACACTTTTTTTCATTTCAGTCTGTCTGTTAATGAGCTGTCTGTCTTTCTGTCGTGTTGCTTAATTCATATCAGCAATAAACAAAGTCATGAATTTAGACTGTTGTCGACACATCTCTGCTGCCTAGTGCCGAGTGCTACAGGTCAGTGGCTATCCGGCCATGCAGAATAGGAAGCACACATTTTCATCACGCCTAGCGTGGATGGACGCTCGGTGGAAATCCAATAATAGAGGATGTACTTTTTATTTTTCTTCAGCTAGCAACCGCAAAAAAATGCTGATTCTCAAAAATAGATTGTTGATAAGAAAATGACTTGATTGTATGCGTCTGCATGTGCGTGAGTGGCAATATGTGTTTTCGTGCCCCCCAAATGTGAGCTCCTACCTTGAGTAAGCCTGAAAACCAGTCTGAAAATATCATGCGTCAAAGTGCCTGGGGGGGTACACACATCTCTTTAGTTCCTCTCAAAGAGACTGCGATAATATTTACCCAGCATGCATCCTTCATAACTGAAGTCAACCGAACTCACAGGCCTTTCGGTAAACAGATGAAGGAAGAGGAGAGATGATGGCGATGGTTATGAAGTGCTGAGGGAGAGCGCAAGACAAATATTTCATTTCATATTTCTGGCACGGGTGCAGAATGCATTCATCAAAGAAATGTGGCGTTTTTACAAGTGTGGGAGACTTAATATTATAGTCACTATGTCATGGTTGGCACTATGAGTTTATCACAGTACAGTTGGTTTGAGCGTATCATAATATGTTATGGTTCATATAGCACTTGAGTGCATAATTTGTTCAAATTGCTTTTTTTAGGTTGAACTCATTTTCATTTAACGCCAGACGATTTAATTTACAAAATATATCACACTGCAAGTTTTTCAACCAGGACCCAATGGAATGAAGTTGAATTGAAATTGCTTTTTGAATCCCCCAAAAGAGGACTCTTTTGTTTATGTCCTATTTTCTCCATCAGTCAAGTCTTTTATGTGTTTAACAGTAAAGCCCTTCCAGTCTGTAACAATGCACTGCTTCAAGGGAGCCCCACAAAGAACAGCTATCACATGGGTAGACGGTTTGAAATGTCTTTAATTGGTACGGCCTCACAGCAGAATGAAAGCAAACTGCGGGTTGCCTCCATTTGTTATAAAGTGTTTGATAGGAATGTGAACATGTACTTTCAAATCTCAGTTAATCATAACGGGTAAGTTTCTAATTCACGGCCCTTCACTTAATGGAGTGCAGTTGTAACAATTAGAAGAACCCTAAAGCAGACACATAGTGTAGAAAAGGTTGGTTAAAATATTTTCCCAAAATAAAGTTCTACTCAAGAGTAGATATATTATGTTAATACAAAATAAGAAAATGAGTAATATAAGATGCTACCAAACGAAAACGTTTCGGACGAGTGGGGAAAAATAGTCATTTACAAAGTCCAAAGAAAATATTTGATATACATAAAGCACTAGAGAAGTACATATTTCAAACAAACAGCGACTTAAAGGAGTAGTGCAAAGAGGATTACTAGAAAAACAACAGAAATTCTTGGTAGAAACAAAAAGGACGAAAAAGCATCCAGCTAGGAGCAGAATCCAAAAAGGGAGCGTGACAATGCAGCAGAACAAACAGCAAGAGCAAAGACATGGGAATGATCTGGCGGCCTCCGGGTGTGGCCGCGGGTCGAATGACTTGGAGCAGATTGCCAGTTGCTCCAAGGTGCACGCCTCCTTGTTCGACTCCTCCCTGGGCCGACAAGGGGAAATGAAACAAAACGTAGGAAGAGCCAATTGACAGGGGAAAAAAAAACATACAAAAACAACTCAAGAGTGGATCATGGAAACAATTAATTAGGGCTGCGTATTGATTAAAATTTTCTCATTTGATTTGTTTTCAATTCACAAGAGTTCAGTTCGATTCATTTTTTTTTTTTTTATTCACTTCAATCCGATATTGGTTAATTATGGAACATTAATTCTTCTTAAATATTAAAGAAATTATCAAATTCCACAAACATTCAATTAAATTTTGCGGAGGCAGTAACTGGTTTAATAATTTGGTTTATTAATGAAAGTAACACACGTTATAATCACTTAAGTGCTACACAAACATTGACATCATTAAAGATGAGATACAAATATTTTCATAATTCAAATTCAATACAGTAATTTCTGGACTACAAGCGGCTACTTTTTTCACTTGCATTCGACCCTGGGCTAATACAAAGGTGCGGCTCATCCATCAGATCACAAGGGGGCGCATTATAAAGGAAGCACAAGAGCGTCAGGCAGAGCAAAACAATCCAAGTGAGCCCAAATACTGTAGGAGAGACAGAACAAGAGCGAGACAATTTGCACCCTCATTATAGAAGATAAAGTAGCGGGAACCCGGTGCGGTAACATTAAAAACACTTGCGGCTTACAGTCGGGCGCGGCTTATATGTGTAGTATTCTCCAAATTTAGCTAACGCGGCTTATAGTCAGGTGCGCCTTGTAGTCCAGAAATTACTTTAATTGTAAACATGAAGTAAAAAGATTCTGATAAATGTAAGAAAATACTTTTAAATTCATGTGAACAGTAAATTTCAAGAAAACAGTAAGATACAAAAATAAATTACCTTTCAAAAAGTTATTTTCTTGAATTTATGGGAAAAAGAGATTAAAATAATCAACTCATGGGTTTATGAATCAATATCAGTATCAAAAAGGAAAATCGATTCAATATCGATGATTTGATTTTGTCAAACACAGCCCTACAATTATTAATACATATTAAAGGGATTACACCACGGTATTTTAAGCCCTTCCACTGTTAACTTTCGGCATATAATGATTAAATCCTACCTTTACACCATGTCGATGTACTTTTTTTGTTAAATATTAGGTTTTGCTGAGGGGGGGGTTCTAACACAGAAGTAAAATGCCCGATTCAGTAAAACCGCGCCTCTCCCGCGAGCTGGCTACAGCCTGCTCTCTGAAAACACCACTGAATTGCCGCGCAACACAAGCCATCAATTCTTCAATAAACATTTGAAACAAAACGGCTCCTTGCCGCAATAAATCGTGGAGGAGGAGGGGAGCTTACAGGGCAATCGCGCTAACTACTACACTATCCCTTCGGTTAGATTCAGCAGTGCAGAGATTTTACATGTGGTTTTCACAATAGTGTCGGCCAGAACCTTTTCTAGGATTTTAAGACGGCCAATTGTCATTGCACTTTGGCATTCCAGATGTGAAGGATAATTGATTGTTTCAAATTCATTTGGACAGAATGTTTACTGATAAAAGCTACTTTTGTCACTATCCCATGGAGGTCTCAGAGAAAGTGGGCGTGCGTTTAGTCCGCAGTGGATCCGCTCCTAATGACGTCAAACAGTGCCAACAGCTCGTTTTCTCAGGTTGGGAGGGGCTGTTGCTTGGAGAGCAGAATGACCTAGAATTTCTCATAGAGGGGCAAATGGAGGAAAACACCACCTCTGTGATGTTTTTGGTGAGGAATTAGCATTTTAACATGGCTTAAAGCTCCAAAAAGTTGTTTTTTCACGTTGCTATCCCTTTAACTCTTTTACCACCAATAACATCAATTGACGTCAATTACGTGGGTGAGGGGGTTCTCAATAGGCAGTGCAACGTCTTGTGCAGCGCTGGTTTGTGAATGGGGTGGGAACATCCAAAAACACCCACTAACTATGGCCAGCAGATGGCAGCATTGTGTCTCTTTTCAATGGCTCCCCAATAGAACGTTTTGAAGGATGACGTGAACGATCAAAGTGTTTGTCACATTAAATCTAATTCACAGAGCGTCACTAAACAAAAAATATTGGTGTCAAAGTCACTGGTGTGCAGAAAATGTGTCTTTTCACAAAAAGCTTGTTTTCTCCTTATTTTTGTTTCCATTTTCGCTTGATTACACACAAATTACCTATTTTCAAATGGTGATTACTAAAGAACAAAATAAGGTAGAAAATTCTAATGAAAGAATAGAATCCCATCATAGCACACAATATTCCGTTTGCCTTGAAAGAAGAGTGTAAATGCTCGAAATCGTCTGGCACTTGTTTTTTGGATAACGTTTGATAAAAGAGTTAACCATTGAAAACAACAAACTTTCTCGGAACCTACCGGCATCTCAAAGAAACATCTTCATGAACTTGTGTTTTGTGTTTGATTTGTGCCGGTTCAAGTCACGCATGTGTTTGTCCTCCCGTTTCTCCCCTCCAACCTCAGTCGGCCCGGGCTCTCAGCAGTCGTCCCCTGGAAAGCCATGACAGAGGGCCCCAGTGTTTGCAAGAGGCTGCGCTGGCACCGATAAGCAGTTCAAAGAAGCGAGCGCATTAATGTAATTGGCTGCCAGCAGCACATTGGCCTCGTCCTCTCACATCCACAAGCAGTTTCACTCAGCAGGCGGATTATTGGAGGCGAGTGCGCGCGAGAGGATGAGATTGAGGGGACGGGGAAAGAGAGATGAAGGGAAGGACACAGAGAGCGAGGGAGTCAGAAGCGAGGGGGGGCTCATTGTGTCTCATTAAGCCGTGGGAGGCTGAGGGAGCCAACGAGCACGAGGTGTCAGAGTTAAATGTCAGGTCTAAGAGGGATGCAGCTGACCTCCTACAAGTTTACAGTGACAATCTTCAGACCCGAATTATCCCCTCAAATTCGCCCCTCTACTGTCTCTCACCTCTTTTGCCCTCTCAGTTTTCCACCCGTTTCACCCAAATTGCTGGTGCTATTATGTGAATGCTACTAATACTCGAGCATTGACTAAATGGAATGGAGCTCAGAAGAGCAAGACCTCCGCCAAGTTTCAACTGTCAACAAAAGTGGAAAAAAAAAAAAAAAGTCTGTTCATCCTAGTGAAGAGGACAAGTGGGTTCATAAAATGGATGGACGGATGGATGGGCAGGAGGATGGATGGATGGACGGACAGGAGGACGGACGGACGGACGGACGGATGGATGGATTGACGGACGGATTAATGGATGGATGGACGGATATACAGGCGGATTGACAGACGGATGGATGGACGGACAGGAGGATGGATGGATGGATGGACAGACGGACGGATGGATAAACGGATAGATGGATGTTCAGGCAGATGGACAGACGGACGGGTGTCTGGATGTCTGGACAGGCGGATTGACGGACGGATTAATGGATGGATGGATGGACGGACAGGAGGATGGACAGACGGACGGCTGGCTGGACGGATGGATAAACGGATGGACAGATGGATGTTCAGGCGGATGGACAGACGGATGGATGGATGGATGGACGGACGGGTGGCTGGACGGATGGAATAACAGATGTACAGGCGGATGGATGATGGATGGATGTTCAGGCGGATGGACAGACGGATGGATGGACAGGAGGGTGGATGGACAGACGGACGGGTGGCTGGACGGGTGGATAAATGGATGTACAGGTGGATGGATGATGGATGGATGTTCAGGCGGATGGACAGACGGACGGATGGATGGATGGATGGACGGACAGGAGGATGGATGGACAGACGGACGGGTGGCTGGACGGATGGACGGATTAATGGATGGATGGATGGATGTACAGACGGATGGCTGGACAGACGGGTGGCTGGACGGATGTATGGGCGGATGGACAGACGGACGGCTGGATGGACGTTTTTGTGTTCAATGTCAAACTTCAAAAATGTGTGTGCAATGATTCCATGGTATCACCTCAAAGCAGAACCAATCCAATCAATGTCAATCAATGTTTATATTTATATTCCCCAATTTTGCCATAACGGTGTGATGCATGTTTTGTACTTTTTGTTCATCTCGTCATTACATCTGTGAGACGTCATCTCCACATTCGCACGTTTTCTGTTCAAATTGGCAACCGAGTGGAATGGAATAGTTGCAAAATGATGGCAGCATTTCCAGCGTTCCAATTCCACTCAAAGTTTCCGTCTGCTAATTTCCAAGTTTGTGTGATGGCAGGCGCAGAGGAGGGAGGGCGGATGCTGGCTGCCTTCCTTCACTCTCACCAAATGTTTTCACAAAGGCTGCAAGAAGCTTTGAAGTTTCCCTCGTATTGCAAATAACTTTCCCTTATGTATCTCCTTGAGTTCCCCGCAAACACTTCTCACGTCACTTTTTGTTCATATTTGCCTTTTCTGCAGTTGCCGCCATAAATTCTTCTCCGTCAGCTCCTGGATTGTCCACACCATTGAGCGATATGGACGAGATAGGAATGTCCCTGCACTCTCACTGTCATATTGAATTAGTGAGGCAACATCTGTGAAGTGTTGCATTTTTTTTTTTTTTTCCTGTGAGAGTCCAGCTCCAGATCATAACAGTTGACTGGTTCTTCAAACTGCCTTTCTGATGCATCTGGAAGGTCTGGAAGCAAGAAGGTCACTGTAAGATTCAGAAAATGGAGGGAGTTGGCGCATGGCCTTTGATTGATCAGTGTTCATTTTTAACAAACTTTGGACATTTGACGGTCTTTAAAAGTTCAATGCATTCATTCGTGAGTTCATCTATTCACTTTAAGTCAACCCTTGACTTTTCCAAGATCTCTTTGCACATAAACTTAATATCACAACATAGTCGGTGATTACTTGAACTGGGATTTGTAACACAATGCAGTGTTCCTGTGCATATCTGCTGTTGACTATATATTTTTTATTTTTTTTAAGCTAATCCTTCATTAGTCACTGAAAAACTCGTGCTCGGGCTTAAGCGCTAATTTGAAAGTAGGAAAGTCGGCAACATATGAAAGGACACCAGACAGACAGGAGTGAGGTCAAAAGGCCACAAGCTTCATTTCTCCCAATCAAAAATAAGTTGATGGCCTCCTTGGCCCATTAGTCTTATGATTCTTGCTTTGGGTGTGAGAGGTCCTGGGTTCAAATCCCGGACGATCCCCCAAATATGTTGCAGCCTCTTTGGCTCATTAGTTACTAGTCGTATGATTCTTGTAGAGATGTCAAGATTATCCATCCATCCATTTTCTCTACTGCTTAATGAACAAGTAATCAATTATCAAATTACTGACTAATCGTTTGGAGCCCCCCAAAAACTTTAATTGTCCAAATCCTCTGATTTCAGTATATCAACAGTAATTGTTCACTGATTATCTTCTGTGTTTTTTTTTCAAAATAAGACCTTTACAAACATGCGTTTTTACTTTGGAAAAGATTGACCGAACCCGGTATCATAGTACAATATTGCTGGTTAATAAACAGTAATCAGGGGGGAGAATGCTTTAGTAAAAGACTTAAATGCAAAATTAAAATGAATCCAATTAGTCGATTAATCGATTGAATAATCGATCGATTAATCGATTCAAAAAAAAAATAATAATCCTTTTTTTTTCTGGAGAGCTCAGTATTGTTCATTTGGTAATTTCACCGATTTGACATGTCATCATCATTGCTCTCTTTTTTTTTTTAAATATTTCACAGCGACAGCACTAGATTCTTGCTTCAGGTGCAAGAAGTCACGGGTTCAAATATTTTGCCTTTTTTTGTCTCAGTGAGGTCAAATGCCACAAGTTTTATTTTGCCCAATCAAAAATAAGTTTATAAACTTAACGAAAAGGACAGGAGAACCCTGACCATAAGGAAAATAAGTGGGGCTAACACAAATTGAAGATTGTCGGATCCAGCGTTGTCCGCCTAACCTAAGAAAAGGCAAAAAAACAAAATGGGGCCCAGTTCCAGCATGTTAGTCACAGCTGGAACTACCTACGTTCCATGTGCCATGTCAAAGGAAAATGCGTACTCACCACCCCCATAATCACTAATCGAACCCGGGTGAGACCAGGTAATCGAGAAGCAAGGCCCCACGTAACGCTGAACCGCCCCAAAACATGCCAAGCAGAACGCTCGATTGCGCTCACCGCCGTGTGATGTCTCGACAGGTCAACCCTTCAAACTGGACCCCAAAACGGCGCACAAGAAGCTGCGTCTGTCCAACGACTGCCTGACCATGGAGAAGGACGAGAGCTCCCTGAAGAAGAGCCACACCCCCGAGCGCTTCGGCGGAACGGGCTCGTACGGGGCCGCCGCTAATGTGTTCATTGACAGCGGGTGTCACTACTGGGAGGTGCTGCTGGGAGCGTCCACGTGGTGAGAAACACACACACACACACCTCGCCAAACATGATTATGAGCGCGTTATATAAGCCTGCGAGGAGGTTTGGCGAAGTGAAATCTTTCTTCTGGGAGTTTTAATCCAGAGCGCAACAGCACACTGTGTACTCTTATCCTAATGATATTCTTAGCACTAATTGGCTCTGAAGTAGACCGCTTCCTGCAGGAAGCACCCAAAGGGCCTCTGTCTGTCTCGTGCGTCCTCAGCATGAGGTAGCTCGACTATGCAAGTAATTAAGGGGGACGCCGATTCTCAAACGCGCCTTCATCCCCCGCAGGTATGCCATCGGCGTCTCGTATAAATCGGCGCCTAAAAACGAATGGAGTGGCAAAAACTCGTCGTCGTGGGTGTTCTCGCGCTGCAACAACAACTTTATGGTGCGCCACGACGGCAAGGATATGCTGGTGGAGGCCAGCCTGCAGCTGCGCCGTCTGGGCGTCCTGCTGGACTACGACAACAATTCGCTGTCCTTCTACGACGCCATGAACTCGCATCACATCCACACCTTCGAGATCTCCTTCCTCCTGCCCGTCGTGCCCACCTTCATGATCTGGAACAAGTCGGTCATGATCCTCTCAGGGCTCCCCGTGCCGGATTTCGTGGAGGGCATGTCTCTGGATCACCAGGAGCAACAGCAGCAGATGGGCCTGTGCAGGCAAGAGTCTCCATATTTGACCGGGATGAAGAGCTGCCACTGATTGGACGGTAGAAAAAGTCGTATCCTTCCCGGTGATAGGCTCGATCCATGTGGTTAGTGACTGCTGCGTCCAGAGAGGGCGTCGTTACTTTCTAAAGTGGGAAAAAATATGCACGCCACTCTGGAAAATGTTCAGTCCTTAGTTTGAGGTCGTCAACTGTCCGTCAGAGGTTGGCTGACGTTTACATCCCAAACTCACTCAGTACGTTTACATGGCATTCCTGAATGTTTTATTGAATGGTTTCATTTCACAGTTGAAACTGACTTCAATTTCTACTTCACTCCGTGCGTGCAAAGCTGTAATTGAGAGGAAATAAAAGTCCATGTACACTAGGGATAGGCCGAGACGATTATCGGTGCCGATATTTGACGTTTTAGCGACATCTGCCTCTTTTACAAATCGGAATGCTGATAAATTCTCTTCGAGTAGCGAATGTTTGCAAACTTAGTGGATTTTGTAGGAATAGACCGATTATCGGCTGGGTCGATTATTTATGCCAATATATGGCATTTTGACAAATATCGGCATCTGCCTTTTTTACGAATCTGAAGGCCGATAAAGCTGGCATCTCACTAAGATGAATGGTTGGGAACGTAGCGAATTTAGGTTCTTTATCAGGATTTGTAAGATGTTCACAGATAGTTTTTACTTGTCGCAAAGAGATTTCAAACCAATTCAGACAATTTTTCATTGTCTGCGAAGATCTTTTGAAACCTTTTACGGACCCCAAATTAGCTACATTCGCATGCATTTGTCGCTCAGTGAGATACAGGGAACTTTTCATTTATGGGTTTATTCAAATTTCCAGTTTATAAAAAATGATGCTGACACTGGGAACGCTCTACACTTTTTATTTTTAAAAATTAAAGAAAAATGTAAAATAAGAAGTTATGTTGAAATTTTGGAAAACTTTATCTACTGTAGAAAACTCTAGGGAACTATTGACTTGCATAAATTGTAATTTAATGCAATTAAAAAATATATAAATTAAACATAGCTGTCAATTTTTTATATGTTTAAAATTAAAAGAAAAAGTAATTTTTTTAAATGTTGACGCTAATATTTTCTTTTTTACTGCAAATGAATATCGGTTTAAAATATTGGTTATCGGTCTCCTCGACTACTATAATCGGTATTGTATCGGCCTTGAATAAACCATAATGGTCTATCACTAGAATTTTGGGTTTTCATCAGGGTTCATAAAAGGTTTGTGACAGTTTTCTTGTCACAATGAAATTTTGAACCCGTTCAGACAATTTTTCACTGTTTGCAAACATCTTTTCAAACCATTTACAAACTTTGCAAGAGATGCTGCGCTTTTTGCTTTTGTTAAAATTAAAACGAAGTTCAACATTTCAGTTATGTCAAAATGTTTGGAAAACTTTATTTACTATAGAAAAGTATTTTAAAATTAAATATTTTTAAATTTTAAAATAAAGCTGTCTATTTTCTGTATATTTGAAAAGTTGTTTTGACAAACACTTTTATTTTTTATTTTGATGGTAATCATTTTTCTTTTACTGCAAAACAATATCGGCTCCAAATATCGGTTATCGTCCTTTTTGCCTACTAATAATCAGTATTGGTATCGGCCCTGAAAGAAACATATCAATCTATCACTAATGTACCCATACAGCATAACATTCTTCTTAATTTTTCAAAGTCCCACTGTAACATGACTGACACGCACGCAACAATACGCATTGTACATACTGCAACTCAGCACAGAAATTGTTAGCTTTGACTTTCAGCAGGTCATTTACTGGTCCTGTGTGAATTGCAATTTAAAAAAAAACACAAAAAAAACAGCACATTTAAAACTTTTTTGTAGCCTATGTTAACGTACTGACTGAAAAGGGTTTGCTCCATCGGGCAGGGTCATCTTTTCTTGACCGATTATGGTCTTCCTATTTGCTTAGTTTCTTCCAGACTTCAATCTAAGCAGAAGTCCAAGAGCGAGAATTGACCAATGGGATTAGTCGAATATATTTTGTGTTATAATTGACCCAAAACAACAAATATCACTGATGTTGCACCCTCACAATCTGCTGTAAATGACTTTTTCCTTGACGATACGCTTGGAACTGACCCGGTAGTCTTATTTGCATAAGAGGGTCAATTTTGCATTATGTGACAACTGAACTTGTATAATAAGAGTTTTATTGAAAAGGTCAAATGTTATTTATGACAGAAGTTTACTTTTATTATTAATCCTAACATATACAGGAAACACTATTTCATAACACTTGACTTCCCTTCTATTGGTGTTTACTGTGAGTGGTTGCTACTTCCCAAAGACATGATGTTGTGGTTATTAAATCACATCAATTATTGATAAAGACGGTGGTGTTTTCCACACACACACACACACACAAAAAAAGATCACTTTATAATGATTATTGTGGAAAGGGGTCGATTTTACACTAACGTCACAGCATGATTGTGTTTCCCCGTCAAATGTCCACACACATGCACGCACAAACATTCATTTTATTAGGCTTGGCCTGTTTGTGATAATGCATGATAACACTGTAGGACCCGTGTTGGTTCAATGGGTGATTTCAGTAGCTCTGTCAAGTTCTACGCGTCTGTCAAATGCGGACTCGCCTGCACATTTGCTTGCAATGCACTTCCAAGTCATCTATTGCCACCCGTTCAGATCCGATTATTACTTTACATCGTGGAGGGTGACAACTTTGCTCATGTTTTCAGGTAGAGGTTCTGACATGGACATCAAAATCATAGCAAACATCATAAAGTAGCTGCTGTTAATTATTGAGGAGTTGAATACACGTCCAGTATTTTTTTCTCTTCTCTCTTAAAACTCATTCACTGCCATAGATGGCTATAGAAGTTAAAAATTAATTTGAACTATTTCTATTAGTTTAACATTTTTTCCCACTTTTGTTAACAAAAAGTATGAAAACCTAGAAAAAAAATTATATATTTGTGTATAATATTTGCACATTTAAAACAAATATAAAATTTAACTAGTGAAGTCATGCGATTAATTACAATTTTAAAAAATTTATCATCTGACGCCCCTAATTTTTAATCTTTTTTTTTTAATCGTGAGTTAACTAGTGAAGTCATGCGATTAATTACAATTTTTTTTTTTTAATTATCACCTGACGCCCCTAATCTTTAATAATCTTTAAAAAATATATATATAATAATAAAAAAATAAATAAAAAAAGAAAAGATTATTAAAAATTTGGGGCGTAAGGCAATAAAAAATTGTCATCGTAATTAACCGCTTGACTTGCCTAGTTCACTCACGATTTTATATCTGTTCTAAATATACAATAAAAAAAAAACTTGATTTTCATGCTCTTGTTAACAAAAGTGGGGGGAAAAAAATGTAACTAATAGAAATTGTTGAAATGAATTTTTGACGTCTATAGCCGTCAATGGCAGTGAATGAGTCAACAATGGAGAAGTAGTCAAATACTTCACTTGTAGCCTCAACAAGTAGCGCACATGCATTGTTTTCACATGAGTTTCATAGGAAATTGACATGATGTCTTGCACTTTGTAATGTTTAAAGCATTAGCTACCGCTATATCCTGGCTCTGCTAGAATGGCAGACCTCCTCCAAGGCCAAACAAATTTAACATGGCAGTGCAGCTCATTTTGTTGGAAAAATCCTCGTGCTGGCAAATTTAGCACACCAGCCTTGTTCTGTAGGTGGGCCTATGCACATTGCAGTCGGTGTTAACTATTCTGTAGCATTAAAAAAATAAAAATAGGGGAGACCGGGGCTTGTTGTCACGCGGGTTAAGTTGTCACATTGCAGTTATCTTCACCAGAGGACGCAACTAAAAGAGTAGAAAACTAGTTTCCTATATGGTCAGGCTCAGGGGTTGTGTCCTGTCTCAGAAGAGAATAGCACTATATTCACTCATTCAAACCCAAAAACGTATAAATACGTTTTTAATACTTTGTCCTTCATTTCCGAAAACGTATTGTTCCTATAGGACTTTAATCCAGTGCATGTTGCATAACATTTTATATTAACGTTTACTCAATTACTAAATTTTTCAAGACCAGTGATAAAAAATATTCTTTTACTGACTTCAATGTTCACTTTCAAGTTTTTTAAAAAAAAAAAAAAAAAAAGAGAGAGAGTGAGAGAGAGAGCAACAATAATTTTGTCCTTGTTTTATTAATTGCAAAATCCAGCATGACATCTTACCCCGTATAATGTGACAACATACCCGATGGTGGGACAAGCTCTCTATTTGATTGCTTATAACATGAATACAAAATATAGACATTATAATACATTTTGTTTTAGTCATTCCAAGAAATATATAAAGATGTAAAAAGTGTGTGACAACAAGCCCCGGTCTTCCCTATATAGAGTTAAAGAGCTTTTTGCAAAAACAACAAAAATATTTGGGTAATCGTTGTAATCAAAGGCAGCTGTGGTATAAACCTTACCTTGGGTGTTCCCATAATAAACCTAATTTACAAGGTGGAAAAATGCTGAATAGTGCAAAATATGAATATGAAAGAAACATTTATATATTGGCAATTATCCAAGTTGGGTGTACAATACAGAATGTAATTACAATTTGTAATGATCAACTGGATCTAATGAGCCCTACTTGGCCACAATGCAAGACTGTAATTGCAAATTGAAATTGTGCATCAAAATGTGATGTTTTCATTTGACCTATGCACCTCGCCTCTTCAAATATTGCATCATAGGAAAATGTCTGATAATAAAGTTGACAAAACAACAGATGGGAATCAAAACTTGTATGTTATTACTTCATGCTGGGCGGAGGTAACAGTGGCAGGCCCCCGGCCTCATTTTACGACATCGACATGTTGGATATGCTGCACAAAAGGACCATGTCGTGCCACAAAATAATACTTTTGAACAAAAGCCTGCTAAGTCCTCATGAAAAGAAGACTTGTGATTGAAAACACAAAGCACAGGTAAATAATACGCAGGAATCCTTTGGTCAATTTGTTTTAGAGGGTGTCGCAAAGTTGCCACAAAATGTCCCTCATCATGTTATAAAATGGCTTGCATTGCTTTTTTTCTTTCTTCGTGTTCCAAGTCAATACAGTGAAAATTACAGTGAATGATTTCCAGTAGCTACCAACCCCTTGCAGTGCCGTGTAAAGCCCGAGAAACATTGCAATAGATTCTCCTTCTTTTGCTTTTATGTAACTTGGGAAATCATTTTTTACAACTCAAAAGAAGCACTTTCCTCCCCTTGTTGGCATTTTGATAAAAAGCTCAAAACGAGCAGGGTTGCATTTGTGAAATTAGCCAGAGAGGAACAGAAAGTAATCAATGGAGGGGAATATATATTAGATACAGTTGTATATTATACAGCATATACAAACCCATGTTATTTATGTGAATCTAAATCCAATTAAATGTGTGATCCCAAAACTCATTGTGGTTTTCTTTTACGGTATTGACTTGATTAACTTCAGCTCATTTTGCCACTAGAATATCAAAGGGCCGTGGACGGCGGGGTCTCAAGGCTAGTAAGTCATGCGGCGCTAAAGGGTGAGGCATGTAGGACCGCTGGCATCAGTGACCAATCACTCCAATAAATAGCAGTGCATCGCACATGGGCAGTGAATGTTCAACCATTAATTAATTAATTAATTGTAGAGCACCAATTTGTAACCTGGTTTGTTATCATGCAGAATGAAATGGCAAAACATGTTGTTGTTTTTTTTGTTTGTTTTTCTTGGAGAGCTCAGTATTGTTCATTCGGTCATTTTACTGTTTTGACATGTCATCATCATTGCTCTTTTTTTTTTTTATATATATATATATTTTTTTTTTTTTATTTTATTTTTTTTTTTTTTTGTATGTGCGTGCGTGTGAGTGTGTGTGTATTCATTAGTTCACCTAAAATCCCATACCGTTCACCTAAACCGAACACTTCCAGCCAGAGTCGTGAGGCCGTCAGGAGACCCGAGGAAGGACCAAAGAAAGGAAAGTGAAAACATGTTTTTAAAGGCAACCAACTATTTAAAGTAGGCATGCCGCCCCCAAAAAAGAAACAAAAAACAAAAAAAAATGCTTTTTGGTTGTTGTTGATTATTTGGGAGGGGGGATTGCCAAACCTCTGCTTTGGCAATTCAGCTGTCCCTCTTTGCTGATGGCATCGTCAAATAATGTCACCATCGGCAAACATGACAAAAAAAAATGCTAATGCCGGTTCAGAACACCGTGGAGCCAAATTTGGGGATCTGAGGCAGACAAAAAACGGAGGAGGAAAGTGATGAACATGGAGACAAAGTTCATGACGGGTCACAATTAAACATTTACGTATCCCACTCAGTGGAGAGTGTCATCCGCAATCGCCCATGGAGGAGCAAAAAATGGCCGCCTACCTCAAATGTTTGGAGGTTGACTACAGAAAACTCTTGGCGGAAAACCATGAAATCCATAAACTTAATGCAGGCCACCAAGAAGATTTTTTTTAAACTATTGTACATTTAGAACAGATATCAAATTTGTGATTAATCGTGAGTTATTTCATGAAGTCATGCGATTAATTACGATTAAAAATTGTAATCGCCTGACGCTCCTAATTTTTTAATAATCTTTTCTTTTTTTGAATCGCATCAGGCAATTAATTTTTTTAAATTGTAATTAATCGCATGACTTCAATAGTTAACTCACGATTAATCATAAATTTTATATCTGTTCTAAATGTACAATAAAAACAAAATCTAGGTTTTCATACTCTTGTTAACAAAAGAGGAAAAAAATAATTAACATTGTTAAATGTTAAACTAATAGAAATAGTTCAAATTAATTTTTGACGTCAATAGCCGTCAATGGCAGTGAATGAGTTAAAAACCAAGGCTGAGCTTTACAAAACCAATCCGGAGCTGGAGAAGATTGAGAGATGGCAGAAAAGGAGTCATGCTGGAATCCAGACAAATATCGGCTGCTCAAAGAAAGAGAAGCTCTGCTGAATGAAATGAGTCAAACGGTAGAGGATATCAAGCACTTGACCCTCAAGTTCATGGTAAGATCCCAGCCGTTTATATTGAAAAGTAACCCAAAAGCTTGAACGATGTCTTGTCTGCTTATGGTCAGAACATTAGAAGATGAGAAAACATTTTATACATTTTAAACAAATCGGCACACTACAATTTCACTAAAAATGAAACACCAGGAACTACTTACAAGTACAACAAATGTAATCTCTAGTCAATGTGGTGACCACTGGTTGTGTTATTACTTTAGCTAATGCTAAATGCTATATTGGTTGACAGTTCAACACCACTAACCAATTTAATGCACTAACCATTACCAAACCGTTCTTTCTCGGTCGGTGGCTATGGAAGCTGGCTTTGTCGTTTATATCGCGTTCCCACATTGGAAATGCACCGCCAGAAGTTTGTAAGTAACGGCAGCATTAAGCTAGTAGGGCTAGCTTTCGGCTAATTCTTAGACATGGAAGCAGGAGGTAGTTGTAGTTCTGGTATGACGAAAACATGGGACGCTAGCAATTAGATGCAGATGAGAATATGACAATGAGAATGTGAAATGATATAAGAAGGGATTTAAAAGTTACATTCCTTTTTTAGTTGATTTTGCGTATGAATCGCTATGAGAACTTTGTGCTTGACATACACATGGCGCAAACTATTGGCTTGCTGACTGGATTGTTTGAGAAATAAAAAAATAATCTTTTTTTTTTTTTTCTCACCAGTACAAGCATCTTACATGATAATTGTATTATGTCTTTCTATTGTAATGAAACTGTGTGTTCATTTTAATCAAATAATGTTCCAATAGCACTTTTTTGGCCCACGTTTTAAAAAGACTGTTTTTTTCTAACAGTCTTGCCACCCATTTCACTTAAGCGTAGCCTGTAACGCATTAAAAAAAAAAATCTGACAGGACATCCGAAGTGAGAAATGATCACATCATAGCTTCTCTTTACTCGACGGCCCCCCCTCCACCGCTGCTTGTAGCGCCATCATTTGCAATCAGCTTTCATCTGCTCATCTGTGTTTACCTGAAGTTCATATGACTTCTACGCCACCTGCCCGGAAGTTATATGTCCGACTGGTAAAGGTTTATATATATATATATATATATATATATATATATATATATATATATATATATATATTTATATATATTTATATATATATATATATATATATTTTTTTTTTTTAGGTTTATCTATTCCACTCCTTCCTATGTTCATTTTTTTTTCTGAAAAAGACTTGCTGAGTGGGAGGAGACCGTGTTGTCCTCCTCAGGCTGCTTCATATCAGTACACCCCCTCGTCTACCTTTCATGTCCTATAAATAGGCCATGCTTCCAATTGTAATACCCCCCAAAAAAAAGCCGCCTGCGATTCTTCCCGCCTGTTTGCTGTCTTTCTGGCAGCACTGACTCTGCAAACATCAACGTTACGAACATCGGAGCGCAGTTGTTAATCTTGATGAATGAAAGATGATGGTGAGAACACAAAAGTCGAGGACGCGGTTCGTTTGGTGCGTACTCGGCAAATGTTATTTTTCTGATTTTATTTTTTACTTTTGTATAGACAACAAGTTGGTTTAATCTTCCCGAATCAATTCTGCATGTGGGTTGTAAGAAGATGGACTAGTCTAGCGGTTCTTAAACGTGGTCCTCGAGTACCCCGATCCAGCCTGTTTTCCATGTCTCCCACAAGCTACACGGGTGTTTCAAACAATCAGCTGATCAGCAAGCTCTGCATGAAGCCTGATAACGATCCTCAGCTGTGTTAGTTGGGGAGACATGGAAAACAGGCTGGATAAGGGTACTCGAGGACTGGGGCTGAGGAACAGTGGACTAGTCCATTGCATAAGAAGGGAAGGGGGAGCAATCACACTGATCATGATAAATTAAACCATTTTGATGTGGTTTTGAGTGTCTGAATTAAGAGTAAAATGATTTTATTTATTTTTTATGAAAAAAGTGATTTTTATAGTATGTTTGGGTCCCCTGGAAAAGTCCAAGGCCTTTTGCGGAATAGTAAGTCGGCCTTTGTGAGACTGAAAATGATCTGCCTCACCTTGCACTTTTCAATGGGGTTTCAAGCGATTAGCATAATTTAATAGGAAACACAAATGTCAAACACATTACGGAAAATTAGGGTACATATTAAATGTCTGAATACATTCTCTTGGTGATGTGAGGAAAAACAAAAAACAGTGCTGCCTCCTCAAAGCAGTGTATGTAATGTATTTGAATTGGAAATACCCACGTTTAACAATTTTGACTATAAAATGGACATAAATGCTTTCAACAATAAAATCAGTATGAACCACAGACCAGAGCACTAAAATTAAAGATATATTTATTAAATACTGTATTTCATTATGCTGACAGCACGACCCTGCTGTGTGTTTTGGTTCATTGTCTTGACATGCTTCATATTCTTGAGATTTCCATCTCATATGTCCCAAACTAGACAATCTCCCAGAAGCTTTATTTTGGCAAATTCCAGTCTTCATTGTGGGTTTACCAGTATTTTAAAAGACTTATATTTTAGTGTTTGAAAAACTGAACCAAGCTTGACACTTTTTTTTGCAGCGCTCAAAGCTAATTATAGTTAAAGCAAAATAACTACAGTATGTTCCACACTTTGATTGGGGCCAAATGTTTTTATAAAGAAGGCTAATTTGAACTCATTTAAGCTCACATCCTTCTTCTGCTGTATAAGTAGGGATAGACCGATAATCGACCGGGCTGATTATCAGCACCGATATTGGGCATTGACGATTGACGAATATTGGTATTGGCCTTTTGTAAAAATCTGACGGCCGATAAAAAGTTAATCTAAAACAAAAAAATCTCAGGTAACTATTTCTTCAAATGTTCAGTTAACTTTATAATTAAATTTTAAAATGTAAAAGTAAGATTTCGGGGGGTCGGATATTTTTGAAAAAAATATTTAATGTAGAAAATTATAGAGAGCTATGGTATTCATTTACTTGTTTAAGTTTCCATTTAACTTTTTAAGACAAACTGATAACCTTGGGAGCTCCCTGAAAATTTTGTTCGCAATTTAAATGGATGTCTATTGTCTAAGATTGAAGAAAGAAAAAAAAAAGCTCAAACATGCTTTAAGGCATTAAAACAAAAAGATTGGCATTTGTATTTTAAAAAATTTAGATGCAAATATTCCTCCCCCAACCCCTACCCCCTTTTTTTATATTGAAAATTTATATTGGCTCAAAATATCGGTTATCTGCCTCCTTGTCTACTAATAATTAGCATCAGTTACCAAAAAAAAAAAAAAAAAAACATTGGTCAATCTCTATAAGCAAGGCTCAGGGTGAGCTGTTAAATTTGTTTACAGATGCTTAAAAAGTACTAATTTACTGTGTACCCTATTTGGAGTACATAGCATTTAGTTTGTTTTTTGTTTGACATACTGAATCTCTTAAATTAGTTCAAACTGTAATTTCTGTCTTGTAACCTGTGGAAAAATATCGCAAATTGTCAATTGTAATAAGCCCAGGTCAGTATTTAAACATCTGCCAAGAGAAGGTCAACAAAGTCAAAGTGCGCACCATGATCCGACATCATCACACAAACTACGTGATCAGTATCCTGGCTCACACAATACATCATCGGCATATTTTCCAAAAACTTTCTATGCAACATCCTGGATGTCAGTGTTGAGACTATTCTGAGGTTGGTGAGTCCCTGAGGAGTAAAAAAGTTCATGATGTTACGCAGCACAATGCTTCAGTCATAGTCAAGCTTCCTCTCATAAACGCTTGCATTCATGTTAACTTGAGTTTGGAGTCACCTGCGCCTATTTGGCCTTTATTACACGTGTGTGTTTTGTAGGAAAGTCTGCACACCCGGGACAACCACTGAAACCTTTTTGTGCTTCGTTTCCTCTTCAGATGGCATATAAAGATAATGATGCACTTGGGTTTGACAGTTGTTGAATGTTCTATTTACAGTATTGCGTTTACGAAGGCAGTTCTGCATGGAACGTTTTTGGTGATGCAAGGCCCAAATGTGGATTTGGGCTTCATCTGGTGTCTGCTTATATTATAACAAACGATGATCAAAGCAGACGTTGGCCTACGCACAAGCCAAATTTTGGATTCCCTCCGGCCACATGGCACTTTAATACCAGAGCAGTCAGGAGAGCGTTGTGTATTTTAGATACAAAAAAAAAAAGGTCAATTCTTCAGGTCAATAAGCTAAATGTAATAAGTGTTTTTGTCATTTTTTCAATGTATTCTTTCCTCAAATTACGCATTAATTCTATATTCATTTCACTATGGAAAAGACACTTACTGCATTTGCAACTGTCAAGCAACAGGTGGCACTATAACCCCTCCATTTACTCCAGTGTGGTATTAAAATCAGAACTTATTACTATACAGCACACATCCTGTTAATGGACTGTTTTTATGAGCCGTCCTTTGCTTCCAACTGATCTTAAAGAGTCCTCTTTTGCTGTCATGAAGAGAGATTTGTGCTCAGATGATTGATTTGAAAGTCATGCTGTTAGCATCCATTTAAATAAACCTCTGAATTATTCAGTTCCAATTCAAACTTGATTATTTTTTTATCTATTTTTCAAGAATTTTTGAGGATTTTTGTCCCCCGAAAAAACAACAACTCTGTAAGTAAAATGACTTATTTCAATGCTAACTGCTTAAGAAACAAGGTAACATTTAATGTATTAGCAAAGCATGTTAATGCTAGCATGCTATTAGCTTACTGTGCTTGTTGAAGCTGATTTGCTCCAATTACCTGTTAACTAAATGAGGACATTATATAACAATTGATGAATGGATGTTGTAGTTTGAACATTATTTATTTTTATTTTTAATGAAATGAGTCAGACAGACGATTAGCATTCATGCTAAGAGCATTTCCGTTTGTAAGGTCGCGTTCAAAGTCAGCCAGATTGGACCTGAAGTTTACATTTGTAGGGTAGAACATCAGAAAAGACAACTGGTGAGGACGTTTGGCATCTTAGGAAGAACCAGATGTCTTGACCTTGCAGGAATTTTGGACTGTACTGAAATGTTCACCTCAACCAGCATAAACAGCCCAGTCAGAGTAAAGAGATGAAATCCCACACTCAAAAATAACCCAACTATGGGTCAAAAATGGACCGATCCTTTACTTGGGGCAATTTGACCCAACTTTGAGTCAAGAAATTGGTCTTTTAGTGTAAAACAACTTATAAATATTGGTCAGATCCTTTACTTTGGTCAAAAAATGGGGTCATTTTGTATAAAAACACCAAGAAAGTTGGTAAAATTGACCCATAAAGTGGATCGAGTGCAGGTAGTCGTACGTCACTGGCTTCATCTTCTCCCATTATCCTCACTGTTGTCTTTTGCACTCTGGCTGCTTTACATGACCTCTCCTGAACATGAGGGGCCCCCCTCCACTTGGATTGCACGCCTCGAGTGTCAGGGTGTCAGATGTTAACTGCGTTGGAGGTGGATGCAAGGTAAGTAAGTCATCTCGAGGGAAATGATCCCTGAGCTGATAGAGAGACAGAAATGAAGAATTCTGTTTTTCTCCTGTCAGACAGACTCAGCACCGTCGTCGTTATCTGATTTGATGCTGGCTTTTCCCTGAAATCAGACTGCAAGGTGTCACCTTAAGTGCAAGGGTACACTTTTTACCCGCCTTGAGTTGTATTGCTTTTGGCATTAGAATGTGTTGTAGCTATACAACTTTGTGTTTTCTGCACTGACATCAACTATTCTTATTTTTTATTGTTTTTATTTTATTTTTTTCTGTAGACATCAACTATTCTAATGACATGAGCAGACATTTGGTATTAATATTTAACGTAGCAAACTTTTACAAGGATCCCAATAGCAGACACTAAATTCGCTATACAATGGACCCTCGCAGCATACTCATAGTTCGGCACCTGCGGATTTACAATGTTTGCTGATTTAAAAAATAATAGTTTCAATGTATCCAAAAAAAATTAACATACAAAAAAATATGTTTGTATTTGAGGGGGTTGGCGATTTTCTTTTCAGAGTTATGGTAGGCCTATAAATACTTAGTCAACTTATTTGATGACTCACTTTCAAGTCACATATAGAAAATCTTGTGAAGAAGCTGAGGCCTAAAACTGAAGGGAAAAAAACTGTCTTGCTGCTGCAACATTTTTATTAGTGGGTAAAAAGGCTTTTGTTTACTGTGCTCCTTATGAATGCAATAGGCTACAAAAATGCTAGAAGCTAACGGATTCAGTTTTTAAAAATACTTTTAAATCCCAACTGGAAGTTTTTGAGACAAATGCCATAATATGCACTTGTTTTTCCATGTGTAAAATGATGTGTTCAGTATGCAACTGTATTTTACGTTTGTTTGTTGCTGCCTATTGGACGGGACTCTCTGGAAAAAAGTGTTTTTTAATCTCAGTTGGATATTTTCCTGGTTAAATGAAAATGAGTTTGAAAGGAGTTTCGTCATAGGTGGCATGACCCCTTCTTGTGACTGTCTCAGAGTCAGCCCGTAATTGATTCAGAAGCTTTAACATTTAATTTCTTAACAAAAAAAATTCTGGCATTTCAAAAGTGTTTACACGAGCAGAAAAGGTCTCCCCAAGACCTTTCGGTGTTCTCGTTGCATTTTGGTTTGCACCTGCCTTTCAGACACAATATTTCAAGGTGCAAAATCATCAACCATCGCATTTCATCTTTGCTTTGATAAATCATATTGTGCATGCTAACTTCATCTATAGTTCAAAAATAATAATAATAAATCTGCACATTGTCGTTACAGGAGTTTTTTTGTATAAATATTCAAATGTGTCATTGTATGAAGTTAATTTGACAAATATTACAACTAGTTCTCAGAAAATCAGTAAATGTCTTCGCACATGGATTCAATGCTAACATGGATAGCAATCTAATTAGCCCCCTTGCACATAAACTGCCATATTGTGCTTTCTGGTCTACTAAAATGGCGTCTGATTTCTCCTGCTTATAGGCTGCGCATAGTAAAAAAATAAATAGAATTTTCTTTAAGACACCACAAATGCGTCATCAATTCCCTGCAGGAAAATAGCATCTTAAACATTCTGAGTGCAAGTCTGGGTTACTGTGACTCACCGTGCGCGCTCAGAGTACAACAAATGTCTCCTCTATGCTTGTTGTGGACAGGACATGGTGGACGCATGGAAGGATGGACTAGAAAGCACGAAAAGCACACGATGTTTGTCAAAATCTATTTTTAAGAGCAGTGGTGTGTCTGAACTCTTCTATAATTTAAAGATTCACCCTCAGAGAGATCAATAAATAAGTGCATTTGCTCACTGCTAATATTTCATTCCACCGTCCATCTCCCCTCATGAGAGAAAAAAAACAAAACTAAAAAATAACTCGTAGAGGTGGTTTGCCTGAATCTTTGATGGGAAGATACATTTTCTATATGTTTTTTTTTTGTTTTTTTTTGTTTTTACCTCCAGTCAAGTTCAAGTGAGGCGGCTTCATATTAATAAGTGCATTTGCTCACTGCTATTATTTCATTCCACCGTCCATCTTCTCTCATGAGAGAAAAAAAAAAGAACTCGTAGAGGTGGTTTGCCTGAATTTTTGATGGGAAGATACATTTTATATATGTTTTTTTTGTTTTGTTTTGTTTTGTTTTGTTTTTACCTCCAGTCAAGTTCAAGTGAGGCAGCTTCATTTGACATCTTACGATATGCTTCCCTAATCATTACTGACACAAATGAATGTTTTGGACCCACTATATGCTTTAGTAGCACAGAAAAATGTTGTCTTTTTTTTAAACAATCATAAAAAGGCACAGTAAAACCCAAAAGTGATGAATGTCACAGTTTATTATTGTTAATTTTTAACCGCCTTCATGCACAGAATGTGGAACTCGCTCACATGCAGATAGCACCTCTATTGTAATATTTGTATAGAAGGTTACATCATAAAATTGAACTTATTAATTAGATCAGCGTTCTTTCATAGTATGCTCTTTTCTTTCAGTTTATTTAATCATATAAACCCACTCTACTGCCTATTAATTTATTTTATTTTATTATTCATTTTAGAAAAAAAATGTTGGCCATTATAAATATGATATACTATCATGAGCTAATTCTCCTTCCACAAAATCTCAGCAGTTTACCAACTTCATTTACAGTATGTCGTGACTACCTCTACGAACCTTGACTGCCACCTAGTGGATATAATTTCCACTTGGCCACTGTCACTGTGTACTTATCCTCAAATGAACCAAATCAAAGAATAACAGTGGAATGACTGAAACGGGCTACTTTTTACGTTTTTTGTCACCAATATTCAAACAGCAATGTAAATATTATTTCTGAATAATCATTTACAGCCTCTTACTGATTCCCCCTGTCTTATTTTGTTTACACCTGCAGTTATCCAGTATTCACTTGGCCAGTCTTTTTGTTTATATATCAGCCATTCCACAAATGAGGACAAAAGTGATAGAAAATGAATGGTTGCATAATACTTCATGGGTGTCTCAAGGGAACCTTATCTCTTCGGACCAAATATTAAAAATGACAATGACAATTGCAGTCAAATGCAGCTGTGAATATTTGTACAAGCAATATGTAGCCATGTCCTCTATATTGTTGCGCTATTAATGTACTTTACCATAACACTGACACAATGATCAATACACTGGATTCTCTATTTTTACTAGCCTACTAAAAATTCACATTATCTAATCTCATTGACCT